>NC_080085.1:15821606-16121606 GCF_949987535.1 Balaenoptera acutorostrata | reverse complement strand
AGCCAAGACCTGCATATCCCTGACCTTCTCCTGTATATGCCCACAAGCCTAACCTTCACCATTCTCTCCATCTGTGCAATTTGCTTTTCCTACTAGTGTGGAGAAGCTTCTCCTTGCTTATTTCTACTTTCATTTTCAATTTATCAAGGCCTTTGTCCTCTGGTCCTTTCTTCCATGGTGTTGGTGTCATTGCCTGTAAGTGTGAGCCACTCTCTGCCCCTCAGTCTGGGCCAGTGATTAATCATTAGATTCTAAATGAAGCGCCGAGCCCTCAGGATGCTGCATGTCACTGGGTTTTGTTTTGGTTCCTCCTTGGACCAGCATCACATTACCCAGGAGGACAGTGGGAAACTGTCTGGGGCTGCTGTTACCTGTGCCCTTTGCCCGTTGTTTTGCTGATTATTCCAGGATGTGTGGGCCCTGTGGTCGGCACCCAGGGCCTCTGAGCAGCCTCACAGGAGTTCTAATTCTTGGATGCAGCCTCTCTGAGAGCTTCCTCTGCACTGGAGCAGGGCTCTAAGTACATACAGAGATCATTTCCTTCCCACCCAAACCACTTGTACAGTCTGCTTGCTTTTTTTTTTCTGGTTATGCTGGTATTACCCTGGGTTTTAGCCAGCTTGATAAATAGAGGAAGTTGGATGCCTTTCCAGCCTTCCTGATGTCATGGTTTGGTGGAGTCTGCAATTGTGGGAGGTTTCAGTTAATCCTAGCAATTGGTGAGTTTGCTGTTCTTCTCTGAGAAGCTTCTCTGTCCTGTGCCATGTCTTACATAAGTCAATATGGTTCCTTTTGTGACTTGCCTTTTCCTTTCAATGAGGTAAGAAGCCCAGACATTGGCAGGCACTCTGTTTTGTTACTGGAGTGCTGGTGCTGATCCTGGTCAGATACTGAGTCCTGCTCAGTTTCTCGCGGAGGTAAAGGACGGTGGACGTGCGGTGGCCATAGTGGCAAAGAGGGATCCAGAGGCCGACGGATGCACAGTTCTTTAAGTTTAGGCGTCTGTGTCCATCAGCCATTTTCACATCATTGCTTTTGACATTCTCTTCCAAAACTTACTCAGGTGAGTTCTTGCTCCCTGGCTGGGAAGCTGGTTTCTTGGCTCTGAGACCAGAAGCCTTTGTGCTCTCAGTGGGGCCTTTCTAATTGTGTTAGAGCAGGGCCAGGGGAGACGGTATCCAGCTGAGCAAGTGATGCCATTTCCTAGTTAGCCTCCCTCCGAGCTTGATTTTCGAGTTCTGTTTGGAGAATCTGGATGGTTTGGCCCAGCCTCCCTCTGTTATGCCTTTTGCTAGAAGAAATACCTGTAATTGTAAGTTAATACATGAACATGTGCCGGTGTTCTATTGGGCTTCGTCCTTTCCCCCATCACATGCCTCTCTGTGGAGGTTTGGTGGGTTTCCTTCCAGGCTTTTTTGTATGCAGCCATACTTGTCACTATATAAATAAGCATACATATGTATAGCTTTGTTTGTTTCTTAACATATCCTAGTATCTATATTATTAAGAAATTTTATTGTATTCACTTGACTTATATGTATTGACAATCTCTATGTGTCAACACATATAGATCAACTTCATTTTTTTAAGCATTGTATAATATTCCAGAATATGGATGGACCATCATTTTTAAACTATTCATCTACTGATGGATACTTAGGCTTTTCCCCCTTGCACAAAGCTGCAATGACAGTATTTGTTTGTATATTTTTGTGTATGTGTGTCAATATTTCTGTAGGGACAATCTCCGGAATTAGAATTTCTGGATCAAAAGGTATGCACATTTAAAAATTCAAAACATAGCTAAACTGTTCTCTCAAAGTTTACATTTCCACCAGCAGTGTAAACAAGAGTTCATTTCCCCACATGCTCTCCAGCTTTGGGTATTATTAGGCTTTTTAATTTTTTCATTCAGTGGGCAAAACAAATTTCATTGTTGCTTGCCCTATTTTTCTACCTGAAAGTGTTCCAAGGGAGCAAAGAGAGCCTCATGTTGTTTATTAATAAACTTGGTTACCAGGAACCACTCAGCATGCTTTATTGTGGTTATCCATAAGGTTTTGGAAGAGGCAATGTACTTGAATTGTGAAATTTCATCAAAAACCCCTATGTAGAAAATTCTCATTTGCACAAATACGAAGTGAAATTATTTCCATGCTCGAAGTCACAGTTGATTTGCTTCCTTGTTTAATTATTTTAATGTTTTTCAGTTGTTGATCCTACATTCATTCCACGTTGAATATTGGTACATGTGTTTGTAATTTGTTCATCCTAGAACAGGACAACATGCTCGGCTTTCATTTTTGCCTTCTTTAAACGTTGCTTAATGAAGTTTTTCTGACATATTAGGCTTTATTAAGAACTACTTCTTTTTACCTCTTAAAGAGCATATAATCAATAGAAACTCACCATGACTCCTTATTTCCTCTTTGAATTCATATTCTAGATCCTCCTTGAGCATTGAACTTCTGTCTTAACGGCTCATTGACTGAAGCCAGGGGTAGGTCACTTGGTTCCAAGATCACCCTATAGATTGTTAACCTCTTGCACCTCTTGATCTTTATGTCTGTATTTCACATGAGGGGATATCATAGTGTGAAGTGACTGTCATCTTTGAGCTAATAGCTGTACTGATGTTTTGGTTTTGAAGTGAAGCATGATGGAATATTCTCAAAGATACAAGTCAGGTTGTCAGCAGTGCTCTCTGTCCTGGGTGGGCACACAATTTCCTTTCCCCAGCGTGCATCTGCCTTGTCCCTCACTCAGGTAATTGCCAATGCCTCCGCTTCCCCCTTCCAACTCTGAGCCAAACTTAACAATCAGTAGAGAGTTATTTATTTAACCCCTCTGTGGAGAAAGAATTCTGCCTCTGGCTTTGGGGATGCAAGAGACAAAAATGACCCAATCCTTGATATCAAGGAGTTTAGTTTCTAGGGAAGTTAAGCCACAAAAACTGAAGAAATAGTTAATGAAGCATGGTCCCTAGAAGAGACCACCCCTCCTCAGATCCGATCACTTCATTGTCCAGTGCCCCTGTGATGCAGTTAATGAAACCTGAGACTGAGCAGTAATACATTGCTACTAAAACATTAACAAGGTCAGCCCCCAAGCTGGCTTTGAGCTTGTCTTCCAATTTGTAATAAGTTCCTTAGGAGTACGGTTTGCTTCCTCCATATCTTTTGTAACTCTGCTGCCAAATTCAAGCCTTGGTAGATAGCAAGGGGTCTGTGGGGCCTTGGCCAATGTGCTGACTGTAGTACTGAAGCATCATGGTGCCAAGAAGGCCTGGTTTCTATTGATCTAATTCTTTCCTTTTTTTTTTTTTAAATTTTCAGATTTGTGCAGTTTCTCCATCTTTTCTTCTGAACTTCCTGTCAGGTGAGTGAGCCTATTTCTGTGTGAAAATGTAGAAATGATAGACATGTTTGGTTTTTTTTTTCCTTCAAATTACCCCCCTTCATTTCAAATCCCCATCCCCTTAACCACTGTATTCTTTTTGTTTTTGTTGTTTGTTTATTTTGTTTGTAACTCTTCACTCCCACTTGGAGCCTTCTTTTCTTCAGACATTTTCTTTTCCGTGGGGATTCTATTGTTGACCCATTTCTTCTTGGTAATCCAATTGTTTTTGAATAACTTTCAGTAATGGGTACGGATTTTGAAATTACATGGTGCAGTAAAATCTGGGGAAGGAGAATGATCATTTATGTAGAACTCTGTGGGAGTTTGTTTCATAATTCTCCCCTTTCCATCTCCCTGGACTGGCTTCCCATCTCCAACAGCATTTCTCATGTTTTGAAATGGACCATTGAAGTATTCTCTCTCTTACCTGAAGTGCAATGCTCCCACAGCTTCCAAAGCCTCCTCCCAGCCAGATTTCTGCTGCTAACTCCCTTCTAAATAGAAATTCTGAAGCCACTACTGACTTCCTGTTTCCTCTGAGACTCATAAATAGTGATTATTTATGGGACTTTCCTGGTATAAATAATAAAAATCTTGTAACCAATGAAAATATTTATTATAATTAATATAAATTATAATTATCCTATTGTAATTTAGATGATAAATAATACACATAGTTATAGTAAATGCTAATAAGTTACTGTTAGAAACAAGGTTAAAATACCTGAGCAGAGTCACATAGCTAGTAAATGGGCAAGCGGGGACTTGAAGTAGGACTTGGCATGATGTGATGACAAAAGCAGTGAAGGGCACACAATATTGGTGGGTGGTTCCCTTTCCTTACTACCTCACTTCCTCTCAAATGTGACCTCCTGAGGATCCAAACCCTGTGCTCTGCCTCATCCCTGCTCTCATCCCCCCAGTGCTGATCAATACCTTGAGGATGCTTTGAAGGAGTCTCCTATTTCTCTCCTCTACATAGTCATAGAGTTATTGTGCAGCAATAAATTCCAGACCAAATCAACTTAAAAAATCTTTTTTCTGGACATATACCCAGAGAAAATCATAATTCAAAAAGACACATGCACCCCAATGTTCATTGCAGCACTATTTACAATAGCCAGGTCATGGAAGCAACCTAAATGCCCATCAACAGATGAATGGATAAAGAAGATGTGGTACATATATACAATGGAATATTACTCAGCCATAAAAGGGAATGAAATTGGGTCATTTGTAGAGACGTGGATGGACCTAGAGACTGTCAAACAGAGTGAAGTAAGTCAGAAAGAAAAACCAATATCGTATATTAACGCATATATGTGGAAACTAGAAAAATGGTACAGATGAACCACTTTGCGAGGCAGAAATTGAGACACAGATGTAGAGAACAAACATATGGACACCAAGGGGGGAAAGCGGCAGGGGGGTGGGGGTGGTGGGATGAATTGGGCGATTGGGATTGACATGGATACACTGATGTGTATAAAATGGATAACTAATAAGAACCTGCTGTATAAAAATAAATAAATAAAGTAAAATTAAAAAGAACTCTGTTTTGAGTGCCTGCTGTGGGTGGAGTTGCATGCTGCCAGGGTTGGGGTGAGGTGGAGACCAAGTCTGTATAGGAGAGGATATTGCGTTCTGGTGCTTTGTTTTTGTTTTTAGGCCAAGTTGAGTCTCATGGACTATGAACAGAAAGTGTCTTTAAGTAAAAAAAAAAAAAAAAAAAAATCACCATTTATTTGGCCATACCAATGACTGGTGAATCTAAATAGTGGCTGTGAGCTCTTGAGCACAGGATACATATCTGTCTTGGTTATTGTAATATCGAGTCCCTAGCATAGTACCTTGTATGTAATAGAACTTCAATAAATATTTGTAAACTAGATGAATGAATGCAAGAAATAATTCCGAAATCTATTTACATTTAGTGCTGGAGTGTACTATGAATTTGTCTTCTAATTACGCTTGTAATAGCTAACATTTCTTGTCTATACTAAGACCTTCATTATATTACCTCATTTCATCCCTACAGAATGCTGTGAGGTAGATCCTATCATTACCTCCATTTTTTTCAGATGAAAAATTGAGGTCCAGAGAGGTTAAGGAACAGGCCAAGCTTAACACAGTAAATGGTGGAGCTTGGATTCAAAAGCAGGCAGATGACTCTCTCATGCATGCTCTTATACCCTATGCTGTTTCTGTGTGTGTGTGTGTGTGTGTGTGTGTGTGTGTGTGTGTGTGTTGAACATATTTACTGTGAGCATTGGGGGAGGAGCCTGAAGAGTGAGGGCAGAGAGAAAGTAGGCTTTCACTTTGCCTTGGGTAATTCACACGTGGCTAATCAAGAGGATAGATTGAGGGTAGGACAGTAGAGAAATTTGGAGATGAGTGAGGGAGTGGAAAAATATAACACCTTTCACAAGGTTTTGTGAATATTTGTTTACTTTAAGTGCATAATTTATTTCTAATCTTAACATATCTGATATTGATTCACTTGTTTTATTGAATAAAGCCTTTTTCCCCCTGCATTAGAAAGCACTTGATGCTTATTAAGAAAGTCATTTTTCATTGTAAAGACCAAACAAATCATTTTCCTTCCATTTGCTTCTTTTAGAGACACAAAAGCTTCAAATTACCATCATGCCATATAGTTCACATTAACTTTACTTTGTACTGTGACAAATGATACCCAAAGCTGCCATTTTGGAGTTCATATTCATCACCTAACAGTTAACCCAGTTTCTGTCCTCTTTAGGACTTTTTTTTTTTTTTTGGTGGGGCATATGGGATGCCATTTCTCCTACTACAGCATTGTTGGCTGGCTTTAGTTCTTGGTGATTTTATCTTCAAAAAATTTTGTTGCTGAAGTTTGGAATGGTTCCTTTTGTCCTATATTTCTTCAAATTACCCCAATTTACAAGATTTGAAATTGCTGCTAGACAGTTTTGTAAGCATTCCAGAGAATTCTGTAAATAGTCTTAAATTGATTTATAAAATAGATAAAAATGTGAGGACTTTCCTTGTCAGGTTTTGGCACCAGGGTTCTTCTAGCCTGATAAGAGTAAGTTAGGCTGTGCCCTTTTTCTCTATTCTTTGAGATTTTGTGAGGTTGGAATTCCTGTGAAAGCATCTGGGGCTGGAGTTTTCTTTGTGGGGAAAATTTTGAGACTTTTTTTTTAAATATCATGCCTCTTTTTAAAATTAATTAATTAATTAATTAATTTTTGGCTGCGTTGAGTCTTCATTGCTGCACACGGGCTTTCTCTAGTTACGGCGAGCGGGGGCTACTCTTCCTTGTGGTGCTCGGGCTTCTCGTTGCAGTGGCTTCTCTTGTTGCGGAGCATGGGCTCTAGGCACGTGGGCTTCAGTAGTTGTGGCACTCGGGCTCAGTAGTTGTGGTTCGCAGGCTCTAGAGCGCAGGCTCAGTAGTTGTGGCACCCGGATTAGTTGCTCCACGGCATGTGGGATCTTCCCGGACCAGGGCTCAAACCTGTGTCCCCAGCATTGGTAGGTGGATTCTTAACCACTGCACCACCAGGGAAGTCCCCTAGACCTTTTTTTTTTTTAATTTATTTTATGTTTTATTTTTATTTTTTGGCTGCGTTGCTGCATGCGGGCTTTCTCTAGTTGCAGGGAGGGAGGGCTACTCTTTGTTGCTGTGCGCGGTCTTCTCATTGCGGTGGCTTCTCTTGTTGCGGAGCATGGGCTCTAGGCGCGCGGGCTTCAGTAGTTGTGGCGCACGGGCTCAGTAATTGTGGCTCGCGGGCTCCAGAGCACAGGCTCAGTAGTTGCAGTGCACGGGCTTAGTTGCTCTGTGGCATGTGGGATCTTCCTGGAGCAGGGCTCAAACCCGTGTCCCCTGCATTGGCAGGCAGATTCTTAACCACTGTGCCACCAGGAAAGCCCCCCTAGACCTTTTAATTATGTGTCTCTTCAGGTTTATTATTTCTTCTTGATTCCTTCTTGGTAAGTTATATTTTTTTCCTAGAGATTTGCCCATTTTTATCTAGATTTTCAAAATGATTGAATAAAGTTCTTCCTAAGATCCTTTTACCTTTTATGTTTATAACATTTTCAGTTATGTTGCTTTTTAAATTTTTTCTGTTGGTTATTCGCTTACACTTCTCTCTCTTTTCTTCCCTCTCTTTCCCTCCCTCCCACCTCCCCTTCTCTTAATTTTGCCAGAATTGTCTTTCCAAAGAACAGCCTTGGCTTTGTTAATAACCTTTGTGTCTTTTTATGTCATTTTATCTTTTATTTTTATTATTTCCTTTCTTCTTCTTTAGGTTTATTTTGCTGTTCTTTTTCAAACTTCTTAAGAAGGTGCTTAACTCATTAATTTTAAGTCTTTCTCTTTTTTTAAATATGTTCATTTAAAATAGAAATTTCACTCTAAAGATCTTTAGCTCTATCCCACATGTTTTGAGATATAGTGTTTTTATTATTGACCCAGTCAGATATTTTCTAATATATGTTAGGTCTTCTTTGACCCAAAAGTTATTTGTTAAATAATAGTTTAACTTTTTATTATAGCTTAATTGTGTTGTGGTCAAAGAACATACTCCTTTTTTCTAAATCTGTAAAATGTTTGTGAGACTTCTTTTATGGCCTGGTTGGCTTTCATAAATATTCTGTGTGTACTTGGAAAGGTTATGTACTCTGGAAGGTTCATGTATGGTCTTTAAGTCAGGTTGGTTGAATGTGCCATTCAAATATTCTATATCCTTAGTGACTTTCTTTGAATTTTATCAATTGTTGATAGACATGTGTGAATATCTCTCAATATGATTGTGAATTTGTTCTATCTCTCCTTGTATTCTGTCAAAAATATTGCTTTGTGTATTTTGAGGCTATATTATTAGTTGCACTCATGTGTAAATTTGTTTAGTCTTCTTATAGAATTAAACCTTTTATGAATGAACCATTTTATTTATAGGTAATGCTTTTTGCTTTAAAGTATAATTTGTTTGATATTAGTATAAACACATTAATATTCTTTTGATTAGTATCTGCATTGCATATCTTTTCCATCCTTTTATTTTCAAACTTTCTGTATCATTGTTCTAGTTGTGTCCTTGTAAATAGCATATAGTTGCATTTTGTATTTTTTTCAGTCTTATAATCTTTGCCTTTTAATTGAATCATTTAGTCCATTTATATTTAATGAATCATTGATTTGTATGTGTGTTTAAACCCACCATCTTCTATTTTTCCTCACCATTCTTTGTTACTTTTTCTCCCCTTTCTTGCCTTCTTTCCAAATGACTGAAATTCTAAAAACCATTTCTCCCCCTCCACTAGTTAGGAAATTATATACCCCACTTCTGTTCTTTAGTAACTACTATAGAAATTACAGCATCTACTCAAGTTTTCAATGTTGGAAGATAATCTGTACATTTAGCTTCCTGTAGGATAATACAAGGACCTTGGAAGACTTTAATTTTTTAAAAAATAAATTTATTTATTTAATTTATTTATTTTTGGCTGCACTGGATCTTTGTTGCTGTGCACAGGCTTTCCCTAGTTGTGGTGAGCGGGGCCTACTCTTCCTTGTGGTGCACAGGCTTCTCATTGCGGTGGCTTCTCTTGTTGCAGAGCATGGGCTCTAGGTGCGCAGGCTTCAGTAGTTGTAGCACGTGGGCTCAGTAGTTGTGGCACATGGGCTTACTTGCTTCGCGGCATGTGGGATCTTCCTGGACCACGGCTTGAACCCGTGTGCCCTGCATTGGCAGGTAGATTCTTAACCACTGCGTCACCAGGGAAGCCCGACTTTAATTTTTTAATTTCATTTTTATCTCCTAATTGATATATTAAATATAGTTGCCATATTTTATTCTGTCATGTGTCACTTATCCCTGCGAGATATTATTAATATTTTATATAGTCAAAGTTCATTTGAATTTACCACTATATGGTGCCACCCTTAACTCTGGGCAACTGGGGCCTCTGCCCTGTGTCTCATGCTTTATAGAGGTCCCCTCTCTGGCCCTTCCCTAGTCATACCCCTCTCCAAAGGATGAGAACTTTTTGATATAAAGAAGGCATGCCCACCTTGAGCCCACCCTTCTTCTCCCCCAACCCTTGCTTCTGTGTCATGTTTTGGAAACTCAGGAGTTGGGAATTTCCTATCCAAATATTCTGTGCCTATTTCCAGGACCTGAGCAGTCCTCTTCTCCAGGGCAAGCCATGCTGCAGGTGTACCTACCTCTAGACCTAAGGGATGATCAAAGGATAGCTGCTTGAAGGAGAGAGGGGGGTTTGGATCTATAGGCTGAGGTGTCCACATCCATGTGCACAAAGCCTCTTGTAGTTTGAGATGGAGACTTAGTGGAAGAATAAGGGCAAACTGGATCTCTTTTCAAACTCTTGACCTGTATACTACAAATGTTAGGAATGGGTCTGGTCTCATACTAACTACTTTCTTTGTTCTTTGTTTCTTATTGTATCTCAGATCTTACATCTTTTGCCTGAATATATCTTTTAGGATTTACTTCAGTGAGGATTTGCAAGTAGTGAACAATATCACAGTTTTTGTTTATCTTCTGGTTTCCATTGTTGCTTCTGAGAAGATAGCTGTCAGTCTAACAGATGCGCCTTTGAAGGTTAACTGTCTTGTTTTCTTTGGCTACTTTCAAGATTTTCTCTGTGTCTTTGGTTTTCTTCAATTTCACTATTTTGTGTCTAGGTGTAGATCCCTTTTTATTTATTGTAGAAGTCCTTTGGGCTTGTTGCATCTGTGGATAGATGTTTTTCACCAGTGTGAGGTCAATCTGTCATCCTAATTTCAAACATTGACTCTTCCTCATTCTCTCCTCTTTGAATTTTGTTTCAGTGTATGTTAGACCTTGTATTTCTTTTCTCCATGTCTCTGAACTGTTCTTTTGTATTTTGTATATGGAGCTCAAGTTTGCTTCCTTACGCCCTCAGGCGTTAAGGGTCTCCTTTGCTTATATTACCTCCCTGAATTCCTGCTTTGGATTCACCTTTGGCCTGGTGATTCTCTTCTACCTTATCAGCTCTCTGATATATTTAAGAAAATGCTTTTAATATTTTATTCATGATTTTTAATTGTCTTCAGCAGAAGGTTTGGTCTAAATAACCTAACCCAACATATTCCTGGAACATTGACGAAAAAAGAATTTTGGAGATATTTGCTGTATCAGGGTCTTTTAGCAGAGTTCAAGTTGAAATTTAATTATGCTTTTACAGTTTCCCGATTCTTTTTTCTTTTTTAAGTGGTTAAAGATATAACCAGAGACTCTAAAGAAAACCAGCCCTGAGATTCTCTGACTTCTTTGACAGTTGAATGATCAGAGTCAATTGCTTTTTCACCTTTTAGTTCTTGATTTATCTGCCCTGAGAACCTCTTTAGTACCTCCCTTTATAATTTCTCCTTGTGCTAGTCTTTTTTTTTTTTTTAATTAATTTATTTATTTTTGGCTATGTTGGGTCTTCGTTGCTGCACGCAGGCTTTCTCTAGTTGTGGAGAGCCGGGGCTACTCTTTGTTGCGGTGCGCGGGCTTCTCATCGCGGTGGCTTCTCTTGTTGTGGAGCATGGGCTCTAGGCACGCGGGCTCAGTAGCTGTGGCTCGCAGGCTCTAGGGCACAGGCTCAGTAGTTGTGGCGCACGGACTTAGTTGCTCCGCGGCATGTGGGATCTTCCAGGACCAGGGCTCGAACCAGTGTCCCCTGCACTGGCAGGCAGATTCTTAACTACTGCGCCACCAGGGAAGTCCTCCTTGTGCTAGTCTTGTTAGCCAACACTTATGAATCAGTGTAAATATCTCAAAGGCGTAACATTTTCTAAAACACTTAGGGAGCAATTATCACACCTCTTGCTACTCAAGTCAAAAATATTGATAATTGCATACATCATTGAAGCCATGGTATAATCAGATTACATCAGTTAACCTGTGGTAGCAGAGAATGACCCTCACCCAGACCTGCTCTGCAGTGGTGTCAAGCTATTTCCCTCCTTTTAAACTTTATTCTATACCTAGATAAAGATAGATTTATCATTTATTACCATTCAAGGTTGCACTGATGGTCTACATTTTAAAAAATATGATACTTATACTATTTAATGAAATTGAAGAGATCTAGAATAATATCTTGGAGTGGTACAAGCAGGGCCATGGCATTCAGTCATGTAGCTTATGTACTGTTCAACCCTAAGGGTTGCCATTTACATCAGAGTCTACAACCACAAAAGATGAACCTGGGGTAATCGTTAATGAGTGGTTATCTAGTGTCAAGGTCTAGATTTTACTGTTTAAATGCTAGCAAATAGTTTTCTTTGTAATGGATGCTATCTCACAAGCCATCCTTAGCACCTTGAAATTTTGCTAAGAACCAGTGGATATTCATCTTTGTTGATGACGTAGATAGCCTTGAAGCAACCCAACTTGCACCAGAAGATGAAGAAAAGTTCCAGCTGAAAAAGATAAAAATGACATATATAATGAGTTAGGGTTTCAAAATCCATAGATTTCCCTCTTTGATCAGTGATCCTAGAGATGTCATGACCCAGCAGGATGTTCTCTAGTTTATGCAGAAGGCAGTAGGAGTGGCACTATTTTAAATACCATAAAACTTCTTCTCCTATTAGGAAATATATATTCAGCCTTGAGGAAACATATTACAGGCTTGGAATATGGACAATGGAAAGCAGTCTTTTCAGTGGTGCCAGGTCTGTAGTAAGTTCTTCCTGATCCATATTCTCTTTTCAAGATGGTTACTGGAATCACCCTTCGTTGTGCCCTTTCCTGCCGTCATCTGGGAGCTGAGTACAAGCTCTCTTCAGTGGAAAAGCATGGTTTATTTTGATCAGAGGCCCAAGTCACAGCCCATATTAACCAGTCACTCAGTGCCATGACTAATTTAACTTTGACCATATCTTATACACCACTTAGGCCCTACCCTAGAACTTGGCAAAGCTCAAGAATGAGTTTGCAGAAATTTTGAAAATTCTATAATAGCATTTTGAGTTTGTTGATTCATTTCACCTGACGAACTCAAAACAGTTTACTTCCAAGGAGATCAATTCCCAGGAGGCCAGCATTGTGGCCTGGTAGAAAGAGTAGGAGTCCCACCAAACAGCCAGGTGACCTTGACCCATCCCCTAGAACACGTTGGGCCTCTTTCTACATCTGTAGAATAAGGGTCTCAGCTAGGTGAATTCTGAATTCCTTTCCAGAAACAGACTGCTCTGATACTCTTTCCAGAACTAAAATTAGATACTTGTGTAGTAAATCTTCTAAATCAGCTCTGTGAATTCCAGGTAGAGTCAAGCCTAAAGCATTTGTATAGGAGAGTTTTTTTGTAGAGGTTCGTTAAATATAGCTTAAAAAAAAAAAAAAAAGGGAATGCTTCTGGAGGGGGAGCCGAGTTAAAAATTTTAAATAAATTAATTTTTAAACTTTTATATGAAACTTTTTATGACATATATATTAGTGTATAATTCAGTGAATTTCAGAAACTGAACACACCATGTAACCAGCACACAGAATATTACCGGAACCTCGGAAGCCCCACTGAGCCCACTTCTAATTGTTATATCCTCTGCCCCCTTCCAAGGGTAACCATGCTCCCACCCTCATTCCATCGATTAGTTTTGCCTGCTTTTGTTCCTCATCTGAATGGGATCATGGACAACATGCATTCCTTTATGTCTGGCTCCTTTATCTAACATTGTATTTCAGAGATTCATCAATATTATTGTGTGTAGCTGTAGTAGACACTTAAATTTTCTTCCAGAGAGACATTGCTTTATCTTTGCACAACGACGTTTTGTTCAAGTGACTCATTCGGGAGGGTCAGTAATATGCCATTATGAACAGAGAGAGGATGAAAGTGCCGGAGAGAAACCAGAGGCACTTTATAATTTATTAATATAGTGTGTTATTAATATATAATACAATTTACAGTATTGATTTTAAAAATAGAAGTCCTCTTTGGAAGGAGAAGGATTCACTTCCTGCTCTAAGACGTTATCATGCCATGTCCAAGGAAAGAATCATTCCTCTGGTACCGGCAATGGCTGTTAAATTATAGGATTCTTAAAGATTGCTAGCTTTTCCTGGAGACTGAGAAATCGTGATTTATTCCCATCTTTCTGTGTCCTTATCCCTGTAATCCCTGCACTATCTTAACCCTGCACGTATGAGGTGCAAAATAGCTATTTGTTGACTGACTGAAGGGTCTACAGCTAGCATTTATAGTGCCTTCACAGTGCCAGCCCCTGTGCCCAGATCTCTTGTTTACTCACCACAGCGACACTCTCAGGCTGGTGCTATTATCACAGTTTGCTAGATGGGGAATCTTGGCCATCGGAAATAACTTATCCAGAGTCACTCAGACATTGTGTGGCAGAGCCAGGACCTTTGATCCCATGCTCTTTAGCCTTCACCGCGGTGCCTGCACACACTATCTCAGGCCGACAGAAGCTGCGGTGGTGGCTAGGTGCTTGGGTGCCCTGTGGCCAGGAGCTCTGCCAGCTGAGAACACACAGCCTGGTCTGTCCCGGCCCCTTCCCCTGTGGCCACGTAGAAGGAGCCTGCTCAGTGGGCTCTCACTGCCCGAGCCCCGTGGGTGGGATGTGATTTCCTGGCTGGCTTCTTCCTCCCTCAGTATCCCCCGCCAGCGCCTGCTGCGGGTGCTGACTGCCTGTCACGGGGTTCCGTTGGCCAACTCCTCCATCGGGAGAGGAACGGACGCAGCCTTAGCATCTGCAGTTTTCTCCGCGTGCCGAGCTCCTCTCAGCCTCTGCCCCACCTCCCCCATGTGTATTGCATCTAGTTACCGCCTGGTTAACCCTCACATCTCATCTGGTATATATTGGCCCTCGATGATTATTCGTTGGAAGGAAATGAATAAATGAACGGTAAATGAGACTTTAAAATTCAGTATTGATATAAACTTCACTTTTTAAAAAATGTTGACTCTGCCCTCCCCACTACTAAAAATGTAAGCGATGATAATGAATTAACATATAATAAAGAGGAAATGCAGCGTACCCATCCTTTTACAGTATGACATAAATGGGATAGATCATTTATAAGATTCTGTGACCTCTTCTGGTTCTTAGCATAGTTTTTAACCAGCCTTTATATAGTGGTAGTCATTATATATGCAGCATTTTGTGTTTTTAAGTTCTTTTCTTGATATTTTGCATGTGTTGATATTTTCCATAAATCTACATGGACTACCTTGCTTATCATTTTTATTATAATATCCCACTGGGTGGGCCTCCCGTAATAAACATGGGTTTTGCTTTTTGTAGCCAGTGCCCACCTGGCATTGCCAGTTCTCTGGACTAGAGTAATTTAAGGAAGCAGGTTGCAGGTTGTCTTGCTTGAGGGACTGGCCTTTTGGGCATTGTTGTGTCGTGATTATGGCAAGCTGTGATGATGTGTCCCCCTATTTTATTCCAGGATGCTTTTCTCTGGTGGGCAGTGTGGCCGTGTTGGCAGACCTGAAGAACTTTTACTGACGTTCAAGATATTCCTTGTCATCATTTGTCTTCATGTCACGCTGGTTACATCCCTGGAAGGTAAGGTGCCCATTTTCCTTCATCTTTTTCCTATTTTATCTGTGTGTGTATGTGTGTGTGTGTGTGTGTGTATTTGGGATTGTTTTACTGTGGTAAAATAAACATAACATAAAACTTAACCATTTTAACCATTTTGAAGTATATAATTCATTGGCATTAAATGTATTCACAATTTTGTGCAACCATCACCACTCTCCAGTTCCAGAACATTTTCATCATCTCAAATAGGAACTCTGTACCCATTAAGCAATAACTTCCCTTCCCCCCTCCCCCCAGGCCCTGGTAACCTCTGTTATTTCTGTCTCTATGATTTTGCCTATTCTAGGTACCTCATGTAAGTATAAGGAATCATACAATATTCATCCCTTTGTGTCTGGCTTATTTCCCTTAGCATGTTTCCAAGGTTCATCCATGTTGTAGCATGATCCAGAATTTCATTCCTTTTTAAGGCTGAATAATGCTCCATTGTATGTACATGTTTTGTTTATCTATTCAATGTTGATGGACATCTGGGTTATTTCCACCTTTTGGCTATTATAAATAATGCTAGTGTGAACATTGGTGTATAAGTATCCGTTTGAGTCCCTTCTTTCAATTCTTTGGGGTATATATACCTAGGAGTAGAATTGCTGGGTCATATGGTAATTCTATGTTTAACTTTTTGAGGATCTGCCAAACTGTTTCCCACAGAGGCTGTACCATTTAACATTCTCACCAGCAAGGCACAAGGATTCCAATTTTTCTATATCCTCACCAACACTTGTTATTTTCTGTTGTTTTGATAATGGATGTGAAATGGTATCATTGTGGTTTTTATTTGCATTTCCTTAATGATTAGTGATTTTGAACATGTTTTCATGTGCTTATTAGCCATTTGTGTATCTTCTTTAGAGAAATGACTATTCGAATCTTTGGTCCATTTTTGAATTGGGTTGTTTGGGGATTTCTGTTGTCATTGAGTTTTAGGAGTTCCTTATATATTCAGGATATTAATCCTTTATTATATATATGATTTGTAAATATTTTCCCCCTTCTGTGAGTTGTCTTTTCACTCTTTTTTTTTTTGGCTGCGTTGGGTCTTCGTTGCTGTGCACGGGCTTTCTTTAGTTGTGGCAAGCGGGAGCTACTCTTTATTGCGGTGTGCGGGCTTCTCATTGCGGTGGCTCCTCTTGTTGTGGAGCACGGGCCCTAGAGCACACGGGCTTCAGTAGTTGTGGCACGCAGGCTCAGTAGTTGTGGCGCACGGGCTTAGTTGCTCCGCAGCATGTGGGATCTTCCTGGACCAGGGATCGAACCCGTGTCCCCTGCATTGGCAGGTGGATTCTTAACCACTGCGCCACCAGGGAAGTCCCTTTTCACTCTTTTAATAGTGTTCTTTGATGCACAAAAGTTTTTAATTTTGATGAAGTCCAATTTGTCTATTTTTACTTTATTGC
Source organism: Balaenoptera acutorostrata (assembly GCF_949987535.1). Classification (NCBI taxonomy): domain Eukaryota; kingdom Metazoa; phylum Chordata; class Mammalia; order Artiodactyla; family Balaenopteridae; genus Balaenoptera; species Balaenoptera acutorostrata. Next base: position 16,105,214 of record NC_080085.1, on the reverse strand, counting down.
CTGTGCTTTTGCTGTCATATCCAAGAAATGTCATGAAGATTTTTCCCTATTTTTCTTCTAAGAACTTTATAGTTTTAGCTTTTATGTTTAGGGCCTTTGATCCATTTTGAGTTCATTTTGTATATGTTGTAAGGTAAAGATCCAACTTCATTATTTTGCAAGTGGATATCCAGTTTTCCCAGTACCATTTGTTGAAAACACTGTCTTTTCCCCACTGAGTGGTCTTGGCACCTTGGTCAAAAATTAATTGACCATATATGTGAGGGTATATTTCTGGTGTTTATTTGTTTTTAAAAGTACCTACTCGAAGGCACTTCTGCATGGAAATTTAAGGGAGACAGAGAATCACCCTAATGAAGCAGCCTCCATTTCAGAAAAGAGGATCCTTAGAAGCTTATGTGAGAAGGGGAAAAGGTACCTGAGGAAGGCAATGAAAAGTCCAGAAACCCCAGGGCTGCAATATCTTTGGGTACAACTGCCAAAAGAATACAGTGCTACGCAAATATAAAGAATCAGTATTTAAGAAGACATTATTAAGGACACACAGAGAAATAGCTTACTTATTTAAAAGAGAGTTGCAAGACCAAGGAATCTTTGTTGGATAAAGCAAATATCTACTAGCAGCAAACAACAGCATAAATACAACACACACACACACAGATGCACACAAACTAAATGGAAAACTTGCAACAGACTAAAACACAGTTGACAGTCCTTCAAAAGTAGGCACTGGGGCATATTGTCAAGAAGCCACGATACTTTACACAAAGAAATAAGAGCTAAATCTGTATTGACTGCTTACAATGTGCTGGGTTCCTATGTGCTTTACATACATCCACTCTCTTAAGCTGCTCAACCAAATCTATTAAGGGGAGATCCTAGTCTTAGCACCATTTCCCAGATCAAGAAACTGAGGCTCAGAGAGATAAGTAACTTGCTCAAGGGAGTGGCCGAGCTGGGAATTGTACCCAACTTGGAATTTTGTGCTCCTAACCACAAAACCAGAGTTCTCAAACTTGAGTGTGCATCAGAATCACCTGGAAGGCTTGTTAAGACAGATTCCTGGGTCCTTCCCTCAGCGTTTTTGATTTAGTAGCTCTGGGGCGGGCCCTGAGAATTGGCATTTCTAACAAGTTCTCAGGTGATGTTGATGTGACTGGTTCAGAGACGATACCATTACCTACACAGCTGGCAGAAGACATAAGTAGGGAGAGAAAACTCCTCCAAATATATATCATGGGATACAAATTCTTTTATGGCCATGTGACGTTCATGTAAACTGTGCTCACACACATCATCTCCTTGGGACATTAAGACACCACTGTGGGATTGTCAGGGCAAAAATCAGATGTCCCCACTTTACTGATGAGTAAATATCCCCAGGGACGTTGTTGGTTAGGAACCAGCGGAGCCAGACTAGATACTAGATCTTTGGTCTCGCGTTTCAGTGCTTTTTCCACCACAGAGTAGATGAGGAAGGAAAGTGGAACACAGGGGGAGAAAATCACCAAAAGGAAAGCTGCTTGGTAGAAATAAGTCTTTTTGAAAGAGTATATTTAAAAATTATGAAAATGGGGCAGGTAAACAGAGTTGCATGGCTCTGAAACCAGCCTGAGTAGGGAAAACCTGTGTGGATGCTAAGGTCGCTGAACGTGTTTCTTGCTCTGGCTCTCTGATGAATTGATTTCTTAAGGCAGTGGTTCTCAGAGTGTGGCCCCCAGACAAGCAGCATCAGCATCACCTGGGAGCTTTTTAGAAGTGTGGACTCTCAGGCCCAGCCTAGACCTGCTGAATTGGAAACTCTGAGGGTGGGGTCCAGCAGTCTGTGCTTTAACCATCCCTCCAGGTGATGCTGATGCATGCTCAGAGAGCCACAGTCTTAAAGAATTGGCTGAAACATTACTGTGCCCCATGATATAGTAGAAAGGTGGTGAGATCTAGAGTTAGAGCTCTCCCCGCGCCTGCCACCTGCTATTTGTATGATCTCTATTTGCCAGTAGACTGATATGGGACTCTATTTCCTCATCTTCAAAATGGGTGTAATCCTGAGCTCCCCCAGTGGGCTCTTGTTTTTTTTTAAACACTTTGGCAGTTTCTTTTTTTTATTTTTTATTTTTATTTTTTAATTAATTTATTTTTGGCTGTGTTGGGTCTTCGTTTCTGTGCAAGGGCTTTCTCTAGTTGCGGCAAGCGGGGGCCACTCCTCATCGTGGTGTGCGGGCCTCTCACTATCGCGGCGTCTCTTGTTGGGAGCACAGGCTCCAGACGTGCAGGCTCAGTAGTTGTGGCTCACGGGTCCAGCTGCTCTGCGGCATGTGGGATCTTCCCAGACCAGGGCTTGAACCCGTGTCCCCTGCATTGGCAGGCAGATTCTCAACCACTGCGCCACCAGGGAAGCCCGGGGCTCTTGTTAAGGCTCAATATATGTTAAAAAAAAAAAAACCTCCATGATGGCAAAGGTTTTTCTTTTTCTTTTTTCTGTTTCTTTTTCCATCTTTATTGACGTATAACATTGCATATGCAAAGGTTTTTCTGAATGAAGTGTTTTGGGATCTGGAAAGGGCTAAATAGGAGTTTGTTATTGTCTTTCAGAACTCCAACTAAGAGTATTCATGATATTTAATAATCACTTTGATAATATTTACCTTGTGCCAGCCGCTGTTCTTTGAAGTAGGCACTAGTATTAGGCTCCGTTTTACAGACTTACAGGAAACCGAGGCACAAAGAAGGTAAGCAACTTGCCCTAGGTTAAACATTTTGGTTGCAGAGTTGCAATTCAAACTGAGGCCATCTGACCCAAAGTTTGTGTGTTTAGCCACTACTCTATCCTGTCTTAAGCATTCTTAACCTCCTTGCTACACTAGGTTGTGTACTCTGCTTGGTGGTTGTGTAGCTGTAGGTTAAACATAAAGGTGGAATCCACTTTTGGACTGGATCATCCAGATGGCTTATAGGCATCATCTCTCTGAACAGCTTTGGACTGAGGCAGGTTCTTTTCGGTTCAGGATGGCTTAGGTCTGGTCTTTGATGAAGGCCAAGGGGACCTGATACTTCTACACTGGATAATCAGTTGCGTGGTAATGAGTGCCTGCTGTGTGCCTAGCATGACTGGCTGCTGAGAGGACATCATCTCTGACTCCAGGAAATTTACACTCCAGTTGGAGGGACATGACTATGACACATGAGAACAGTACAAACTGTAACTAAATCCTGAAGTGTGAGTCAGTGCTATAGGGCTTTTTTTTTTTTTTTTTTTTTTTTTTTTTTTTTATAAGCAACTTTTTTTTTTTTTTTTTTAAGATTTCTTTATTGACTGATTGATTGCTATGTTGGGTCTTCGTTTTTTTTTTGTGCTATGGCTTTCTCCAGTTGTGGCAAGTGGGGGCCACTCTTCATCGCGGTGCGCGGGCCTCTCACTATTGTGGCCTCTCTTGTTGCGGAGCACAGGCTCCAGACGCGCAGGCTCAGTAGTTGTGGCTCACGGGCCTAGTTGCTCCGCGGCATGTGGGAATCTTCCCAGACCAGGGCTCGAACCCGTGTTTCCTGCATTAGCAGGCAGATTCTCAACCACTGCGCCACCAGGGAAGCCCTATAGGGCTTTAACATACGGCCCTTGGCCAAATCCGTGGGTGAGTCTAGTTAAATGTTAAGCCACCTGTAGCAGATGCTATTGGTGCTCTGCCCATCTCCCCTTGGCCCACCCAGAGGTCACCTACAGACAGATCCTGCACATGCTGGTGGCTCCCATGTCTCCCTGACTGAGAATGATCTGTACCCATGCACCCATGCTTGGCCTGTACATGGAACAAGCTAGTAGTGCCAGGGAGTTAATACCCCAAAGCAGTGAAGAATGGGAGTTCGTGTTTACCTATGCCAGCTTCCCTGTCCCTTGGTGGGACAATGCTAAGGTGTGTTCTATACACCTAGGAGATTGTTGGATTGGGCCACAGTTGCCCATAGTAGCAGTGTGCTAATTAATGTACCCATTATTGGCTTTACTCTCTTCCCTACCTCACTCCCCTACTCCCTCCCTCTGCTTCCTGGGGTCATCCCCATTTGGAAACACACTCATTTTCCAAGTCCAGCCCAGTGTTACTGCCTCTATGAAACCTCCCCTGACGTCTTCACAAGAATTAAATCTCTTCCTCCAGAGCTCCCTTTTCCTGTTTATCCATGTCTTTTTATGCTTGTCACTTTGTATCATGTCATGATGTACTTCCTTTGCATCATGAGTCCTTTCAGCATATGGTCTGTGCCAGGTGAGAAGGGAGAATGAAGGTTTGGTAAGGTGGGTGGGAAACTAATGGGGTGAAAGCAGGCAGAGGGCCTGCTCTGGGGCAGGCCGTGATATAGATCATCTCATTTAATCCTCACAAAAACTCTTTATGGTAGATATTTTAAGTCTCAGTTTGCAGATGAAGAAACTGAATGTCAAAGAGAGTAAGTCATTTGCCCAGAGTCACACAGCTTGGAGGATCCCCCATTGGAATCAGTAGCCCGTACTGTTCATACTATAGTGGGTTGCCCACTAAGTGGATACTGAATGAACGTGGCACTGAGGCATGGAGAGAAGAGGGAGAGGGAGCCTGAAGTAAACTGCCAGAGCGCAGCCGTTGCCCCTGGCTCTGGGGTATCTGGACTGCAAACACAGTAGTTTCGCCCTGGAAGCCTGAGAGATGACTCAGTAGCTCTTGACAGTGAGGAGGGATCAGACTGACACTCACTTTTTTTTTTTTAACATCTTTATTGGAGTATAATTGCTTTACAATGGTGTGTTAGTTTCTGCTTTATAACAAAGTGAATCAGCTATACATATACATATATTCCCATATCTTCTCCCCGGACTGACACTCTCTTGTTAGGCCACTGGCCAACAGAGAGAACCCTTAGACCTTGACACTTCCAGTTGTGTAATTTGGTGATGTTCGAGGGAGTCATTCTTGGTCTACCAGAAGCCCAAATCAGTTTTGGCAGGTAACTTACCTCTAGCCTCTAGCTCTCTTGGGCTGTGCCAATACCTCTTTTCTTTTCTTCCTTCCTCCCTCCCTCCCTCCCTCCCTCCCTCCCTCCCTTCCTTCCTTCCTTCCTTCCTTTCTTCCTTCCACTGCTTCTTCTTTTTTGTCTTCCAAGAAGGTCTTCTTTTAGGTACAGCTGTTTTCCAGAGCGTGAGATGCCGTATTAGTGGAAGATGGTTATAATTTCATTCTTGCAGAGTTGTCGTCCCCATTTGGAAACAAGTACACATTTGAGCCAGTTTGGTGACCTCATGAGCTATAATCCCAACTTACTGTCTTTCTGGGCTGGATCTAGATCTTTCTGTGCTGAAGGCATTTCTAGTGATAGATTTCTCTCTAATTCCCCTTCTCCAAGGCCTCACTGGCTTGTCTCCTCTTACCATCTCATGCTTTGTCCATCCAAGTCTTTGTTCTTCTTTCCAAACCCAGTGCTGGTCTCCTTGTCTCTCACTTTCCTATCTGTAAAATTGAGAGTATAAATACCAGAGTGCTGATCTGATACTCAGCCAATCTCCCAAGCCCCCAAAATTCCACACAGGCATGAGGTCACTTCTGCTGGGCCCTGACTCTTTCCCTGGCAGGTAGAAGTGGTGACAAGGAATGATAGAGAATCTAGATGGGTTGAGGGAGAAACTGAAAGCAGAGGACATTGTGTCCCACTTTCCACTTAGAACTCCAGATGAGAACCCCTCACAGTGGCCTGTAAATCAACATGGGGCAGTGGCACAGATGAGAAATGGTGGCACAGTGTGTTTAGGCAGAGTGAAGGCTGGAGGTGGTGTCCTCTCCAGGTCTTTCTCATCTCTTGTGTGACAGGGAAGGGATTCGAAATTGCCCCCGTGTTCCTAGTGGGTAGCTCTGTTGAGAGCCAGGGGCAGGGACAGGGCTGCAGAGATAACGGTGTGGACAGCTGAGACCAGGGGCCAGATGGAGGATGTGACAGACACTCAGTGGTGAGAGCTGAGAGGACCTAGGTCAGCAAGAGAGGGACCCCCAGGCCAGGGTGGGATTCTGAGAGACTAGAACATGGGGCCCACTGGACACAGCCTTCAGCAGTGGATGCCAGCTGGACCCCCAGGAACCCTGCAGGGTGAGGGAGATCCCTGGAGAGGCCCTTGAGAACCCAGGGCTCAGCACGAGGTGATGTAGGTCCTTTCTCCCTACTGTGCAGACCACTGGCACCCCATTCCTAACCTGGAAGCCATCTTGACTACCAGAAGGAAGAGGAGGGAAAACGAAGATTGCGCATTTATCTGGAAGACATTGAGTTACCTAGAGACCATTTTAGAGCAGAAGAGAGAGCTACCTTAAATCATCAGGTTTAAGGATCCCTTTCCTGTACTTCTGGAATGGAGGCTCCAAAACAAGATGGAGTCATCCTAGACATCAAAGGAAAGCTCAAGGATTTCTTTTTAATTTGTTTATTGTCACTATTGTTTGTACATCCAAATTATGTCTATACATTTTAAACTAACTCTAAAACATCCATACTGAACACTTAGGATGTGTCAGGACACTGCTAGCAATGGTGAAGGCCATCATGATATCCTGAATTCTGCTCCTCCTCCTGGTTTTATCTTTGCAGGTATGAAGGAATATCTGGTCAGGTCCTCTCTGTATCCTCCATAGTGTTAGCACATAGTAAGTGCTCAATAAACTGGCTGGTTGGTTGGTTTTGATTTGTGGCTCTAGTCTAAAGCCTAGAGATACGCTAAAACATGGACTGCTCCCCTCAGCTTACACCACCAGCTTTATCCTTATCTGAACCCAATGAGTTCTGATACAACATATATTCCACTAAACTTTTGTGTAGACTTCAGTGAGGTGGCTGTACATTGGCTCCAATTACCCTTAAGGAATGTGTTTCCTTTCCTTCATGTGATGAAGGGGCTCAGCTGATTGCCTGTTAAGAGTCCTTCACAGTTTGACATTGTGAGTTCAATTACCCAGTAGGATCAGTCTTTGGATTCCTGATTTGTTGTCCTGGGATACCGGGGATCCTTGAGGTCTGCCTCGAACTAAGAACCACTCATCTCTGCAATCCCATTTTAAGGCTGCTCTCCTATTCAAAGTTCCTAATATGAAATTGGAAACAATTTAAAAGTCCTATTTTCTCCAGACTACTTTTTTTAACTTGATGTGATTTCGAAAGCTCTTAAAGTTACAATCAAGCCAGTGAATCTCTTGATTTCCATATTGATAAAAGCTCCAGACATGGCTTTTGCTGACTGGTAAATCCCCCAGTTGCCAGTGCTATCCTTGCCTTGTTGTACATGGAAAAGTCCCAGTGTCTCTTTGTAGGATCCAGTGGCAACAGCACATAGCACTGAACATTAAGAACAGCAGTAGCAACCCATCTGGACATTTCTGTAGGTCTTCATGGTCTACAGAGCACCTTGGCATACATCATCTCCTCATGTCCCCCTGAGGTGGGTGGAGAAGTTTGTATTATCCCCACTTTGCTGATGAGAAGACTGCAGCTCAAAGCAAAGGATACTTTTCTAGGTTACCCAGCAAGAAACAGTATCAAGGTGCTGAAAGCAGCTCTCCAGAACTCTTTCTTGTACACCAGCCTGCACGAAGTGCTTGCCTTTGGCTATAGGAGTATGTTTTAGCCAAGATCTTTAACAAGGGTGACTTTAACCATGAGGAGTGTCCCTCTAAATGAGGGGTTGGCAAACTTTTCTTTAAAGAACCAGATAATAAATATTTTGGCTTTGTGAACCTTATGGCCTCTGTGGTAACTACTCAACGCTGCCCATGCAGCTCAAAAGCGGCCCTAGACAATATGTAAATGAATAGATGTGGCTTTGAGCCAGTGGAACTTTATTTGCAAATACAGTTGGTGGGCTGGATTTGGCCCATGGACTGCAGTTTAAAGACTCCTGATCTAGACAGTGCAGAAGTGGTGCGGCACTTACTACTGATCATTTATGTTACAACCATTCCTTGCTTTTTCTCTTGCTGGCTAAGCCTGGCTTCGTAGGGTGCTCCCCTCTTTCCACACTCAGGAGTAAATCCTGATTATTCTGAGCCACCCGCGGAAATGCTGTTCCTTGCCAATATTTGATTTAGGAGTGGGTATGTGACTGACTTTTGACCAAAAAGACACCTGGGAAAATCTGCTGGGGGACTTCTAGGAAAACAGCCCCACTCCTGAGACTCAATGAAAAAGAGTTTCTCTTCTTCCTCTGGACACGCACTGTTCAATATGATAGCCACTAGGCACATGTGGCTATTTAAATTTAAATTAATTAAAATTAAGTGAAATTAAAAATTCAGTTCCTCAGTCACACTAAGTCACATCTCAAGCGTTCAGTGTTCACATGGGGCTAGTGGTTGCCGTACTGGACGGTGCAGATAGAGAATATTTCCATCGCTGTAGAAAGTTCTATTGGATAGTGCTGTGCCTAGACATTTTCGTGTTTGGATTTGATGCCTGGAGCAGTGGTAGCCGTCTTAAAAACACTGAGAGGCGCTAGGGAGTGCAAGTAGAAAAAGGAGATAACCTGAGTTTTTGAAAGGTTGAGTCCCTGAACTAACTGTATCCTGAGGATGAACGAACAGAAGGCTGGAAAAGGCCTGGATCTTTGTTGCCATCCCTGAGCTGTAGGACCAGCCTTAGAACTGTCTGCTTTTGGAGTTCCTGTTAGGTGGGGTAATTGACTGTCCTTAATGTTTGTGACACTTCTAACTGAATGTTCTGCGACTTGCCTCTGAAAGCATTCTAACACATCTAAGAGTTACCTTTACAAACGTTTCCTGTGTGTCGCGTCGCTTTAATGCTTCGCGTGTTACCTTCGTGAATCCTGAGAATAGCTACGGTCAGGTGTTACTCCTTCATTTTCTAGATGAGGGAACTGAGGCTTGGACGGTTTGAGTCACTTCCAAGTTCACACAGCTGAAAAGTAGAATTGGTGGCATTTTAGAACTTGTGTCCTTAGCCACTTCCTCAGTGTTTAGTCCCTGAAGCAGTTGAAAATGTTTTTTTACACGACTTTGACTGAAACTTTGCCATATTCATTTATCCTGGGATGGCTTTGTACCTCCAAAGGACTAGATAAAGATTAAGAGAGATCTGAGAAATAAAAGCAATAGTTCCGCTGATTTAATCTATTAAGAAGTAAGTTGATGTTCCAAGAGAACATGCTGTTGAAATGTACCTTGATGTGGGTACATCTTTTCCTTCAAGAAAATAACAAGAAACAGATTGATCTTGGCAAGAAGCCTCATGTTCACAAGATCACAGCGCTGTAAAAAAAACCCATCAAGATAGATTGATGGTGCTTTTACAACAATGTCTGTGGCAATTGTGTTTGTTTTTAACATCAGTGTCCTATTTGACCTATACCCTTCCCTCTTCTTTCCCTTTAGGAGTGCACACAGCATAAAGTAAAAGTTACTCTCTTGTTGCTCTAGGATTCAGTATAGTGTAGAATTTTGTTAATTTAAGGAGAGAAATGAAAACTATCAAATGGGTGGTGGTCTTGCTTTGGTGAATAAATGAGAATTGCTTATAATTATCTGATTAATTGAATAAACAAGGACTGAACACATAGCTGTCTTGTGTTTCAACTCTATAGCCTTTTTTTTTTTAATTTTTAATTTATTTATTTATTTATGGCTGTGTTGGGTCTTCGTTTCTGTGCGAGGGCTTTCTCTAGTTGCGGCAAGTGGGGACCACTCTTCATCGCGGTGCGCGGGCCTCTCACTATCGTGGCCTCTCCCGTTGCGGAGCACAGGCTCCAGACGCGCAGGCTCAGCAATTGTGGCTCACGGGCCCAGTCGCTCCGCGGCATGTGGGATCCTCCCAGACCAGGGCTCGAACCCGTGTCCCCTGCATTGGCAGGCAGATTCCCAACCACTGCGCCACCAGGGAAGCCCCTATAGCCTTTTTTTTAAAAATAAATATGTTCTATATCTTTTTTCTCTACTTGATCTAAGAGAGGTATGTTGAAGTCATCCATTATGATGTTGTTTGTGTTAATTACTCTTTTTGTTGTCCACCTTTTTTTTTTGCCTTATACATTTTTTTATATAAATTTTTTAAAAATTATTATTAATTTATTTATTTATTATTTATTTATTTTTGGCTGTGTTGGGTCTTCGTTTCTGTGTGAGGGCTTTCTCAAGTTGTGGCAAGTGGGGGCCACTCTTCATCGCGGTGCACGGGCCTCTCACTGTCATGGCCTCTCTTGTTGCGGAGCACAGGCTCCAGACGCGCAGGCTCAGTAGTTGTGGCTCACGGGCCCAGTTGCTCCGCGGCATGTGGGATCTTCCCAGACCAGGGCTCGAACCCGTGTCCCCTGTGTTGGCAGGCAGATTCTCAACCACTGCGCCACCAGGGAAGCCCTTCCCTCTGTTTTGAAACCATGTAAACCTTAACCTTTGCTGTAGCACTTCTGGGTAGAAGATTCTTAGGAGGCCCTTAGGCCTCCTGTGCTCCGCAACGAGAGAGGCCGCGATAATGAGAGGCCCGCGCACTGCGATGAAGAGTGGCCCCCACTTGCCACAACTAGAGAAAGCCCTCGCGCAGAAACAAAGACCCAACACAGCCAAAAATAAATAAATAAATAAATTAAAAATGCAACTGCGAAAAAAAAAAACCCAGAGGGAAGTCAAAAATACAACTTTTTCAACTAAGTAGGATGCAGCAAGAATATCCATAATTCAGCCGTTCTCTGTGGCTTTTACTAGTATGCCACTGTTTACAGACCTGGTTTGTCACATACTAGTTCTACAGTTGGGGGTCATGAAAAAAACATGATATGGATGTTAGCTAGGAGCAAAGCTGGGGAAGTGAGTCACAAAGAAGGGGGGATTCATATTCAGCCTCAGAGTGGCAAGGGCTCCCCCTCCTCTGATTCATATTGATTCCCTGACTTTTGACCTAGTCAATATAAGGGCAAAGAACTGGAGAGAAAATGACTGGGGAGAGTGATTTTAGCATTAATTTTGTCCTATCATTAGTTTAATGGATATCATTACTCTACAGCGTTCAAATTAAATCTGATGTGGCAGAGACTGGCTGGCAGCTCACCAAAGCTTTATTTTTTCTTCCTTAGCACACAGCTAGACTACATTTCCCAGCCTCCCTTGCAGTTAGAAGTGGCCATGTGGCTGAGTTCTGGCCAGTGGGTGTGGGGAGAAATGATGTTTGCCACTTCCGGGCTTAGCCATTAAAAATCTCCCACCTGTTTGCCTGGCTGGACGTTGCTCTCCAGAGCAAACTTGGAATCTTCATGTTGAAAATGGCAGTGCCTCTGTCAGCCTGGGTCCCTGAATGACTGCATGGAGCAGATGCTGCTCTCTCTGTCCCACCCTGCCCTCCACTCTAGGCTGCTGATTGGACTTTACACCTGGAAAATTAACTTTTTTTTTTAAGTGTCTGAGATTTCAGCATTTATTTATTGTAGCAACTTGCCTTACCTTAACTAATGAGGCAGGGTAGTTGGTACATCTCATTCATTCTGCCATTGGAGGGTGGGGTGGGATGGGCTAGGCATCCCTTCTTTCTTGAGATCATGTATGAACCCAGGTTCATACAATCTAAGAAAGCTGGAGGAGGCTGTTCTGGGCACTACCAGATTATCATTGTCCAATCAGGAGAGAGTCATTTGTAGTCAGGAGACTCCACCAGAGCTGCCCACTCCCTTTGTGCCAACTCAGGCCACTGGGACCTCCACAATATGGTATAAGGTTAAGACTACAGGCTCTGGACTTCCTGGGGTCAAGTCTTACCTCTGCCATTTATTAACTCTGACTGTACCAAGGTATTCAATCATTGTGCTTCAGTTTCCTTATCTGTAAAGTAGCAGTATCTCTCTCATAGAGTTATATGCAGATTAAATGAGTTAATGCATGTAAAACAGATGGCTGAAATGCATTTGACACGTTGTAAGAACTCCGTAAAAACTAGCCGTCATCACTAGAGACCAGCATGATCTAACAGAAATTTTTGTGATAATGGAAGTGTTCTATATCTGTCCAGTACAGTAGCCACCAACCACATGTGACCATTGAGCACTTGAAATGTGACTGAGAAACTGAATTTTAAATTTTATTTAACTTTAAATTTAAATAGCCACACGTGGCTAGTGGGTACCATATTGAACAGTACAGCTATAGGCCATTTGTTCTAATTGCTTCAGAACTTTTTGAATTAGTGGTTTTGGGGTTTTTTTGGATATATACCCAGGAGTGAAATTGCTGGGTCATATGGTAGTTCTATTTTTAGCTTTTTGAGAAACCTCCCTACTGTTTTCCACAGTGGCTGCACCAATATACATTCCCACCAACTGTACGAGGGTTCCCTTTTCTCTACATCCTTGCCAACATTTGTTATTTATTAACCTACCTGCCACGCTTGAGGGATTCAGAGCAATGTCATCTGGACTGTTGGGGTTTGATAGGTTAACTATTCTGCTTCTCCCTCACCGCAACATCCCCTACTCCTCTCATCTTACCTTAGAAGTGTCTGTTGAACCTCTTTTTTCATGCCAGCTTCCCAAGCACTGGTTCAAGTCGTCATCATGTCTTGGCTAATCTACTGCAATAGCCTGCTGTCTGGCCGTCTCACTTCAGATCACCCTCCTCATTTATTTCATAGCTGTATAAAAAAAATATTGTCCTGTGCCAGGGGCTGGGGAGAATGGGGAGTCCACTGTGCAGCCAAGTCCTTACCTTAGGCCCCGCACCCCTGGAGAACCTAAGCTGAGATGCCAAGGGGGTCACTGCTCACGTGTGAGCTGGCAAAGAGTGGCGTGATCTGAGGGAGACTGGAAGAGTTTCTGTACCCTACCCACTGGTTCCCCATCCCCCCACTTCCAGGTGCTTCTGCACTTAAACATCTACCACAGGGAACTCTCACTACCCATAAATGACAGGTGCTTTGGAGTGAAAGAACATGTCAGCTGACTAACAGCAGAATCACCCGAGACACTAGTGGGGATCCAGGAGGAGAGGGGCACCCAGGCAAATGTTGCTTTCCTTAAGCTGGATCTCTTCGGGAGGAAATGGAGATAGCCCTGGAGCGTGCATTCTCTATGGGGGGGGGCCACTTCGCCCCCATGGGAATGAAAATTGGTTCTTGGGGGCCAAAAATAAATAAATAAATATATATATATATATTTCTTTTTTTTTGGCTGCGTTGTGTCTTCGTTGCTGTGCGCAGGCTTTCTCTAGTTGCGGCGAGCGGGGGCTACTCTTCGTTGCGGTGCACAGGCATCTCATTGCGGTGGCTTCTCTCCTTGTGGAGCACAGGCTCTAGGCATGCAGACTTCAGTAGTTGTGGCTCACGGGCTCTAGAGCGCAGGCTCAGTAGTTGTGGCGCATGGGCTTAGTTGCTCCACGGCATGTGGGATCTTCCCAGACCAGGGCTCGAACCTGTGTCCCCTGCATTGGCAGGCGGATTCTTAACCACTGCATCACCAGGGAAGTTCCAAAATCTTATATATTACACAGGGCTGGGACTTGGATGAGGCAAGTGAGGGGTCTAGGGCACAAAATGTTAGGAGATACCCCCTCTTAGGGCTCTGTGTGTGTGTGTGTGTGTGTGTGTACACACATACATAAATACACACGTACATAAATATATACATACTGTTTGGATGGCAAGGAGTGTTGTGGGTAAGGGGATGGAAAGGGTCGGGCAAAGGGGGAAAGTGTTGTGATTTTAAATAGAGTGGTCTGGATCAGTCTCTCAGAGAAGGTGATATTTGAGCATCGTTTGAAAGAGACAGCAGGGCAATCCAGGGGGTTCTCTGTGGGAAAAGTATTTCAGGCAGAGGGAGCAGCAAGTGCAAAGGCCCTGAGGTGGGACTATGCCCAGTGTGTTGTATTGGAGGAACAGCAGGGACACCAGAGTGGTTGGGTGAGGGGAGAGGAGGGGGAGATTAGGTCTGGATAGAGGGCCATGTTTCACGGGCATGTGGGGAGATTCCATGAAGAAACATGGGTATAATGCCACTGTAGTAAGTGTTCAATAGAGGCCAGTTTGCCTCTCTCCCTCCCTGCCCCCTGAAACACTAAGCAGCATTTGCCTTTCAGACTGAAAAAGCTCCAGAAGCTACCAGCCTTCAGTAGAGTGAACCCAAGTTGTGGCTAGCATTTTGTTATGGAAAGCACAACCCAAATACTCCATTATCTGCACTGGCCTTGACGGGCAGCCTAGATTACTGTCTATGTGTCTAACTTCAGGGGGGCTGGGAAGGGGGGATGATGCCCTAATATCCCCCACCTGTCAGAAACAGTTTATTTCAAGGCTCTCCTCCTTCCTAAAGTGTACATCCCTCCCAGTGGAATGGGGTGGATGGCCGCAGGTCAGTGGCTCTTCACTGTTTTAGACCACAGCCCAAGATGAGAAGCAGCTCAGTATAGTGGGGCTGGAAAGCCTAGGCTCAGATCCTAGCTCTGTCCCTTTACTACACACGTTATTTGACCTCCCTGTGCCTCGGTTTCCCCATCTGTAAAATGGGGTAACTTGCCTCGTATTGTTGTTATGAGGACTAAATGAGTTAATATTTATGAAGTGCCTGGTCACAGTAATGCTATATACATGCTTGTTAATTTAAAATAGAGTCCCTTTTGGGACTCTACCCTTCCCAGAAAAAAAATGCATATGAATACACACAAATTTGCATTCTATTCTAGGGCATTGATGGACACTCCAAAATGCATCTCCTAGATCCTCAAGGGAGGGACTGTCTGTTAACCCCTGAGAGAGGCCAGATCAGTTCTGGAGGGGTTAAGGGGCAAGAGGGCGGGTGAGTGGTACCGTGTGAGGACGGGAGAGGTGCAAGACCCAGGGGCTGGGGGATCAAGACCATGTTTCACCCTCTTCGCATTTTGGCCAAGGCCCACCTAGAATTGCCAGTCGTCTGCACTTTGGGAAATTCCACCAGCTAGGAGCTGAAGTTTTCTTTAGGGATGTCATTATCAATTGTTTAATAAAAACGTTGTGTCAGAGTATTTATTGAGCACGGTGACGTGAGATGGTCACAGCTCAAGTAAACACATTTTGGCTGTGCCGAAGTAGAAATGTTTTCAGTCATTTTGTTGGTTATGTAGTAGAATCTGAAAAATACAGTTCTTGTAAGAGTGTCTGTTGTCCCAAGCCCTGGAGAGCCACTATCATAATAATATTGTTTTGTTTGGGGTTCCTGTATAAGAGTGCCTAGGCGTGGCGCCTTGTTTTGAATCATCTCTCTATGCAACAGTAATTCAATCCAGAGAAGGACTGTCACCAGATTACAAATTTTAGTTGGCTCTAAAACATTCATGCAAGGGGGGCTAGTTGTATTCTTTTTAGATCCACTCCTAGAAGATTAAGCCTTTATCTTTCCCATCCAACTTCGGGGAGAATGTGCTGGGTGTAAAGAGAACCAACTGTCTGACATTTTAAGTCTTACATCTCCCACATATCAAATAGCAGAAGAAAAATGAAAACCTCAGAACCCTCAGACATGACCTTGTATGACTTGGGTGCAGGTTATTTGAGAGGTGATCCCAGGAATCAGGAGTGAGCGAGCAGGGAGAGGGCATTAGGAACAGAGGAAAGGTCGATAAAGGGTACAGTATTGAGATCATTGCTGTAGGCAACGTTTGTGATACGGCAGTTGAATGGCCATTTTAGTATACGTTTGGAAGATCTGTTAAGCAAGCTACCTGCTGTGATTGGCAGTTATAGCTATGATTCCAAAGTACAGATTCTGAACCATAGCCATCTAAGAAGTATTCTCAAGTCTTTCCTTCATGGACTCTGCCTCATTGCTCTCAGATCTTTTGCCCATCTGTCCCCTGCTGTGCTTTGTATCACAGGGACCTGACCCCTTGCAATATTTGCATTAAATTCCTGCTCTTGAACTACCTGTCATATATTCATGACTGCTGGAGACTCCTTAATGATGTCATCAGTCAATCCAAAAATATTTTGAATATCTACCACATACAAAGCCCTGCACTGGATTCCTGGAGGATAATAAAGAATCAAGCAGCTTAGCATTTAGCTGGGAAAACAAGACATACAGTGGAAAAGTTAAATAACAATGCCTAACAGTATATGTCCAAATGCCAAGTGAATGGTGTAGCCAATGAATGAACTTTAAGATACAAAGAGGAAAGAGCCATCTCCATCAGTTTCATGCCAGGGCATGCTTTAGAGGGCTGGAGAGCTGACAGAAAGGGGTCATCTAAAACTTCCAATTTTGGAAGGGTAAGAATTTGGAATTTTATTTGAAATCTCCTAATTTTTAAATGTTGGTAAGTAATTCAAACTTTCAAAAACTTCAGTGTGAGTTCCATTGTGTGGGCAAGATAGAACTTGTCGGGGAGCTGAATTGGGATTGGGAGCCAATGATGTGCATTCGGTGGATGGCTTACTGAGTTGGGTGAGAAGTCAGATGCAAAGAACGTTAAGATCCTTGCCAATGAGAAGATTCCGGGTTCTAATATTTCACTTATGTGTGAGGCGATCAAGATCTGGGCTTAGAAGGGGGCAGTGGGCATGGGAAGAAAGGAGAGGTGAGAGAGAGATTAGGGAATATTAATACCCTCCATTTATGTACTAGTTTATGGTCTACAGAGTTTGTCATTGGAGGTAGGATAGAATAGAGGCCCAGAGGGTAGGCTCTGAAGTCAGACTGCCTGGGTTCAAATCGCAGCTCTACAGTGAATTCCCACGGAGGCCTGGAACAATTCACAGAAACTTGCCCAGCCTCAGTTTCTCAAGCACTAAAAAGGACTGATGCTAAGGAATCCACATATTTCATAGAGTCGTTGGCTGAGTAAATAATAAAATGTGTATGAAGCTCTTCGTGTGTTAAGCCTGGCTCACAGGAAGCATCAATCATTGTTCACTCTTACTATCACCACATACATCATTTCTCTTTAATCCTTGCAACAGCTCCCTGTGAGGGTGAGAAGAATGCACAGGATGGATGACGGAATCTGGGGGTGGGAGTGGAAGGTGGAGAACAGGAGGAGTCAAGGGCAATGGCCAGAGAGTGAGCCTTCGGTTTGTAGACTCAGCTGTATTGCTGAAACTGACTCTAGTTTTCTGGGCCCTTCACTTAACCCCTGTGGGATTTTTCTTCCTAAAGTGTGGTTCCTTGCAACTCATATTCTCCATAATTTTAAAAAACTGGATTTTTGAGTATGTAGGAAGAGTAATGGCTCCCCAAAGATGTCCCCTTCTAATGCCTCAAACCTGTAACTATGTTGCCTTACATGACAAAAGGGATTTTGCAAATGTGATTAAAGTTCAGGACTGGGAGATGGGGAGGTGATCATGGATTGCCTGGGTGGGCCCAGTCTAATCACCCGAGTTCTTAAAAGTGGAAGAGGAAGGCAGAAGAGTGAGTCAGACGGATGCTGCGTGAGAAGGACTCCCCTACCCCATCCCACCGTTGCTAGCTTTGAAGATGGAGGAATGGGGCATGAGCCAAGAAATGTGGATGGCTTCTAGAATCGAGGAACGGCCCTCAATTTATAACCAGCAAGAAAATGAGGACCTAGGTCCTCCGACTGCAAGGAACTGAATTCTGCCAGTTATCCAAATAAGGAGGACACAGGTTCTCCCCCAGAGCCTCCAGAAAGGCGTGCAGCCTGTTAACACTCTGATTTTAGTCTGGTGAGACCCATGTTGGACTAATGACCTACAGAACTCTTAACGTAACAACTTTGCATTGTCTTAAACCACTAAGTTCATGGTAATTTGTTACAGCAGCAACAGGAAACTAATATACTGAATTTTCCAGTTTCACTTGTTTGGCTGGTGTTACCAGCAGTCCATCAGATTCAAGAATGATATGGAAATGCTGTGGGGCGATGGGGGACAAGATCTTGGATATATGGGGTTGGAGAGGCAATGACAGTAAGGCATTCACATGGCAGTGCTCAGACCACACTTGATCATGTGGGATTGGATTTGGGGAGGTGGTAGCAATAAATTTGAAAGAATGTGCCAGGGAGGCGATGTAGGGAAAGAGACCCCATCGAGGGGGGCCACTTTCTTGAGTTGCCAGTTCCTCTTTTTGGTGTCCATTCGAAGCTTAGGCATGCCAAACTCCTGGTCATCATAATTGCAATATATGGACTTTGTTTTAAAAAATCACTAGGGAGTCATATTGAGTAAATTTTATCGACAGCTCACAATAATTTTATTTATGGACTTAAATCGAGACTTCAATAAATGAATAATGCTTTAAATTTTACTCTTTGTAAGTTTCCAAAGGAAAATCTGAAAAATTTAAATATTTTTCCTTTCTTTGCTTGTGAATCTTTTTAACAATGGAAATGTTTTGTCTCCTAAGAGTGGCATGGAACTCAAATATATGACTCACTGGAAATGACGACCACCTCCTTGGTTGTAACAAATGGGAAGTGAGTTAGGACAGAGCCCAAGAGAAACGGAGGCTGATACTCAGGAAAATGTAAGGCCTATGGGACATCTCTATGTGGGACCAGGAGGAGTGATGTGGAGCATTATAATGAGAGACAGAAAAAGTGAATAAAATGTTAGTCACTGAGTAATCAGGCCCCTAGAAGAAAAAAAATGCCAAAAGAGAAAAAGCGGACAATAACAATTTAAAAACCTCTAACTTTTATTTACTGGGTTCCCTCCCTTCATCAGTGTAGGTCTCTGCTGGGAGCCCTGTAGGCTGGGCTGGTCTGGCCCTTGATCTATGTTTTGATCAGGTTTTACCTCTTGATTGTGAATCCATGCCTATCAGACCTGTCTACCCAGAGATGGCCAACCAGGAAAGTTCCTTCTCCACTCTGGCTCTCCTATTACCCTTGAGTTGTCCATTTCCTCTAGCATCTAAGAAAGAGGTAAAACTCAGATGAGCCCCTTTCCCTGTGGGTATACAGCTCTTGTCAAAGGATTTAGCAATGGAGAAGGTTGAACAATTGGTGACTCTGGTCAGCCACTGGGCAAAATTGAGAAGGAAGCAGTATTAGTCCCTGTTGCCCTTCAACATCACTCTCCATCCCTCTTCCCTGGTACTCAACTCTTCCTCAGTGCCTTCATGCTGTTCCCTGCCTGTGCCACACTCTCACACCACTCTACCTCACCTGCCTAAACTGATGTGTCATTTTCAAGTAGCCCATGTTGAATGTTGATTCTTCCCGGAAATTTTCAACATGGCCCAGTATGGTAGGTCTTTGCTACATAATCAGAAGACTTCAGCCAATTGGAATTAATTCATACTAAGCTGTGAATGACTGATTTCCCCATAGTGCTCCCAGGAGCATTCTCAAAATTAAACTCCTGTTAATTCAACAGACTCTTTGATTGGTGGGATATTTAAGGTAACATGAGGGATATATTGAAGGACAGAGACTAAGAAGAGACAATGCCAATTAAATTAGGGCATCAAGACACTAACTACTCTGCGCTAACCACTTGAACACTCATTCAGTCCTGCTTTCAAGCAGAACTGTGTTTTAATTATACCAGAAAATAATCAGTACCCTACCACCATTTAAGGAAAATAGGCTCCTGGAAGCTACCAGGTATGTTTCACTGTGCAATTTTAGTTTCTAAATATACTTATTCTTTCTTTTTAATTGTATCTCAAGATACCACTATGGAAATAACCATTCCTTTGTAATTAAAAACAGTTTAAGAATTTATAAGGTAATACCCCATTGGGTGAGAGTTTGGGAAAGTAACACTCTGATGTACTGCAAAGAGCGGTATAAATTGGTTTGTTTTCTATAAGGCATCTTGGCAATCAAAATTCATGGAATTTCTGAAAGAAATAGCCAAGTGTGTATACAAAAATTTACCAAGAGGATTTCTTGCAGCATTGTTTGTAATCATGAAAAACTGTGCACACTAAAATGTCCATGAAAAGGAAATTTGTTATATAAATTAATGGTACATCCAATCAATGAAATGCTATGCAGTCATCACAAAATGGTATTGGGGAAAATTGTTTAATGATATAGAACAATGTTCAGGATATAGTGTCATGAGAAAAATCAGGTTACAAATAGTTTTAAGTGACATGATCTTTCTTATCGTACATATAAGTACATATGTATACACATACATTCATATATTTATATTCATATGTAGATATACATTAACACATAGAGAAAAGAATATATGTCAAAATGTTAATGTCATTTATGTCTGGGTGGTGAAATTATAGGTGGTTTTAATTTTCTTCTTTTTGTTTATCTGTAATTTCTGAAGTTTCTCCAATAAGTGTATTATTTTTCATAGAGAAAAAAATAGAATTACTTTTCTTTTAAGGAATCTAGCATCCTCCCAAAATAAATAACACAGCAGTTCTTGTAGTTTATATACCCAGAGGTGTCTGATTGGCTTAATTAAAGGTTAAAGTCTGCACTAATAGGTATAAAAAGAAGTACAGTTACGGGAAGTTTAATTTATGCAGATGTATACATTTACACATTCTAATGAACATTTGCCAACAACCGAAGTTCTTAGTCATCATTTTTATTTTAAAATGTACTAAACCATTATATAACAAAATATATAGAGCACCATCAACAGTTAAATTGGAAGAATTGCTTCACCAGAGATATGTCTTTGTGGAGAATTGAAAGAACTGATTAGGCTGTTGTAAATAATAGTAAGTTAACATACTGCCCTCTTTTGGTAGCTATTTGCAACTCATTTTACATTCACTGCCGTTAAAGATGTTAATCTCCTACAAATTCATGTACAAACTAAACTAATTTTATTTACTTTTACATTTTTTTATTGAAGTATAGTTGATTTACAATAATGTGTTAGTTTCAGGTGTACAGCACAGTGATTCAGATATATATATATATATATATATATATATATATATATATATATATATTCTTTTTCAGATTCTTTTCCATTATAGGTTATTACAAGATATTGTAATAATTCCCTGTATTATACAGTAGGTCCCTGTTGTTTAATCTACAAACTAAACTAATTTTAAATCACCTTTTTCCTCAACAGAGCATGCTGATAATTCCAGTTTGTTATCACCTTCTGGTAAGATTGTTATTTCATAACTTTGGGGGAATTTCAGCAAAATATTCTAAAAGTTCTCCATGCAATGTCAGATACAGCAAAATTGTTTTCTTCTATGAAGCTTAATTAAATTCTGCATTAAACCTACACCCGAAAAATCAATAGCAGACACAGACAACAGGATAGTCTATCAATCCCCCCACATTGCTAAACAAAGCTAGGGACTAAGTTGTGGGTTTTCATCATGGTAACTGCTTCAGTTCTTCAGTGTTATTTTTAGTATTCTAGTTCATGTCTCCTGAAGAGTATCAAGGACATAAACATGCCAAATGTTCCTATATTTGAGGGTTGAGATATTCTCTTAAATATACTTCCTCAGCACCCCACTGAATGAATATTTTTCAAAAGGTTTCTAAAGGCTTAGCACTCATGAGAATGGGAAGGCAAATCAATAAAGAGAAATTTATAACTAGGACCCGTCTTGGCAGGAACCAGGAGCAGGACCTGCATTCCAGACTGCTGGCTACAACGGGACCTCAGGGATAAAATGGTCCCACCCCATCCCTTAGTTAATAACACGGTGAAGCCTGGAGAGGCTGAATAACTTATCTAAGTTCACACGGCTTCTTGCCCCACATCACAGAGGCAGCACGTGGCTTCTCTAACTCCTACTTCTGTGTTTCATTCTGTAATATATATACCATATAGTACAGAACAGTCTTTTACGGTAAGGAGTGAGTCAACTCACATTGTCCTTAGTTGTGTGAAAATGAGCTTCTACTGTTATTAATTCATTTAACTAAAATTAGTAATAATCGCTATTACTGCTCATGCACATACTACATGTCTGGGAGTCTTCTGACATCTCATTCTGCTTCCAATCTTGCAGTATAGGGATCGTTATATTCATGTTATAGATGAGGAAACTGAGGGTCAGAGAGGATGAAACTTGCTCATGTTCACACATTGTCTGGAGCCACACTACTTGGGTTTGAATTTGGCCCCCCCCCCACCTCCATTGCTATCTGTGTGGCTTTGGACAAGTTCCTTCACCTTTCTGTGCCTCAGTTTCTTCATCTGTAAATTGAAGAGAATAACAGTACTCGCTTCCTAGGGAAGTTGTGAAGATGAAATAAGATAACACGTGTGCCTGGCACAGAGTAAACCCTCAGTAAGTAATAACGATCATTATTATTATTAGTTTTACAAATTTATTTATTTTAAAAATTATTTATTTATCTATTTATTTATGTATTTATTTTTGGCTGCGTTCGGTCTTCATTGCTGCGTGCACGGACTGTCTCTAGTTGCGGTGAGCGGGGGCTACTCTTCATTGCAATGCACGGGCTTCTCATTGCGGTGGCTTCTCTCGTTGTGGAGCAGGGCTCTAGGTGTGTGGGCTTCAGTAGTTGTGGCATGCGGGCTCAG
The DNA here is from genome assembly GCF_949987535.1 of Balaenoptera acutorostrata. NCBI lineage: Eukaryota > Metazoa > Chordata > Mammalia > Artiodactyla > Balaenopteridae > Balaenoptera > Balaenoptera acutorostrata. The sequence goes on along the minus strand of NC_080085.1, from coordinate 16,082,786 downwards.
TAGTTGTGGCTTGTGGGCTCTAGAGCGCAGGCTCAGTAGTTGTGGTACACGGGCTTAGTTGCTCCGCGGCATGTGGGATCTTCCCAGACCAGGGCTCGAACCCGTGTCCCCTGCATTGGCAGGCGGATTCTTAACCACTGTGCCACCAGGGAAGTCTCTGATCATTATTATTAAGTTATTAAGTAATGGGGCAGAGATTCAAATCCAGGACTGCAAATCTCCAAAGCCCAAGCTCTTTTTGCTAAGCCAGTTTGCCCCCTTGTTGTTAAACTTCTAGGATAAAATGAACCACTGTATTTTCCTTCTGCTGCAGTAGCCTTCTCAGACTTAATCATGGTGATATCTTTGCAAAGCTCTGTTTGCATGGAATGAGGTCGAGGGTTTGGAGGCACACAATGATGCCAGGCACAGCCCCGGGGCCCCAGGGGAAAGCCAGCACACATCCAGGGATGGACAGGCGGTTGTGCCCGCAGGCCTCTTTGGATGGTGTCACCATTCCTCTCCAGTCAGAAAAATGAATAGTCATTGATTAAAAACCACCTTTGGCCAATTATATTGTTCTGCCCCAAGAGCAAAGGATTCCATACCCAGGCTTTGAATCTCATTGCTCAGGAACTGGCTTACTTCTCAAGAAGTATACTTGGCAATTTAAAAAAATGTAGTAAATGACAAAATTTGGAAGCAATAATGTAGGACAGACAGGGTGTGTGTGTTTCAGCCAACGCATGATTGGTCTAAAACAGACAGGCCAGCCAAGCACCTCGACACACCCAAATGTTGTCCTTACCAGCTGAATATCAGGCTCCCTATTGCAAAGCTCAGTTTAGTTGTAAAATGTTTACTTGTCCTGTGTATATGGAGAGGTCAAGCCATTGGATCTTTTTAATATTTAAACATGCAAAGTGTGTGCAGTAGACTGACCTCTTAGCATAAATAGAGTTATTCCACGGGAAATTTACAACCTGATTGTCTTAATAGCAGCCATATTTTATTTTATTATTTTTTTTTAATTAAAAAATTTTTTTAGCTATGTTGGGTCTTCGTTGCTGTGCATGGGCTTTCTCTAGTTGCGGCGAGCGGGGGCTACTCTTCATTGCGATACACGGGCTTCTCATTGCGGTGGCTTCTCTTGCTGCGGAGCACGGGCTCTAGGCACACGGGCTTCAGTAGTTGTGGCACGTGGACTCAGTAGTTGTGGCTCACGGGCTCTAGAGTGCAGGCTCAGTAGTTGTGGCACACGGGCTTAGTTGCTCCACAGCATGTGGGATCTTCCTGGACCAGGGCTCGAACCCGTGTCCCCTGCATTGGCAGGCGGATTCTTAACCACTGCACCACCAGGGAAGTCCCAGCAGCCATATTTAAAAATAACTTACCAGGAAGTTGTGTTAGGTAGTACAGTACTGAGTGATAGCAGTGTCATTTTTTTAAATCTTAAATTCATTATGAGAAAAGTTACCAGGTGTCATTATAAACAGAGTAGAACCTATGTGCCAATATGTTTCATAATTGTAGTGTGACAAATTATTAAACTATAAAATGTTTTCTAGAACTCTCTGGCTGAAAAATTTTGAAAGTAGTATGTCTCTATTTTGTTGTGGTTCCTAAAGTTATTTCCATAATATTCCATAGGTCAGAGCAAGCTTCGTGGTCATGAGTCTCATATTCTTTACCTGTAAAATGAAACAGTTGTACTCATTTCATCTCTTGGGTTATTTCTTTATGATTTTCTGATTAAATGTATACTCACTGAGTGATTATGGGACTTGCAGATTTAACTACATATTGGTCTGATAGCACATTTTCTACTTTTCATAATTATATCTCAAAAGTTTTACTCCTTAAAATTCAATAAATAATTGTTTCAAAGTATTAATTGGAATTTTTTTTTTCTCCTGCAGCTGAATCATCTCTTGTTGGTTTTGTCCCATACTCCAATGGTACTCCAGGCAAGATTTTGAAAAAATTTAAACCTAGATTTACCCCAATTTGTTAAGTTTTTGATTTAATTATACCTTTGTCTTGTCGTTTTTCCTCGGGACAAAAGAGGTTGAAACTACAAGCCTAAATGGTAAGAATTTTTCTGAAGCAAGTGAACATTGATAACCCTTAATATGAATATAAGTATAATGAATGGTGTTGAAAGTTTCCTTATTCAAATAACAAACACAAACAAACACAAAAAATCCCCCAGACCATCGACCCTGGAGAGCAAACTAAACTTTCTGGTTAAATGATAAAATTCTTATTGTGGAAGGAGGACAGCCGTCCACCATTCTAACTGTGCTGTGAAAGGAAAGAAATATCGATCACATTTTGAGAGCTCTACTTGCTCTCCAACACTATGCCAACACACTATACAGGACAGATTGTTTAAATGGGAAAAGCACAGCCAGTGACTTTAATGTGATTCAGCCTGGATTTAGAGGCACAAAGTGTTCAGAGACAGCCTTTTTTTACAGATGATTTTATCAATTTTTAAATAATATGAAATGAAAAAGAAAATCTGGCTTCATGCTAGGGAAAAGGGCAAAGAATTGGGCTATAATCGAGGGAGGTGGGCAGGGCAGCACATTCTGTTCCCTTTCTCTGTGGGTAGACAGCCTTCCATCTTATTGCAGTCAAAACCCAACACTTTTCACAATCCCTTAGTTAAGATGAAATCTCACCATGTGGTTGGTGGTTAAGGAGCTAAACAATCATAGATGCAACTCACGCCGATCAAAACTGGTTTAAATTCACATTTGGTCCAGTGGGAAGGGAAGACGTTATCATTTTTATGTGCAATTACTTTTTACAGTGAAAAAACATCTTTAAAATCGCCTTGGCAGTAGTTTTTGGATCCCATTTATGTGGGTTTTTTTTTTTTTTAAGTGTGATAATGTAGTACATGCCTTTTTTTCCCCCTTAAAGTTTCATCCAGAATAATAAATTCTAGAAGGCTTTTCATTTAGAGAAATACCAGTAGGGTAGATTTTAAATTGGGTTTTAAGTGAAACGATCAAAATGAGATTTCCTTAAAAGTTCGTTGAATATCATGTTCAAGAACTCCAAATTTAAACTAGAATTTCTTAAAGATTGCTTTATAAGAGTATACCTTTAGGTACAAATGCATTAAGCATCTACAGGGCTATGTATAATATTAAAGTTACTACTAACTACGGAAATGTCATATCCCTTAGAGACTTTCATTATAATAGAGAAAAAAATGGGACAAAATATTACACAACATAAATGGGTTTATTTAAATCTAATGATTATAGGAGTGCTGCTGTGTTTTAGACACATAAAACGTGTTCAGGAAACACATTTTTAAATGAATGAATACTTGCTCAGGAATGGTCTGCACGGGTTGGGGAATGGCTAGTGTTGTGAGGGGGTGGACCGGTTGGCTTTTTTTTTTTTTTAAATTCCTTTTCTTCTTCTTTTTTTAATTATTTTTATTTATTTATTTATTTATTTATTTTTGCCTGTGTTGGGTCTTCGTTTCTGTGCGAGGGCTTTCTCTAGTTGCGGCAAGTGGGGGCCACTCTTCATCGCGGTGCGCAAGCCTCTCACTGTCGCGGCCTCTCTTGTTGCAGAGCACAGGCTCCAGACGCGCAGGCTCAGTAGTTGTGGCTCACGGGCCTAGTTGCTCCACGGCATGTGGGATCTTCCCAGACCAGGGCTCGAACCCGTGTCCCCTGCATTAGCAGGCAGATTCTCAACCACTGCGCCACCAGGGAAGCCCGACCGGTTGGCTTTTGCAGAAGTCTCTAACTTCTCCAGGATTTGGGGAAAAGTGAAATGTTTAAGGAACCTAGGAAGATGCATGTATTTGTTAACCATGCCAATAGTTGTGCTAATTTTTATTATTTTATTTCAGATGCTACTTCGAGCGTATTATCTACTTTGAACAAAACAGGTAATGTCAAGTTATTTCTAAATATAATAACTTGTCTTCTGTGGCTTCTTGATTTTCTCACTTGTGTGGTCTTCTGGGTTAGTAAAAGTTACCTCCTTGCCCATTTCCTATGACTCCAACTGTTGATTTATTACTCGTTTTACTTTGACATTGAACTATAATTCTGGTGTCACCACACTCCTGAACTTCCAAACTCTTACGGCTATAGCACTCCATTTAAAATAACATTTACAATTTTTTTGATTACAGTAGTAATACATCTTAGCTCATAAAAAACGGGGAATATAGAAAAATGCAAAGAAGAAAATAGCAATCATCTTTAATGTTACTTTCCTAAGACTATTACTGTTAATAATTTGGTATATTTCCATTCAGTATCATATATATATATACACATTATGTAAATATATAACAAAATAGTCATAGTTTACATAAATTTTTATATTTTTGCCCTTTTGACTTCATATTAAATTATAAGTATTTTCCAGCATCCCTTACTATTTTTTTTTTTAATATTTATTTATTTATTTATTTTATGGCTGTGTTGGGTCTTTGTTTCTGTGCGAGGGCTTTCTCTAGTTGTGGCAAGTGGGGGCCACTCTTCATCGCGGTGCGCGGGCTTCTCACTATCGCGGCCTCTCTTGTTGTGGAGCACAGGCTCCAGACGCGCAGGCTCAGTAGTTGTGGCTCAGGGGCCTAGTTGCTCCGTGGCATGTGGGATCTTCCCAGACCAGGGCTCGAACCCGTGTCCCCTGCATTGGCAGGCAGATTCTCAACCACTGCGCCACCAGGGAAGCCCCCCTTACTATTAATGACTTGATAATATTCCGTCGGGTACCATATGTGAACATTAAATTTGTTTCTACTTTTTTTTTTTTTGGCTGCACTGCGCAGCATGCGGGATCTTAGTTCCCCGACCAGGGATGGAACCCGTGCCCCCTGCAGTGGGAGCGCAGAGTCTTAACCACTGGACTGCCAGGGAAGTCCCTGTTTCTACTTTTTAAATAGAAATTGTTGCAGTGAACATCCTTATGCCAACATCTTTGCATTTCTCCCTGATTTCTGTAGAATGCTCTTCAAGGATTGGACTTATTTGGGTCAGCATTATGAATATTTTAAGGCCCTTGATACCAACTGCCCGATTACCTTCTAGAAAAGTTGCACACAACAGCATTCCTGTCTGCAGTGGATGAGAATGTCTGTGTAACCGTACCTTTGCCTAGAGCTGAGACTATGTCATATACTGTTAGATCTTCCTCTCAATTCCTTAGGTTCTATTTTGCATCTTTTCATATTTGTGAGGTTGAACATTTTTCCCCCAAAGCATTTTTTTACTGGAATCAGAAGTTCATTTCACAGTTGTGTTTTGTTTGCTCCGGAAAGGAAAGTATCAGGGCAAAACAAAATAATATATTAAAAGGATTCTTAATAGTAATGCAAAATACTGTCAGCTTTTATAATTACCACCAATCATTGCCCATGGGTCTTTCACACACTGAAACAGAAGCTTGTCAATAACACATACAGACATGAGATTTCTGAAACTGTCAGGATAACGTCATCATTCTTAAGTGTTTCTCCAAGATCTGAGCTTTGTGTTTTCTTCAGAACTTGCTACCCACCCTAGGAGACAGACCTTCTTTGTAAGTCTGTGCCCGGAACACAGTCTCTTCTAATTGGCCATCCTTACAGTAAGGATTTCTGAGCCTGGTTCTCTATTATCTGGGAAATAAGCCATGGGCTCTGTTCCCAAAGTGTGTCGGGAAGATATTTCTAAGGTTCGTTTCTTCAGAGTGTGTTAATATTTGCCTGTGAGTCATTGACTTTGAACAATTCTGTCCTGGTTCTGCTGTGAGCTTGTTGTATGACTGTAATTGGATAGTCTCAACCTCTCTGAGAATAATTTTATCTATCAATAATATTATATTATTATAATTATTAACTCCTAAAGAAGATAGCAGAACACTGTTGATATTAGGGTATAGTAGCAGTATTTTGATAGTAGATCCTGTGTTTACTGTTTCCATTAATTTTTATTCTGAATCACCTGCTCCTTACAACCTATCACCTGAAGGTCCTGATAGTGACTTAATTCTGCATATCTGAAGTGTAAGTTCACATTAATTTGTCTAGCATCAGCGCACGGAAACTGCAGTAGAATTATGCAAGCAGTGGGGTGAGTAACAGGAGTGATCTAACTGGGTAAACATAGGAATCCGAATCCAGACCCACCCTCTGCCAATGCTATATGATCTGAGTATGTAATTCTCATTCATTCTGCTGCTGAGATGACCAATAGTGTCTTAAATGTGTCAACAGTATGATTTTCTTAGCAGTTCACTAAAATGATACTCATGGCAAATTGTTTTTAAAAAATAACAATTCTGCTCTAATATTTAAATTGCTTCTTTGCAGAAAAAACTAAAATCACTATAGTAAAAACCTTCAATGCATCAGGTATGACTTATTATCAATATCAAGACTTTCTTTTTTTATAACTAAAGTAAAATTAAACAAATGGCTGGTGTTTATGTTTTCTTTCTCTTTTTTCCTGTCTTTCAAAAATGAAATCTGTTCTTCATGAGTAGATGTTTATGCACTGGGTACCTTAAATTGTACTAAGTGTTTGGGGTTATATAATGATGATCAGACACAATGCCCACCCTCTAGAATCTTCTAGTTTATGAGGAGAGACAAGGCAAACAGATAACCAGCATGAACATGTGTGCAGATAAAGGCAATGATTTCACAAGTGTTTCTGACATGGTTAAGAATCATGAGAGATAGAAGGGCTGGTGCTATGATTATCAGTGAGATGCAATTTATGAAGGAAAGATTCTTAGAGGAGTGAACCTCAAACTCTTTTTAAATCAAATAAGGGATGTACTATTAAGTGCCTATTATAAGATTAAGGATACATGATTTGCTTAACAAAGGGTTCCAGTTGATTTAAAGCAGGGGTTGGCAAACTATGGCCTGTGGGCCAAATATGGCCCACCACCTGTTCTTGTAAATAAAGTTTTATTGGAACACTGCCATGCCCATTTGTTTACACATTGTCTATGGCTACTTTCCCGCCACAAGGAATAGTAGAGTAGCTGCAACAGAGACTATATGACACACAACGCCTAAAATATTTACAATAGGGTTGGCCCATTACAGCCAGAGTTTTCTCGCTCATGATTTAAAGGCTGACCTGTGGCCATGTACTTGGAGGAAATTATGGATAACAGCCCTAGCAATAGGAAAGAAAATTCTCAGTATGAATGAGTAGCAAAAGACACGCATCACTGGAAACAAAGGTGCTACTAAAATTTCGAGAAAAATGAGAGATGATAGAATGAAAAGCTTAGTAAGCAATAGACCAATGGTTGACCAAGAACATTAAAGCATTACTATCCATAGTAATCTATAGTATTTGCATAGTGTATGTTTCCAGTGAGTTATATCCATAAGCAAGTATATTTAAAATGAAATCTTTCTCTTTTGGTGTGGGTAACATTGCTATGTTACAATATAGAAATCTACATGTCAGGTAACTTTTGGCACCTAAATTCAGTTTGCTCACAGAATCAAAACTCTTAGCTGAAATGTGATGCCTACACACCAAATGTCAATTAAATCATTCTGGCAGGAACCACATTGCATGCACTAACTCAAATTATAATTTTAGTTTGTGTCCAAACTAGTTCTCTTAGGAAAGAATTAAGCACTCATAAAGTACTGTAGAAATAAAATAGCAATCAGGCATTGCATACGTTAATTCTGACCAAACCAGACCTAACAGGGACATCAAAATATTTCTTAATATGACAACCTTTTCCCCTTGGCAGTCTGCTAATACATTATCAGCATTTGCCCCTCACATTTATTATAGATTTCTTATACTTTGCCAAAAGGATGAAATTAATGAAGGGAAGATTCTCAGCGGAGTAAATTAAATCAAAGAAGAGATGTACCTCTCCTTTCACCAAAGGAGAAAGTATTTCTCAGGTTAATATGTATGAAGTATTTTTTCTAACTTGGCTTATTTCACCTCCCATTCGTCTCTGCCTCCTTTGTATGCCTACGTCATCTGTTGTACTGGCCATCAGTCCATTTTGCCCTCACTATAACTTTTTATTTACTGGCCAGTATCACTCACTAGATTGTAAGCTTGTTGAGGGCAGGGTCTGTATCTGGAACCTCCCAAAGCCTATAGAATAAGGTAGGTGCTCAGCAAATATTTTTTGAATTTTCTAGTTTTTGCCCATGTGAAATGACATCATGACATTGATGTTATTTCATACATACATTTGCATAAGGAGCTAAGACCAGCATTAGAGTGTTCATGGACTCCCCTGCCTAGGAAAGGAAGGAAGACCTATGAGTAAGGAAGGGCTATTTCATTTAAAGTCTCTATACTCGATTGTATTCATGCTGTTCCTTTTATATTGGACAGAAGAGGGATTAATTGGGAATGGGACAAAGAAATTTTAGGGAGTAGGGGATCAGACACTGACATACTAAAGAATAGTAGAGTCCAGTTCCATAGCTGAACTACTAAGAAATGAAAATTCTCATTCCTTTAGTCTTTGTGGAATTCATCCAGCCAATTATATCCAACATATAATATTTTGGGTACACGCTTAATGCTTGAATTTGTGAATTCTCTTAATGCAGTGTGTAAGTGCAGGTGTTTACATGCTTAACCCGCTGTGTTGTGTTTTCTTTGCAGGTGTCAAACCCCAGAGAAATATCTGCAATTTGTCATCTATTTGCAATGACTCAGGTTAGTTCTTGTGTACACTACACATTACCAGATAAATTAGCTCCACAGAGAAATGGTTTGTTTTCCTGCCGTTGAGTATGTGATGTGTGCCCCTCTGATTTATCTCCTTTCATCACACCTGGCTACTAAGAGTCTCGAATGAAAACAAAAGCAAAGTTTAGAACAGGCTGAAAGTGAGATAATGGGTTAACTTCCTTAATATGAGAACATGAAGCTCTGCACCAAATATTTTTCACCATAGCTTTAAATCCATAGCTAATGCCCTTAGAGTTGATTTATGAACATAATAATGAACTTAATTATTGAAAGCCAGTTCTTGTATATAAAATCCTCAAGGTTTTCCATAGGACCTTAAGTATTATAACTTAGAAACAGGATGTTGTCTTTTGCTAAAAATAAAACAAACCACTCTACTAGAATGTTGAAAATCTTACGTACACCTAGTTTAATTGGACGCTAATTGCAGTAGTGCCCATAGTGTATTTTGCCATCTCTAACTAGACTGTCCACTATTTTTAAAAATTAAGATGGCAATCGCTTGAGAACATGCTATTTTTGAAATGGGAATATTTTCCCTCCTGCCATGGGCCAGAAGGAATGAAACAACCACTTTTCTGACGTTGGTTTGGCTCTCTGGGCTCCCTTCCTTATTAAAACCAATGAAAGAGATGTGAAAAACAGAAAAACATGGTGTGGCAGGTCAGAACTGGACCATGGGAAGAAAGAAGAGGAAGGTAACAAAGTATTTTATAATATTAAAGTCTTAGTGTGGCTCCAGTGATACAAAAAAGCCGATCATTATAGGAATGTTTTCCTTTTATTCTGTTCCTTTTAACAGTTTAATAATTTGTTTGAAAAACATAGGAAACAATTTCAAGTGAAGTAAGTTAAGGTTGGATAGTTTAGAAAAGAAGAAAACTTCCATTGAAAGAATGTTCCACAAACACTTTCTCTTTATGTGAATGTGAGGTTTATTTACATGAGCTTTCTGCTGATAGTATGCTCCAGGTCGAATATAGCAGGAAAGTGTTAGCTGGCTTTGATTAAAGGGAGAAGAAACTTGTTGGATACATTTCACTTTCATATATTGTGGAACTCTCTTCTCTCCTCCTTCTCCTCTCCCTCCTCTCTTACCCTTCTCTTTACTGAATTCTCCATAATTTCATTATTTTCATGCTTCATCTATGTTTTGGACTGGTGACTAACGTCTAGCTTAGTGTTATGTCTACATGATGTTTGATAACTGAAAATTGAACATTAAGTCAAAAAAAAAACTGGTCATCTTGAATAACAGATGCCAGGAAGCTGGTTAGAGTAATGTTTTCCCCAGTTAAGCTACTGAATTGACCATTTGTTTTAGTGTCTGGTGAAAACAGCCTCTTCAGGGGACCTACTGTTTTGTCAACAGAAATTCCACGATATCCTGCCAGAAACTAGAAACCTTCACTTCTTTCAGATTCCAATCTGGATTCATTAAGGGAGATGGAGGCTGGTGAAAAAACTGAGAGCTGACCAGGTAGAGTTAGGCTGAGGGTCAGAAGGTGGTGGCTTCCTGGTTGCTCTGCTACCCCTGTGCTCCCAGCACATTCTTGAAACTCAGCATGTGCTGAATAAGACTGAGGGATGAACTTGGAGAATGGAGAGGTGAGGGAGAAAAATTGTGGGTGTCAGCACACACACACAGGCACCAAATAAGTTTTTAAAAGCTAAGATTTTTGCAAAAATGTACGAGCAATTCTATGCATGTATCAATTATCTTTTTTTAAAAATTTATTTTTGTCTGCGTCGGGTCTCCGTTGCTGCGTGCGGGCTTTCTCTAGTTGTGGCGAGCGGGGGCTACTCTTCGTTGCGGTGCTCGGGCTTCTCATTGCGGTGGCTTCTCTTGTTGAGGAGCACGGGCTCTAGGCACGTGGGCTCAGTAGTTGTGGCTCGTGGGGTCAAGAGCACAGGCTCAGTAGTTGTGGCGCACGGACTGAGTTGCTCCGTGGCATGTGGGATCTTCTCGGACCAGGGCTCAAACCTGTGTCCCCTGCATCGGCAGGTGGATTCTTAACCACTGCGCCACCAGGGAAGCCCCATCAATTATCTTTACTTTTAATAATTATGTAGTGGGCTTCCCTGGTGGCGCAGTGGTTGAGAGTCTGCCTGCCAATGCAGGAGACACGGGTTCGAACCCTGGCCTGGGAAGATCCCACGTGCCGCGGAGCAACTAGGCCCGTGAGCCACAGCTGCTGAGCCTGCGCGTCTGGAGCCTGTGCTCCGCAACAAGAGAGGCCGCGATAGTAAGAGACCCGCGCACGGCGATGAAGAGTGGCCCCCGCTCGCAGCAACTAGAGAAAGCCCTCGCACAGAAACGAAGACCCAACACAACCAAAAATAAATAAATAAATAAATAAAATTAAAAAAAAATAATTATGTAGTGCATTAATTGAAATTTCAGTATCAATATGCAGAGTTTGAGGTTCTCAGTAGAAAGGTTGCTGGAATAGATAAATTATGTTAATCACTGGCCTAGTGGTGTTGTCAGCCATTTTAAGGGGAAGTGGACCACTCGGTCCTTAGCTGTGGGAATCAGTTGTACTTTGTAGTGCAATATAAGATGAGACAGGGAAGCCTTCCACCCTCTAGCTCAGGAGTTAGCAAACTACTGCACATAGTCCAAATAATAGCCTGCCACATGTTTTTGTAAATAAAGTTTTATTGGAACACAGCCATGCCATTCATTTATATACTGTCTATGGCTGCTCTTATGCTACAATCGCAAAGTTGACTAGTTTCGACAGAGAACATATAGCCCACAAAACCTCAAATATTTACTTTCTGATCTCTTACCAAAAAAGTTGGCTGCACCCTGCTCTAGTTTATATGCTATCCCTTGCCCTTCTGATCAGGAGGCCAGTTTTTTGTCTCTGTAGATTATGAAGTGCACACAGTGTACTTCTGTTAAGGAGTCTACGTTTTATTTGTCTCCAGATAGAGCCAAAGCCCTTCCGAGTATACCCTGCAGGAAATGGCATTGACTGAAATTGAGTTCAGTGTTTCCCAAGGCGAGCATTTTCAGAACAGGGTTTTCTGGCATTTCTGGGACGAAAGCCACAATGAGTTGTTCAGCTGAAGAAAGGATTTGCTCTGCATTCTGTTCAGGTTTCAAAGCAAAATCTCAACTTTGCTCCTAGGAAAGATATTGCATTTGGTAGCTGTATTTTAAAAAGAAAAAGAAAAACCCAAAATGGCAAGGAATAAATAGACTTTCATAAGGCTGTGTAACTGCTGAGAAATCCTTTTTCCCTCCCTCCCATGTCTCCCATAACTGCAGCTATAACAGCTTAAAAAGATTTGCAGTGTTAGAGCCACAGTTCCCCCAGTTAACATCGTTAAGGGAAACAAAGTCCTGATGCGAAGCACATAGATAGGGATAAAATTTCTTGACAAGGGGACAAGTTTTTTCTTTTTCTGCATTCTCACATAAAACGTATAGTTGATATTTTCTGAAAATTATACTGATTGATAATCGTTGAGTAACTTTCTGATAGAAAAGAAAGTAAATGTGAATAACAAAGAATTTGATGAAATTGTTTATAAAGTAATCTGATAATATTTTTCTGTATTGTATTATTTCTCAAACTTTAAGGATGCAAGTTTCAAATTTCTTTTTGAAAATTTATTTTTAGCCTTTTTTAGAGGTGAGATCATGTTTCAATATGATGAAGAAAGCAATGTTACCCAGGTAGGTTTTAAAGATTTTTTAATTGCACTTTAAAAAGTGAATTTTCATGTATTTAAAGATTTAAGGTTCAAATTATTTCTGATATTTAGCATATTTACTTTTATCACCAAATTTATTTATTTATTTATTTATTTGTCTTTTGTATTTGATATCTTTAATTTAGTATAATGTGTTTGAGATTACCCACATTATTGGATGTGTTAATACTTTGTTCCTTTTTATTGCTGAGTAGTATTCCATTGTGTGGATATACCACAATTTGTTTATCCACTTACCAGTTGATGGACATTTGGGTTACTTCCAGTTTGGGGCTATTATGAATAATGTTACTAAGAGCATTTTTGTATATGTCTTTGTGTGGGAAGGCATGTACATATACTTTGTGTATATGGAAATGCCGGGACATATTTTTTTTTTTTTTTCACACACACACACTGTATTTTATTTTTACAAGAGATAAATAGACTGACACCAAGCATTGTACATGGATGACCACAACAAAAGCAACAATGATTGCAATTTTTCTTTCTCTTTAATTTTTGCGAATTTGATTACTGTGTGTCTTGGCGTGTTTCTCCTTGGGTTTATCCTGTATCAGACTCTCTGCACTTCCTGGACTTGGGTGGCTATTTCCTTTCCTATGTTGGGGAAGTTTTTGACTATAATCTCTTCAAATATTTTCTCGGGTCCTTTCTCTCTGTCTCTTCTCCTTCTGGGCCCCCTGTAACGCAAATGTTGTTGCATTTAATGTTGTCTCAGAGGTCTTGTAGGCTGTCTTCATTTCTTTTCATTATTTTTTCTGTATTCTGTTCCGCAGCAGTGAATTCCACCATTCTGTCTTCCAGGTCACTTATCCGTTCTTCTGCCTCAGTTATTCTGCTATTGATTCCTTCTAGTGTATTTTTCATTTCAGTTATTGTGTTGTTCATCTCTGTTTGTTCTGTAATTCTTCTAGGTCTTTGTTAAACATTTCTTGCATCTTCTCGATCTTTGCCTCCATTCTTATTCCGAGGTCCTGGATCATCTTCACTATCATTATTCTGAATTCTTTTTCTGGAAGGTTGCCTATCTCCGTTTCATTTAGTTGTTTTTCTGGGGTTTTTTCTTGTTCCTTCATCTGGTATATAGCCCTCTGCCTTTTCATCTTGTCTATCTTTCTGTAAATGTGGTTTTTGGTCCACAGGCTGCAGGATTGTAGTTTTTCTTGCTTCTGCTGTCTGCCCTCTGGTGGTTGAGGCTATCTAAGAGGCTTGATGGGAGTCTCTGGTGGTGGGTAGAGCTGACTGTTGCTGTGGTGGGCAGAGCTCCGTAAAACTTTAATCCACTTGACTGTTGATGGGTGGGGCTGGGTTCCCTCCCTGTTGGTTGTTTTGCCTGAGGCAACCCAACACTGGAGCCTACCTGGGCTCTTTGGTGGGGCTAATGGCAGACTCTGGGAGGGCTCACGCCAAGGAGCACTTCCCAGAACCTCCGCTGCCAGTGTCCTTGTCCCCACGGTGAAACAGAGCCACCCCCCCCCCACCTCTGCAGGAGACCCCCCAACACCAGCAGGTCTGGTTCAGTCTCCCCCGGGGTCACTGCTCCTTCCCCTGGGTCCCGATGCGCACACTACTTTGTGTGTGCCCTCCAAGAGTGGGGTCTCTGTTTCCCCCAGTCCTGTCAAAGTCCTGCAATCAATTCCCACTAGGCTTCAAAGTCTGATTCTCTAGGAATTCCTCCTCCCGTTGCCGGACCCCCAGGTTGGGAAGCCTGACGTGGGGCTCAGAAGCTTTACTCTGGTGGGTGGACTTCTGTGGTATAAGTGTTCTCCAGTCTGTGAGTCACCCACCCAGCAGTTATGGGATTTGATTTTACTCTGATTGCGCCCCTCCTACCGTCTCACTGTGGCTTCTCCTCTGTCCTTGGATGTGGGGCATCCTCCTTGGTGAAGTCCAGTGTCTTCCTGTCGATGATTATCCAGCAGCCAGTTGTGATTCTGGTGCTCTCGCAAGAGGGAGTGAGAGCACGTCCTTCTACTCCACCATCTTGGTTAATCCCCTCACCGGGACATCTTATCACCAAATTTAAATAAAGTACGTGTTGTTGAAACATTAGCTTTGTTGAGAGGGCTTGACTTCATGATAATCATGGTATTTTGTTAAAAATTATATTTTAGTTTTCACTAGGTTTGATGCTGAATAGAGTGTTTATGTGATACAGTTCTATTGCCAGTCAAAATTTAAAATTATATTAGAAACTCCTAGCAATAAGAAATGTAATCTATTGAATCTAAAAATTGTCTTCTCAATCTGATCCTGTTCACCCCATGGGGGATTCAGACACAGTAGTATCAGCCTTCCCATAACCTAGATTGGTTCAGAAGATCCCAGCTAAATATGGTTTGTTAATTCAGTAAATATTTCCTGAGCACCTACTATGTGCCAGGCAATGAGCTAGGTGCTAGAAATGCAGTGATGGTTGCTACCAAGTGTCCCTTTTTACATTCACATAGAGAACTTTAATAGTGTTCTTTTGGGGGAACCCTTGGAACAACAAAAGATAGAAATTAGCACATCAGACTTGCTGATTCAGAATATTTTTTTTAAAGAAAACATAAAAACAAAAATTGACTCAGCCAATATGTATTTGATCGTTTGCTAGACAATATTCCATGCAGTTACGAATCACAGTCTTTGGGGTGTAGTTCTTTGGGCACCCAACAAAACTGAAGAACAGCTTCTTGTTAGAAAGTGTGATAAAACAAAACAATATTTGTTGTATTCTTAATGATTTTGTGCTTCTAGCAGAATCAAGTTATGGCTAATGGCACCTCAACTGGAATCCTGTCTCTAAGGGAATTGAAGTGAGTAATCAATCTGCTGTTTGATTTAAAACTTAAGACATCAACTATGGAAAGATACTTGTTGTGCTATCTGTACTTTTGGAAACTGAGAATAGGAAAGAGACAGACCCCAGAGGTCATAAAGAATTGGTTCTTGAGACCATAGTCACCTGTCTTCAACTAATATCCCTGTGAGGCTGTTCTCTTTGATGCTATCAAATTATGTAAGAGTGTCACCAAACCAGATTCGTTTTGCCCAGTGCACAGCAAGCCAAAACACTGAGAAGCCAAGGTTTGCGGCAAAGAGAAGGGTTTATTCCCAAGGCAGCCACATGAGGAGAACAAGTCTCAGATCTGCCTCCCCAAAGGCCAGGGACTTGGGGTATTTATGAGGTAAAGAATAAAGTGGCAGGGCAGTCTGAGGCTGGGGAGCGTGGGGAGCATGGGGAAAGGTGATTGGAAAAAGCTGGGTAATCTTTGTTCTGTGCAGGTGTTACTAAGCTACAGACCTCTGCATGTTCAAAAATGGAGGCACCTAGCACCATCTGAGGGTGGAGTTTTCAGCCCTCTGATGCCAAGGACATTGGACACTCGCGCATGCCCAGTTGGAGGGTCAGAGGTCCTATCCAGTCTTAACCAGTTCAGCTAGAACTAGACACAGCTGACTCCAAGTTCCTGGAAAACAACTCGGGAAAACATCTTACTGTTTAGGCTACATGCTGCTTGGACGACATGCAGGTCTTAAAAGGACTTTGATTAGTGAAGGCAGGTTATAGGCGAAATGGATTTGACTAATAATTACCCACGGTTTCAAGAGCTCCATTTGAAATGGTATTTGGGTTTTTATATGATTTGGTAGCCAGCCAGGTTGAAATAAGAGTTCAAGGTAGGACTCCATGTATATCGTTTACTCATGCTTTCATGAGGCATCGGTCATTCAAAAGTCAGAGAGAGGTCTGTGTTAAGTAGACCTCAGTTTACAAGGGTAAGCACAGACAATAAGAAATGCATTACAAATAAATGCTCCTAGTTAGACAATAGGTCAAAATGTCGGCCAGCAGACAGTCTTACCTTGACTGTCACTGGAAGGGGAAACTTCATGTCTTCGCCCTCGTGCAGGGAAGCAGCATCAGATATGAAATTCATCTACTCTCAACCTTGCTATTATCTTTCAAAAGAGATTTTTGTAAACTTTTGAACCAAATCCAGAAGCTCTGAGGAGTATCTGTGATGACACTGAAGAGAAAAGCTTTTCCAAGGTATCCATAAAAACAAAACACATGTGATAGGAAACGTTTTTAAACTCACAAATTCGTAAATAGAACACAACCTAGCATACTTGTAAGTAATTCATTTTAATTGCTAGACTTGAAATATAGATGAGTTCATTTAAAGCCAGCAAGTATTTGTTGAACACCTACTGTGTGCTAGGCCTTGGGGATACAAATGGGGATAAACCCAACTCTCTGAGATGGAAAACTGGGTCTAGAGCAGTGGTTCTCAACCCTGACTGTATATTAAAATCACCTGGGGAGCTTTTAAAACGCCTGCTATCCAGGCACACTCCATAACAATTAAATCGGTATTTGGGGCCTGAGTTGCAGGCATTGGTATTTTTGAGAACTCCCTGGGTGGTTCCAGCACGAGGCCAATTTTGAGAAGCAGGAGTCTAGAGTCTGATAGGAAAGAAGCAGGAAGCAAACAAATGATAACAATACAGTATAATCCCTGCAATGAAGGTGACACGTACAGGCTACCAAAGGATGTTCTGAGTGTCTGAATATAGAGTAGGCAGAGTAGTTGGACATGACTGGAGTGGCCAGGGAAACCCCAGAAAGAAGGTGGTCTCTGAGCACAGTTATGCAGGAGCAGCTCCTGCCAGCTTGAAAAGCTAGCTGACTACTGTTGCCACGATGCTTCTCTTCTCTCCAGACCTTCCCTGGAGCCAAGAACTATTGCCCAGTCCTTAGAGCAGGATTTCTCAGCCTCAGCACTGTTGACATTTGGGGCCTGATCATTCTTTGTTATGTGGGGCTGTGCTGAGCATTGTAGGATGTGTAACAGATCCCTGGCCTCTACCCACTAGATGCAGGGAGCACCCTGCCCCCAATTGTGACAATCAAAAATGTCTCCAGATATTGCCAGATGTCCCTTGGCGGGGGCAGAGTCAGCCCAGTTGAGAATCGCTGCCTTAGCGTGAGTTCTTTAACTAGATTTCTTTCATCCTAAGTTCATGTGAAGCTCTGCCACATTGAAGAAATAAAACTGTTGTTGGAGTGGGATTGGAGGAGAGGAATGAGGGAAATTCCTAAAGAGGAGTTGTGAGGAGGGGAAGGCAGGGCTGGGGAGTGCTAGAGGGCAGGTGGAGTCAGTTGGAGAGAGAATGAGGAAGAAATCAGAGACAGAGGGCCCCCAGGGTGAGTGGCTGGCCCCTCTCAGAAATCTTGCCTCCGGCCAGCTCTTCCTCTGGCCCTTTGCCAGAAGCAGCTGCCTGGGGATT
Organism: Balaenoptera acutorostrata; assembly: GCF_949987535.1. Lineage (NCBI taxonomy): Eukaryota > Metazoa > Chordata > Mammalia > Artiodactyla > Balaenopteridae > Balaenoptera > Balaenoptera acutorostrata. The sequence goes on along the minus strand of NC_080085.1, from coordinate 16,065,066 downwards.
GCAGTAGCCTAATGAAATAAGATTGTTCAACCATAATTTATATCTTGCTGTTGGCTAGAACCGATACAGCTTCTGTCTGGTTAGTTTCCCTTGTCATATAAATAATTAATTTTTCCCACATAGGAATCTCTTGTTATACCCAGTATTTCTTCAAAGTGAACACTGCAAGCAATAAATACCATATGCTTAATTTAATTGCTAAAAATCTAACTTATTTTGAACTTAACATCACCAATGATCTCCTTCATATCAATTTCTCATTTTATTAACAGACGATCAGAACTCAACAAAACCCTGCAAACTTTAAGTGAGGTAATCATAGTACATCCTGTACTTGTTTATAATTATTGTTATTATTTGGGGGAGAGCATGGAGTTCTGTATTCCTGAGGAGATATGTATTCAAATTACCCCAAATCTGTCATGTATAAGAATGAATGGGCTAGTTCCATTACTCCAAAAATCAGGACTAGGCTCAATGGATGGACATTACAAGGGGGTAGATTTTCCTGTATGTAAAACCAAGTTTCTTAAAATCAGGGCTCCGGGAGAATGAGCTCCCTTATGTGGTAGAGAGTTTCCTGACACTAGAGGTATCCAAGTAGAGCCTGTATGGCCTGAATAGCTTTGATCATATGTCATTAATCTGGTAGGAATGTGAATTGGATGATTCCTAGGGGTTCTTGTGGTTTTAAGATTCTGTGATGCTGTGATTAGTCCTGGGTCATCTTGCCTGACATTTTCATCTGTCAAACTAACATGTATTTTTTTTCTTTTGTTTCAGACTTATTTTATAGTGTGTGCTACAGCAGAGGCCCAAAGGTCAGTCATTTTTAATACTTTTATATAAATAACCTTATTTCTCTACTCATGAGAAATAAAATACAAGGAGTATTAGGGTGCAAATTCAAAAGCATTCCTCTAAAATAAATACACATTAGTGACATTTTGGATATATAATTTTTTATTCTTCCAAACACATATCACTGTCACATCCATATTCTCATTTCTTTATGAAGCACAGAGGGGTGGATGGTGTTGGGCCATTTGCCTCTGGTTCTATGAAGCTAAGGGTCATCAGTGCCCTTAGCCCCACAGGCCACCAATAGGACCAACAAATGGCTCCCAGTGGTCCAGTCAGGGTGAAGGCCACACAGAGAAGAAGGAACATACTATGGAGCTAGGAGAGAAAAGGAGAGAGGGGGAAGGAAATGATAGGAAAGAAAGAGAAAAGAAGAAAATAAAAAGTGTGTGCAAGGGTCGGGACTTCCCTGGTGGCACAGTGGTTAAGGATCCACCTGCCAGTGCAGGGGACACGCGTTCGAGCCCTGGTCCAGGAAGACCCCACATGCCGCGGAGCAACTAGGCCAGTGCGCCACAACTACTGAGCCTGCGCTCTAGAACCCGCGAGCCACAACTACTGAGCCTGCGCTCTAGAGCCTGTGAGCCACAACTACTGAGCCTGTGCTCTGGAGCCTATGAGCCACAACTACTGAAGCCCACACGCCTAGAGCCCATGCTCTGCAAAAAGAGAAGCCATCACAGTGAGAAGCCCACGCACTGCAACGAAGAGTAGCCCCCGCTCTCTGCAGCTAGAGAAAGCCCACGCACAGCAACGAAGACCCAGTGCAGCCAAAAATAAATAAAGAAATTTATTTTTTTAAAAAAAGTGTGTGCAACGATGAATCAGAGATTGCCTGACAGCTATTTGAGGTTACACAGATTATCATTTGAAATTATGGCCATTGGCTGTCCTGGCTGCATAAGCCAATGGCTTTTATTTATTTATTTATTTATTTTTAAAAGGTAATTTCTTTCTTTTATTTATTTATTTATTTATTTATGGCTGTGTTGGGTCTTCGTTTCTGTGCGAGGGCTTTCTCTAGTTGTGGCAAGTGGGGGCCACTCTTCATCACGGTGCGCGGACCTCTCACTATCGCGGCCTCTCTTGTTGCGGAGCACAGGCTCCAGATGCGCAAGCTCAGTAATTGTGGCTCACAGGCCCAGCCGCTCTGCGGCATGTGGGATCTTCCCAGACCAGGGCTCGAACCCGTGTCCCCTGCATTGGCAGGCAGATTCTCAACCACTGCGCCACCAGGGAAGCCCGCCAATGGCTTTTAGGTCGATAATCTCACTACCCGAATCTTGAGCATTCTGTGAGAGTAAAAGTCCTAGAAAATAACAGTTTCTACTCATCAGACGGTTCATTGGTACAAATAAAGGCAAGTCTTCCATGAAATTGTAGATCGGATTCCTGTTCACTATACGTATTTAGTAATTTCACTTTTCATTAGTTGCAACATTAATATTTTGTTCACCTAAACCAAGACGAAAGTAAAAAAGAAACAGAATGTCAAATTCCTGGTTATCTGATGACCTGAATTGAACTGCCAGAAAGATTTTGGATTTAAGAGACCTTGCTATTCATCTAGGCTGGTATGTGAAAGGGCTCTTATGATGGAAACACAAATGCCTCCAGACACCAGGCGGTGCGGGTGGGTGGTAAGACTCTAGATGTCAGGATGCTTGTCTTTGCAACCAGGTCTCACCCCTGTATGTTCATGATGTGGGCAGGAAAAACGACTCAGCAGCTGTGTGTGGTCAGAGGGTCTCTGGTTTGCAGTCCCTGTGAATGTTAACCTCTATAAATTCTTCGTCCTAGAAAGTCTTTGGGGTAAAGTTCAGCCCATGATAGGTGGGTGTTTACAAGCTTATTGGGGTGACATTGCAAGTTAACAGTGTCAATGCCCCCTTTCCTCACTCTAAGCTTGAAAAAGCAATTACAAATATGTAGGTAGGTTTCCAGTTTAGTAACACTCTGGTTATATATATTTCTCTTTATAGCACATTAAATTGTACATTCACGATAAAACTGCATAAGACAATGAACATATGTGCTGTGATGGTTGCTTTGCAAACAGTAAAGATTCGACCGATGGGTAAGTTGTCTCTATCTTTATTGCTGTGTTCATTTTCACATGACTTTGATGTGTTCTTTTCAAAATTGAAAATACAATGAATAAGTTTACATATGTTACAGCTTTCTGTTTTGACTCTTGTCCTTGGGCAGTTTTTTTTTTTTTTTTTCCCTTGGGCAGTTTTTAAGGAGCTCTAAAAGGTGATTTTTCCTGCTTTCTCAGTAAAGTTTCAGTATGCTGTATTGGAAATCATGATAAAACAAACCCTACTGAGAGGGAGAATTCTATTTGGAGTGCTTGATCGATTGCTGCTGGGATATATTTACTCCTGAATTTCTCTTAGGAGTTGCTGAAGAGCGATTGATACTGTGTGCATATAACCCCAAATTATTCACTCAATAACTATTTTTGAGCACCTACTATTTACATATAATTGTCAATATAATGGAATCCAGTTTATTTTATCACCTGTTTTACGCTAATGCTCTTCAAAATCACATCAGTGTAAGAACTGTAATACTTGACAGAGCTGAGCTTCTACCTTGCCTTATTCTTGACCATGCATTTTCTTCTTTCTTTTCTTTTTGTGTCCTGCAGAACAGTGCTGCTATTCTGTCAGGATCCCCTGCCCTTCCTCCCCGGAAGAGTTAGAAAAACTGCAGTGGTATGTAGCAAATCTGCTGACCCTTTTCCTAATAATAATAATACTTAATCGCCATGCTGGCTAAGGAACTTGAAATTTTGACGGTGAAGAAGGGCTTTCAATTTTAGGGAAAAAGCACAGTTTTCTTTTGTATGAAGTTTCTTACTTTAAACCAATGGTTTGCAATCTTGGTTGCACGTTAGAATCACCTGGGTAGCATTGACAATATTCTGACTTCCCACAGCCTCACCAACTGAATGTGTCCTCATATTGAAAAATTTTTCCAGTGTGGTAGATGAGGAATGGTGTCTTAGTGTTATTTGTACTTCTCTTATTAAAACTGTTTGAAAATTTTTTTTTCATATATGTGGGGCCATTTTTTGTATTCTTTTTGTGAATTGTGTGTTCATATCTTTTTCCCACTAGATATTTAATCAGTTTTTAAGAGTAATTTATATATTTCTGTATTGTGGAAATTAGCCCTTTGTCTGTGGTATATGTTGCAAATATTTTCTCTCCAATTTGTCAGTTATCTTTTGACTTTATGATGTTTTTGTCATGCAAATTAAAAATTTTTTTTATGGAGTTAAATTTACCAATCTTTTATTTTATTGCTTGTGGATTTGGAGGCATTATTAGAAAGCCTTTCCCTACGTCTGGCTATAGAGGAATTTACCCTTGTGTTTTTATAGTACTTGTATGGTTTCTTTTCTTTTTTTATTTTACATTAGATCCACTTGGAATTTATTCTTATGTAGTGGGAGGTATGGGTCTAATTTAATCTTTTTCCAAATGCCTATCTAGTGGTCCCAGCACCATTTATTAAAAAGTCCACCTTTTCCTCAGTCATCTGAGATGCCACCTTTGTCATATGCTAAATTTTGGTAACTATTTGGGTTAAACTCCAAATGTTAGATATTTCCATTGGGAGAACCAGGTGAAGCTGGTTCATGGACCCCACTTTGAGTAGTGGGGGTCTAGACTGTAAAACAGTGGTTCTCAACCCTGGCTGTATGTTGGAATCATCTGGGGAGTTTTAAAAACACCAATGCTGGGAATTCCCTGGCAGTCCAGTGGTTAGGACTTGGCACTTTCATTGCTGGGGCCCGGGTTCAATCCCTGGTCAGGAAACTAAGATCCCACAAGCCGTGCAGCACAGCATGTACATATATGCATGCATACATACATACATACATGCATACATACATACATGCGCTGATGCCTGCCTCCCACCCGCAGAGCTAGGGATGTCATTGGTCTGGGGTGCAGCCTAGGTTTCTGGATTTTTTAAAAATTAGGCTAGAATTAGATGATGGCCCAGTGTCTTTCCAATGCATTGGTTCTTAAGATTGGCTGTACATTAGAAACACATGGGGCTCTTTTAAAACTGATGTGTCAAGATGGCCTTCTGGGGTGCTGGAAATACTCTATATTTTGATCTGGGTGGTGATGATAGAGGTGTATACATATTATAATTACAATTTTTATAATTCTTCAAGCTCTAAATGTAAGATTAGTACAGTTTACTGTATTAGGCTATACCTCAGCAAAGAAACACATTAAAATGAATATGGATGCCTGCACCCACCCCCGAGATTCTCGTTCATTTGGTTTGGGTTGGGAGCCCCGGCACTGGTGCTGAAGTGCTCTGAGGTTTCTAACGTATAGGTGGCGTTGCCCGCCACTGCTCTGCTGTTCACCACGTACCTCACCCGGTGGGTTAAGGGCTTTGATTAGCACAAGTGATGAGAGCAATACAGGGCAACTTCTTCATGGTTGAGCCCAGCGAATGGGAGCCCCATGCTATGGGGTCCGGCTGCTGCAGCCCCCAGATAATATGGAGGAAATTTAATTTACACTTCTTAAAGCACCTTTGCCACAGCTTGGCCAGATGGGTTGCCGCATTATACGATTTAGGGAACGCAGGCTCAGAGAAGTTGGGTGGATTGCCCAGAGGAGTAGTGAGAGCTAGAGCCCCAGCCAAGGCTTCGCGACTCATCATCTTTCTGTCTGGCACCCCTTTGTCCATACTGCTTCCCGAACATCAGGCCGTGGGGAGAGGCTTCCAGCTGGGTGCCTGGCCCAGACTGGGTTGAGCCAGCATTTCTTTTTATGGGTATGACTTTCCTTAGGTCTCTCAACCTGATATTCCTCCCTCATCTAACCCAAGAGAAGCTCCAAGGATACATTCTCACTGGTGTTCTAAGTCACCATCTAAAACTGGATCTATCAGAGTCTTCCCTGGGTGATAATTTGTTGCCTTTTCCCCTGAAGACTGGTGGATTTTGTGCCAGATGGTAGATGAGTTCTTCTCAGTCTTCCATGTCATGAAAATACATGGGCCTGGGAACCTCACCCCCACCCCAGGACCAACTGAATCAGATACTTAGGAGAAGGCCACAGAAATCTGTTTTTTAAAAAGTCCTCTACGTAATTTCTCAGGCACAGCCAAGGTTGAGAACCACTGGGCTACAGTAACATTGAGGGTGTAGCTGATGTACAAGCTGGGGACCACCCCTTTGGCCCCAGCTTGATCCATTTTTTCATTCAGCAAACATTTCTTGTTCACATACTATGTGCTGGTTAGGACCATGGCAGGCTATAGCAGTATAAAATTGATTCAGACAGATTCCTATGCTCATCAGTTTCACAAAAATTTATGTATTGTTAACTCCAATTCAAGATTTTCTTGAAACAAAATTCAATAAGTTGAAGGGAAAAAAAATGGCAGTGTGATTTACCTTTCCTAGCCAGTATCACCAGTGCATGTGAACGACCTAAATTTGAAGTTTCTTGGAAAGGAAAAGCTTATTTGTGACCCACCAAGACCAGTACAAGAATTTGCTGGAATTAAAAATTCCATTCTACAAATTAATAATAGTGATTTCTACATATTTTTTTCTTCTATCAATCAATATGCAGAAGATTGTAATTGACAGAATTATGTACTTTGGTTGCAAAAACTGTAAGAAAAATTTGAAGAACATTTTGTTGTTACTGGTAAATTTAGAACTGCTTTTCAGTTTACGCCATACCACTTTGAAGCCATTGTTAATACTGAGCTGACACAAGAGTTAGTGAATCTATTATGGACAGACATAGTTTTGAAATGGGTATGCTTTAGCTTCTAAGTCAAATCAGTTGTTCCAAAAATTGAGCCAGTTTTGTCAGTGTGGATTTGAATAGTAAAGGATAATGGTATTTTGGCATTTGATTCAGTTTTTAGAAAAATTTTAAGTATGTTGGGAACAGTTTGGGCATGTGATTCCATTTTTTTTGAGAGTAAATTTTGTAAAATCAAAAAAACACCAAAAAAGACAGATTCCTAGTATATGGAAACTACCAGTTGGGTCGCAGGGCATTTAATAGCTCCTCTCCCCAAGAAGCACCTGGAAATGTTACAAGATCTCCTCGACTGACTGATAGAGTCAGGGAGCAGCAGTGAACAAGTGAAGCAGAACTGGGAATTCATGAAAGAGCATCCCTCCTGGCTAATTCCCCTCCCAGGGAGAAGGTGGTGGCAGTGGGCAGGGGCAGGAGGCCAGTAGCAGGTACACAGAGCATGTGCAGTGGCAGGTCCCTGGTGGAGCCATGTCACCGTGGTGGTGTCAGATGGTTGCCAGAAGAAGAGATTAGCCTCTGGAGCTCATTCGTGTCTCACGTGCATCTCTCTGATTCTTTCCTTTAGTGACCTGCAGGATCCCGTTGTGTGTCTTGCTGGTCATCCACGTGGTCCACCATTTTCTTCTTCCAGCAGTTCCATCCCAGTTGCTCCTCAGGCCACCATTGTGTCCCAGACCTCCAGTGCCTTCTCTTTTGCTGAGCCTCTAGCTCATCCACCTGTAATCCAGAGCCCTCACTCTCCAACAGGGTTGATTCCCCTTCCTTCTCCCCAGCCTTCAGCTCCCATAGCTTCCAGCCCTGCCACTGATATGCTCCCCCAGTCTGGAACTATCTCTTCCCCTGTGCCTCCAACTGATCTTTCCCACACCCTGCCACCTGTGAAATCCTTACCTCCCTCTCCCACCACGTCTGCCCCCGTGAATGTCAACACGACCAGCACACCTCCTGACAAGACAGGTAAATATGAGGAGCAGCGCTGCTCCCACGTTCGTTGTAATTCTGGTCATGTGAACCCAGCAGCCAGCCTGCCAAATCAAAGTACCTGTAATGAAACCACGTTAAGCCTTTGCTTTTATGATGTCTACTTGGTTTTGAGAGCTTTCCTTTGGGCATTCTTAGAACATAGATATGGCTGAGTTTGATTGTTTGGCCAAGAGAAATAGCTCTGAGGCAAACACAGATCTCATTTTATCAAGATGAGTTATTTTATAGGTTTCTTTCTCCTACAAAAGGTTGTTGGGTCACTGTTTTCAACGTTCTGAAGAGAAAGATTTTGAACTATTAAACACACTAACTCCATTTAGACAGAAGACAAAAGAAAACATTGATGTTCCTGAAAACCAGTCAGTCACAGAGTGCCAGAGCTGGGACTGAGCCAAAGTAGCCGTGAGGAGGAGAAGAGAATTCAGAAGACCTAGGGGTGGGTCTGCCCAGGCCCGCACAGGCGGTGGGATCCAGAATAAGCCATTTAGCTCCTCCTAACTTAGCCCGCTCTACCTCAAGATGGAAATAGTCTCACTAACCTCATAGGTTTGGAACCATGGCGGACATGAGAATGCCATGGAAACTGCACGGGGCTCCCCGGACACAAAGTAGGCTTAGGGGTAAAAAGATAAAGGGAAGAGGGAAAGAAGCAGAGAGAATTCTGGATGCTCTCCGGAGTTTCAAGCCAGTGAGTAAGAAGCAGGCCTTCCTCTAGAATTTGGAGGGTGGGAGGCAAAGCCAACTTCTTGGCGACATGAGGTCGGAGCTCGAGTTGTGGTCCTGCCTCCTCTGCCCCAGGCAAGCATCCCCAGGAGATTTGGAGCCAAATGACTGGAGATGTTTTTGAATTCCACAAGAGAGGAATGATGAAATATGATATGCCACCTCAACAAAATGTCTATTACGCAGCTGTACATAAGAACAGCTAGACAGAAACTTGGGGCATTTTTCAAGTCTTGAGTGAAGTGAAAATAACGTGACAGTAAATAGTTTGCACACCATGTTTGTAATAGTAAGTTATAACAGGTGGATAAAGATTAGAAGGGAATATGCAAAATAAGAAATAGGATGTTAGGTGGTGAAATTAAGAGACTTCTTTGTTAGAAAACATACAGGTGGCCAATAGGCACATGAAAAGATGCTCATCATCGCTAATTATTAGGGAAATGCAAATCAAAACTGTAGTGAGGTACCACCTCACACCGGTCAGAATGGCCATCATTAAAAAGTCTACAAATAATAAATGCTGGGGAGGGTGTGGAGAAAAGGGAACCCTCCTACACTGTTGGTGGGGATGTAATTGGTGCAGCCACTATGGAGAACAGTATGGAGGTTCCTCAAAAAACTGAAAATAGAGTTGCCATATGATCTAGCAATCCCACTCCTGGGCATATACAAAGACAAAACTAAAATTTGAAAAGATACATGCACCCCCTGTGTTCATAGCACTATTTACAATAGCCGAGACATGTTAACAACCTAAATGTCCATCGACAGATGAATGGATAAAGAAGATATGTTTTATATATATATGTGTTTTATACATATACATACAATGGAATATTACTCAGCTATTAAAATGAAATAGGACTTCCCTGGTGGCGCAGTGGTTAAGAATCCTCCTGCCAATGCAGGGGACACAGGTTCAATCCCTGGACTGGGAAGATCCCACATGCTGCCGAGCAACTAAGCCCGTGCACAACTACTGAGCCTGCGCTCTAGAGCCCGTGAGCCACAACTGCTGAGCCCGTGTGCCACAACTACTGAACCCCACGTGCCCTAGAGCCCACACGCTGCAACTACTGAAGCCCACGCACTCTAGGGCCCATGTGCCACAACTACTGAGCCCTCACACTGCAACTAGAGAAAGCCCGCGCACAGCAACAAAGACCCAACGCAGCCAAAAAATAAATAAAAATTAAAAAAAAAAAAAAATGAAGTAATGCCATTTGCAGCAACATGGATGGACCTAGAGATTATCATACTAAGCGAAGTAAGTCAGAAAGAGAAGGACAAATGCCATATGATATCATTTATATGTGGAGCCTAAAATGACACAAATGAACTTATCTACGAAACAGAAACAGACACACAAGACATAGAGAACAGACTTGTGGTTGCCAAGGGGGAGAGGGGTAGGGGAGGGAAGGATTGGGAGTTTGGGATTAGCAGATGCAAACTAGTATATATAGAATGGATAAACAACGTCGTACTGTATATAGTACAGGGAACTATATTCAATATCCTGTGATAAACCATAATGGAAAAGAATATGAAAAAGAATATATATATGTATAAGTGAGTCACTTTACTGTACAGCAGAAATTAACACAACATTGTAAATCAACTATACTTCAATAAAATTAAAAGAGAGACTTCTTTGTTGTTAGACAGGTTTATATCATTGTATCCCAATTAAAAACACTACTAAAAATCAGGCTTACAGCTGGTAGTCCAGCTGTTAATTTCATAATATTCTCCTTTCCACAAAAAGAGCTTTTAGTTACCCACATAAAGTTCTGTATTCATGCTATAAATTAAATACATGTATATTTATGCTTATACAAATATACACTAAATACACTAATGTGTTTTACATTTTTTTTTAGTTAGGTTTCTTGAAGTATAATTTACCTACAATAAAATTCATCCAGTTCTATAGATGAATGAAATTTTTATAGTTCTACGAGGTTGGATAAATGCCCACAGTCATGTAACCACCATCATGATACATAACATTTCCACTATCCCCAAAGTTCCCTCGTGTCCCTTTGTAGTCAACTCCTACCCACTACCCCAAGCCTCTGGGTACCACTGATCTGTTTTGTTTCCCTATGCTTTCAGTTTTTCTGGAATGTCATATGAAGAGAATCATACAGTATGTAGCCTTTTGAGTCTGGCTTCTTTCATGTAACATAATACATTGGACTATTGGAGACCTGTCCATGTTGTTGCATTTATCAGCAGTTCATTCATTTTTATTACTGAATAATAGTCCACTGTATGGATGGACCACAGTTTGTTTCCTCATTCTCCAGTTGATGGACATTTGGGTTGTTTCTAGTTTGGGACTATTATGAAAGAGGCTACTATCAACATTTATGAACATGTCTTCTTAAGACAGGTTTTCATCTCCTTGGGGCAAATACCTAGGAGTGGGTTTGCTAGGTCACAGAGTCTGTGTGTGTTTCTTTATTAGTGATTTTTCCATTATGTGTTCATAAAGTGATTTGGCTCTCTGTTATAGAAATTGTTCACACCAGCAGCGTCAGTGTTTCTGAGCTTGAGAACCAAGTGTCCCGGATGGAGAAGCTTCTTTCCTTAGGTAGCTTGGAGCCTAACCTCGCAGGACAAATGATAAACCAAGTCAGCAAACTCCTTCATTCCCCGCCCACCTTGCTGGCCCCTTTGGCCCAAAGGTATGACTTAGCAAACTGATGTGGTCATGAGAGGGGACCCTCTAATGATAATGATGCTTCTATATCATTAATTAAAGCCAAGTATTTTTCTCCCACGTACGAGGTTCATGATGACTTGTTAAGTTTCTACTCTATATTCTGCTTAAACTGGGGAAAACAAAGTGGGAGTGCTGAATTTGAACGGCTACTTCTCTTTACAGATTGCTAAAAGTAGTGGATGACATTGGCTTACAGCTGAATTTTTCAACCAAGACCATAAGTCTGACCTCCCCTTCTTTGGCTCTGGCTGTGATCAGAGTGAATGCCAGTAATTTTGACACAACTACTTTTGCTGCCCAAGACCCTGCAAATCTTCAGGTACATCCTAATTTATTGTGGAAAAGACCATTTTTTGTATTTGATTATAGTCCTTGTGTACTTCATGATTGAGGCAATTACTGCTATACTCAGGGGTGATATTCAAAATATTTAACATCTAGAACAATGGAGCGCCACAGAATCAAAAAAAAGGACATTGGTCTTGGCTGGTGCAGGATCTCAGAGGTCCTCGTTGCGCCCAGTGTTAACCCTTTAGCAGCTGGCTTGTGGAAGTTTGGGGGGGCAGTCAAGTTGGGGAGGTGTCCAGCGGGTTCTAGGCAATTGGGAGAGAGCAGGGACACCGGCTACATTCCTTTTTCTTTTTTTTTCCTTTTAACATCTTTATTGGAGTAAAATTGCTTTACAGTGGTGTGTTACTTTCTGCTTTATAACAAAGTGAATCAGCTACACATATACATATATCCCCATATGCCCTCCCTCTTGCGTCTCCCTCCCACCCTCCCTATCCCACCCCTCTAGGTGGTCACAAAGCACCGAACTGATCTCCCTGTGGTATGCGGCTGCTTCCCACTAGCTATCTATTTTAGATTTGGTACCAGCTACTTTTCAACCCATTTCAGTATTTTTTTTAATATATAAATTTATTTATTTATTTTTGGCTGCATTGGGTCTTCGTTGCTGCGCGCGGGCTTTCTCTAGTTGCGGCGAGCTGGGGCTACTCTTCGTTGCGGTGCGTGGGCTTCTCATTGCGGTGGCTTCTCTTGTTGCGGAGCACGGGCTTCAGTAGTTGTGGCACATGGGCTCAGTAGTTGTGGCTTGCACGCTCTAGAGCGCAGGCTCAGTAGTTGTGGCGCATGGGCTTAGTTGCTCTGTCACATGTGGAATCTTCCCGAACCAGGGCTCGAACCCATGTCCCCTGCATTGGCAGGCAGATTCTTAACCATTGCACCACCAGGGAAGTCCCCATTTCAATATTTTAACAAGTGTTATGACTACACTGGTGTGAATAGTGGTGCAGTATATCAATCCTGCTTCTAGTGTTTTCTATTAGAGGGATTGGGGGCTGGAAACATGCAAGTAAAACCAAGTCTTGCCTTTAAACTTAATTTGTATAGTCTTCCCTTTACAAGTTTAGTGCATGTGGTTCTATGATGACTTTGCCCTAACAGGTCACCAAGTTGGTGTGTCTGCTGCTGTGGTCTCCCTGGGCTCTGCAGTTATCCTGAACTTTCTCCCTTCCCACCCCAGCTTTATTGAGATATAATTGACATATAGTATCCTGCACTTTCTGACTGTTTCTGTATATCCTTTATCCTTAAAATGTTTCCTTTCCTGCTCCGAGGCCTCATCTCCCTATTACACATCCTCTAATTTCATAGCAATCAGAGAAACAAGAAGAACCAATTGTACATAGAGACACCACAAATAAATGCCCTTACAGGATCCTCCATCTTAATTAGGTGTTGTGTTTTCCATCTCTTCATTATACTAGCCCCAGACATCCTTATGATCTTTTACTTGATTTTCAGGTTTCTCTGGAAACTCAGGCTCCTGAGAATAGTATTGGTGTTATTACTGTGCCTTCATCGCTGATGAGTAATTTACCAGCTAATGATGTGGAGCTGGCTTCCAGGGTGCAGTTCAACTTTTTTGAAACACCTGCCCTGTTTCAGGTAAAGTTGCCTCTAATTGCTTTTGGTTTAGGTTTTGGGGGAGACTGGGGGAGTTTTATTTCTTTTAATCCTCACATATTCTTAAGCCTGGTATAAGTCAAACGAATTGCTGAAAAGCTGTAGTTTATGTTTAAACAGGACCTAATGATGCTGCTGAGGATAAATAACAATAACTGACACTCACATAGCATTTATCAACTGCCGCGCAGTATCATAAGCACTTAGAAATGTTAACTCTAATCCTCTCAACAACATCGTGAGGGAGGAACTATTGAACTATTATCCCAGTTTTACAGATGAGGCTATGGAGGCACAGAGAGGTTAAGTAACTTGCTCAGGAACACACAGCTTAAATGGCTTAATGTTATGTTCCCTTTAAGATTCACGAGGGTCTCATTGTGTCAATCTGTGAAACTTAACTCAGCATTTAGAGCATTGTATAGTGGAATAAGCTCTGCTTCTTATTATGGTCCTTGGGAAAGTCACTTTACTCCCTGCCCCTGAATTCCTGACCTAGGTAGTAAAATAAACAATGTGGACTAAATAGTCCTTAGGGTCCCTTCTAGCTCTAAAATTCTCTGATAACATTTCATTTTCCCTTGCCATCTTGTTGATTCTTTGGTGTGCTAGGACCCTGCCTTGGAGAACCTCTCTCTGATCAGCTATGTCATTTCCTCGAGCGTGGCGAACCTGACAGTCAAGAATTTGACAAGAAACGTGACGGTTACATTAAAGCACATCCACCGGAGCCAGGTGGGAGGGGCCTGTCTGGTCTGTTCATTGACCAGAACACCTCATGCAAACTATGCCTGTAAGACTTTGCCTGAAAAAAGTAGATTCAGCAGAACCTTAGACCCTGTTAGGGCAGTGTGTAAGACTAGAATCACATAGTCACTCCGCTGGGTTTTAGCATGCCTAATAACTGCCCTCCTAATTTCCAAGAAGGAGCAGTGTAAAAAGCAAGCTCTTATTGCCAGTTTTCAGTGCTTTATATCTGCGGCTACAGGTCTGATTCTCACCTCCAAAGAGAAAGCATCTTAGTTCAGTTCACATTGAGCATCATCTATGACCTCGCTGTTCAAAGTGTGGTTTGCAGACCTGCAGCATCAGCATCACCTGGGAACTTGCTAGAAATGCAGACTCTCAGGCCCCACGCCAGACCCACTGAATCAGAATGTGCCTTTTAGCAAGGCCTCAAGGTGATTCCTATGCACGATTGCTGAGTTTAAGTGCTGACCTATATGAGACTCACTTGCTTCTAGAGACCAGTGTAAAATAAGAACTCTCCTAAAATCGGGAATGAGATTCTGAAATTTTAAAATATCGTTTTTTTTCTAATCGCTTTCCAGTTTTTTCAGTTCTGTAAATTAATTATTTGTAGTTTATCTTTCTGTTACAGGATGACTTAACAGTGAGATGTGTATTTTGGGACTTGGGCAGAAACGGTAGGTTCCAGACATAACTTTTTCAGTCTTGAGTGGGAGGGGGAGGGGGAGCAATGAGGGAGGAGCAGTGATTGGTGCATTGGCTTTGCTGATGGGGCAGACACTCTTTCCAATGCCAACAGGTGGCAGAGGAGGCTGGTCATCTGATGGCTGCTCTGTCAAAGACAGGAGGCTAAATGAAACCACCTGTACCTGCAGCCACCTTACAAGCTTCGGCGTCCTACTGGTAATATCCCCACTCTACCTGGCCTTAGATTTGGGTCTGAGGGGTAGCTGGCATCATACCATGATGTCTAATCTGATGGATAACTTTGATAGATCAGCAGATTTCATGATATTGTGGCAAAGTTATAGACCAATGAAATGACTCTTCTAATAAGCAAATGTACTTGAAGGAAAATACTTGAACATAGAAGTATTTTTTCGCATTCTATTTTTACATTTAAGTTTTTCTTTTTAAGATAGCTATAAGAGGACTAGGGAATTCAGATTAAAATGGGTAATAAAAATAGTTTGTAATGTACTTTAAAATTTTATAAAACATTTGACATAAATTATTTTATTTAATCTTCACAAAAATCCAGCAAGATAGGTAGAATAGGGAGTTGTTATTTTCATTTTAATGAAGTCAGAATTAAGACTCACTTGTTAGGTAATTGTCCACAGTCACAGAACTAAGAAATATAAGAGCCAGAAGCCAAATTCAAGTCTTTTGGCTTCTAGCCTGGTGCTTTTCCAGTGCACCATAATGCAGTGATCAAGTACATGGGCTTTGGAGTCAGCCAGACCTGAATTTGGATCCTGGCTCCTCTACTTTGTAGCTCTGTGACCCTGGGCAAATTACTTAACCTCTCTGGGCCTCAGTTTTATTATCTTTACATGATGATAATAATTGCGCCTATCTTGTAGGTTTGTTGAACGAACTATGGACGGGTACCTGAATACCCAATAAATGTAAATTATGACTCTGTTATTTATTTTAAAATATTTGGTCTTGAAAGCAACATTTTATTTTCCAGGACTTGTCTCGAACATCCTTGCCACCGGCTCAGATAATGGCCCTGACATTTATCACCTATATTGGTTGTGGGCTTTCATCAATTTTTTTGTCAGTTACTCTTGTAACCTACATAGCCTTTGAGTGAGTATCCACAACTGGAAACTTGGATTATATGACATAGCACCTCAATTGCCAAAGTGTATTAATTAAGCATGCTCCTTGGCCTAGCTTATCCTGTCCACCCATCTAGTGGGGCCACCTATATGTAAAACTTCATGGGACTTTTTGGTTTATACACTTTCTTCCTTCCACTAGTTTGTGCACTCACTGAAGGCAGGGGTTGTGTCTTAATCATCCTTGTACCCTAAAATGATGCCTGGTACCTAGCTGACATTAAGTGAGAAATGAAAGATGGATGCAGACCCCGAAACCCAAGAGCTTACAATGTGAAATAGACCATAGCTCCATGTACAGCACAAGAACTGTGTTTAATATGTTAAGTTTCTAAATAATACTGAGCAAACACAAAAGATTAAATGCATTAACGGGTGTGGGGATGAAGAAGAATAAAGGGTATCAAGTGTCACTGAAAAATACAGATACTCAATGAGTGTGGCTTTGTAGGTCAAAGCAAGAATGACATTCCAAATGACAGCATCTCCTTGGCTTATCAGAAGGGTCCCTTTGGTCACTTCTGGGGGGGATTCCAATAAATTTTGTCGGAAAAGAAATATAGGCACTTTTATTGTATTAACTAAATGAAATAATATGTAAGTTCTGGGATTTAGATTTTGGACACTGATCAGGAAATGCACAAATTTACTTTTAGTGCCAAACTTAGGGCCCAGCTGTGACTACAGATCTTCTAGTGGACCTTTGGAAATATGATTAATGAGACTAAATTACTATAAGGCCAACCATTACTCAGAATGATCTCACCAGATGTAATTTCACACACATAAACATGTACATGTCATCAGTTAGCTGTATTTTCCTATGGCTGTTTCATTTAGCTATAGTTTGAACTCTTCTTTCCATGATCTCATTTTAACTACTAACATAAGATAACAGGAGAATCTGGCTTTTTGAAGATCTGAATAGAGGAGTCTATTGTATGAGAAGCAGCACGATGCTTCTAGAAGTAGTTTGGGAGAAATGGAGGTGGGTGCTCAGAAGATTCCACTACAAACTATTTGAAAGGATGGGTCAATAGTCGGCATGTATTAAAAGGTTCCACAGAAATATAAACATGAATTTTCCATATGGTTATCACAGATGATTCGGTTTCGATTTTTCCTTTGTTGTTATCGTTGGCTTTAATGCCTCCCCCCCCACACACACATACACACCCACGCTCAAAGAGAGGAAATTTATACATATAGACATTTACCAAAAAATAAAAATAAATTGCTTAGAACACAGATATGTTCACATAAACGTTGGCAGATTGTGATGCTAATTCTTGTTTTGTGCTTTCCTTTTAGAAAGATCCGGAGGGATTACCCTTCCAAAATCCTCATCCAGCTGTGTGCAGCTCTGCTCCTGCTGAACCTGGTGTTTCTCTTGGACTCGTGGATTGCTTTGTACGACATAAGAGGCCTCTGCATTTCAGTGGCTATATTTCTGCATTATTTTCTCTTGGTCTCATTCACTTGGATGGGCCTGGAAGCGTTCCATATGTACCTGGCCCTTGTCAAAGTGTTTAATACTTACATCCGCAAATACATCCTTAAATTCTGCATTGTTGGTTGGGGTATGTATAATTTTTGCTCACACAGTGCCTGGGTTATCTCTGCTTTTTCTCCAGTGTTTTGATTTTTAATCAGAGACATTGATGAAGCAGGTCATACTTGGCAGGTTTCTAAAACAGCTTTATCCTCCTTTTCATGTTTCACTGCCCAGAGAGCAACCTCGTCAAGTCTCTTTCTAGAACACCTGTATATTTACCCTGGATTGGTTATGACCACAACACTCTGAGGTTAGGGCTATGAATCCTCTTTATCTCCAGTAACTAGAACTGGGGCTGGCACATAGAAGGTGCTCAATCAATTGAAAATATTAGCTTGGTGATAATGAGGCCAGACTGTCAGTCCCCAAGCTCCCAGCCAGCCTCACTCTGCTCTGTACCTCCCAGATTCACACATGTGCGCGGCAGTGTGCTCAGCAGGGCAGAGCGAGAGAACGTACTGATAAAACCTAGTGTAACTTCATCACCACACCGGCCCGGTATTTCAGATCATGCCACCTGTCAGTGGTGGAACACAAAGTCTTAGACGCCCCCAAGATGTTGAAGGTGTTTCTTCATTCAACTCCCCACCAAATGTAGGAGCCTCCTGGACTTGACTTACCCTTGACTAAAGATAATTTAACCTCTGCTTGAATTTTTCTATTGTTGGGGAGCTCATTACCTTCATTAAAAAACAAAAGTCAACTGAGTACATTTGAAAGATCTTACTGGCTTTATTCGCAATTCATGAATCAGGCAGCATCCCATCTAGCAGACAGAAAGGAGCTCTGAGGAGCTGTACTCAGTGAAAGACTTTTTATAGTCAGAAGGGAGCGGGAACAAGGAAGTCATTCTGGGCAATAAAGCGGGTTGGTTATTGCAAGGTTACTTTCCTTCAGGGGTGGCAGGGGTCTATCAGGCAGGTTACCTACCTAGTGCTGATAAGGTGATTTCGGATTGACTGGTTTAAGATTCCATTTCTGGGAGAGCCGAAGACTTAACTCTGTAATGGAGTTAAGTCTCAGTTTGGTGACCTGTGGCTAGCATAAGCGAATCCATTTTGGGCCTGTTGTCTTGTTTTTAATACCTTACAAGGCAGCCAATGACCATCTTCTAAAGCTGTGCAGGTCTGTTTTTCCATTAAGTTCACTTGGCTCTCTGGTGGCACTCACCCAGCGGTCTTGGTTTTGCTCTCTCAGGAAAAAAAAAATAAGCTGACACCTCTTCTGCCAAAGAGTCCTTTAGATAATCTACATGGAATATATATGTATAATGCTCTATTTCTCAATGTCTTTTCACACAAGTAATCCCATAGGAGACAAGTCAGTGAAGTTAGCAAGGCAGTTATTGCTAATACCACGTGAAGAACCTGGCTCAAAGTGATGATGTGATTTACCCTAATTTCCACAGGCTCCCTCTTCTTCTTCAGGTTAAATATTCCTTCAAGGACGTCCCTGGCCGTCCAGTGGCTAAGACTTCGCCTTCCAATGCAGGGGGTGCAGGTTCAATCCCTGGTTGGGGAGCTAAGATCCCACATGCCTCGGGCCAAAAAAACCCAAAAAACAAAAAACAGAAGTGATATTGTGACAAATTCAATAAAGACTTTAAAAATGGTCCACATCAAAACATATTTAAAAATATATGTAAATATTCCTTCAGATAGTCCCTATGCAATAGGATTGCAGACCCTTTACCTCCCTTGTCATCCTGCTTGTTATTATATCTTTGTGAAGAGTAATAGAACAACACCTTTCTAGAAAGTCACTTATTCCCAGAAAAAGAAGTCACTGCCTCTGATCTTGGGCACGGATTCCGTCTTCTTTGTACAATCCTGAACGGTCAGATTCCCTTGTCAAGGAAAAGCTCCACACCCCCAGTATTTTATTTTTAGGAAGGTGTCTCACTTAGGAAGTCACCATATGTCAGTGTCTCCGTAAGGTACAAATACAAAAGAATTAAATGAAATATTATGTTAGATGGTACCAGGTAGCTCAACCTGGCTGTGAGAAGGAATTGTTTTTCATCTACCAGAGCCTTGAGATTGTATGCCAGGCTGGTCTGTGTGCACAGAGTGTGAAGTGTCAGCGTGGGGTGGGGAGTGATGGGGTAGAGGGGTGAGACGGACTCCTTCCCAGCCCAAGGTCACTTTAAGCGGGGAGGAGCCTTTTCATTATGCTTCCTCTTAGCCCAAGTGCCCTGGGAGAGCCAGTGAGAGAGCCGGTGTAGTGGCAATCAACACCCCCAAATCAATCAGGTCAGGCATCTCAGTCCATCAACGGGTTCCAGATAATCAGTTGAGGACTTTGGGGTTCATAATGAAAGATTTTCCAGAAGTTGCTGGTAACCCTAACAGGTTGATTCTTTGGTGTATATTTTGGAGTCCTTCACTTGGCCTGCCACCTGACCCTTAAAATTACATTCCAGATGGGTCTAAGTTAAGGCTAACACTAGCTACCATAGCAGACAAACCCTGAAATGTCAGGAGCAGATAATTTCTCACTCATGTGCAGTCCAGTTAGCAGAAGTGGAGGGGTCTCTGGTCTTGTGATTTTTCAGGAGCCAAGCTGCTGGAGACTCTGTCTCAAGACAGGGCTTCCAAGGTCGCTCTGAATTTGGGAGAAAAGAGTAGAGAATCTCACTGGAGCTTTTTATGGGCTAGGCCAAGAGGTGGAGCAAATCACTTCTGTCCATGTTCCATTGGCCAAGACCTAGTCAAGTGGCCACATACACCTAGCTGTAAGAGAGGCTGGGAGATGGCCAGCCACAGCTCACCAGTCTCTGCTGTTTCAGAAGAAAATAGAACGTGATCTCTATTCTTTCTTCTCACCACCTTTGGTTATTAGAACTGTGTGTGACCGATGTTTCCCATCTTCCAGGGGTACCAGCTGTGGTTGTGACCATTGTCCTGATTATATCTCCAGATAACTATGGACTTGGATCCTATGGGAAATTCCCCAACGGGTCACCTGATGACTTGTGAGTACAAAGCCCCCCACGGAATGTTAAGTGAACTGGAAAGCAGAATTCTCCAAGAAAATGGAGGCTCTAATCAGCATATCAACTGGCTCTCATCCTAATAAAATCCAATAACATTTACAGCAGACTTTGCAGTTATATATGTAATGAGATCAGCTAGTTAGAAAAGCCATGCTACTATGTAAGTATTAAAAAAATGAATTAGGAGAAAGTATTTCGAAAATACTTTTATAAGCCTCTGATAAAAATAAAATACCAGCTACACTATATTAGTAAAGACTCATGGAATAGAGTTACTAGGATCTAAGGGGGATAAAATCTTTTAATGTTTTCAGAGAATATTTTTTAAATACTTTCAATCACCAAGTGTCCTAAAATAAACCCTCTTGGAGTTTTTCCCCTAGAGCTATAAATGGCTATGGAGATCAGAGGTTTTATCTTTTTTTTCTCTTGTAATTGTAGGAAAATGTTTCAGTAAAACAATATAGATTCATTGTTATCATTTTGAACCATATTTCAGCAAAAAAAACATTATATGTTTTCCCTGTTTTTTCCCCCCAATTCCAGTTGCTGGATCAACAGCAATGCTGTATTCTATATTACGGTTGTGGGATATTTCTGTGTGATATTTTTGCTGAACGTCAGCATGTTCATTGTGGTCCTGGTTCAACTTTGTCGAATTAAAAAGAAGAAGCAACTGGGAGCCCAGCGAAAAACCAGTATTCAAGATCTCAGGAGCGTCGCTGGCCTTACGTTTTTACTAGGAATTACTTGGGGCTTTGCCTTCTTTGCCTGGGGACCAGTTAATGTCACCTTCATGTATCTCTTTGCCATCTTTAACACCTTACAAGGTAAGCTCTACAGCACTAAATACACACTGAATGACCCAGTCGAACTGAAAAATATTGCTACTAAAAGTTAGAGTATCTGCAAAGTGGCTTACTTAGTAGCTTAAGATACAATCATTGAAAAACAGATTTAACTTTGAGAAAGGGTGCTCTGAGAGCCTTGGAAGAAAGGCTAAATTCACTAAATTCAAGAAGTGCTCCTTTTTTCCTCCTTATCCATCACTACCTCCTGGGAGGGAATAAACATATCAAGGGGAACCTACCAGGAACTGTTTCTGGGAGAGTCAATCACTCTTCCTTCACCTGGTTCCTTACCTTTTTTTCCTTTAACTTTTTTATTGAAGTAGAACATGCATACAGAAAAGTGCACATACCCATAAATGTCCCCATGAGGTCTCACCACTCTGACCTCCTAGGTCTGTGTTTGATTTGAAGACAATGATAAATGTGAAGTCAATGGTAGCAGCCTGGCCCAGTGCTTAATCCCGCACAGTTGCTCTGCCCTGACATGCAGCGGGAAGGGCAGGCTCTGTGTGTGACCCTTGACCTCGGAGCTTCCCCTTTGTTAATGAAGCCCAGCCGCAGTCATTTGGGAACCCTCTTCCATTGTATTCTTTTTTTTTTTCCTTTGGTCTCATTGTATTCTTTTTTTTTTTTTTAATTTATTTATTTATTTTTGGCTGTGTTGGGTCTTCGTTTCTGTGCGAGGGCTTTCTCTAGTTGTGGCGAGCGGGGGTCACTCTTCATCGCAGTGTGCAGGCCTCTCCCTATCGTGGCCTCTCTTGTTGTGGAGCACAGGCTCCAGACACGCAGGCTCAGCAGTTGTGGCTCACGGGCCCAGTCGCTCCGCGGCATGTGGGATCTTCCCAGACCAGGGCTCGAACCCGTGTCCCCTGCATTGGCAGGCAGACTCCCAACCACTGCGCCACCAGGGAAGCCCTCATTGTATTCTTTAGGAAAGCAAATTTCTCGTTCTTTTAGATCAGCATTATAAAAGAGTTGTCAGCTGTGATTAATTATTTTTCAATATATATATATTTTTTTGGTTGCGTTGTGTCTTCATTGCTGCGTGCGGGCTTTCTCTAGTTGCGGCGAGCGGGGGCTACTCTTCGTTGCTGTGCCCGGGCTTCTCATTGCAGTGGCTTCTCTTGTTGCGGAGCACGGGCTCTAGAGTGCAGGCTCAGTAGTTGTGGCACGTGGGCTCAGTAGTTGTGTCTCGCGGGCTCTAGAGCGCAGGCTCAGTAGTTGTGGTGCACAGGCTTAGTTGCTCCACAGCATGCGGGATCTTCCCAGACCAGGGATCGAACCCATGTCCCCTGCATTGGCAGGCAGATTCTTAACCACTGTGCCACCAGGGAAGTCCCAGCTGTGATTAATTGTTCATGGACGCACTTTGGCATTAAAAGCAGAGCAGGCTAATAAGTTTACGTTACAATAACAATCATTCGTGTCCCTTGGTTTCCTTTTATTCCAAATCCTCTGTGGGGATGCCTTTTAACTGCATTCTCATCCACTCGTTTTCATCTTTTCCTGGTGGCTTTTAGCTCCCATAGCATTCTCCTGTAGTTCTTTAAGGCAATATAGTTCATTAACCTGAGATTGAATTCAAATGCCTAATTTGGCTACCCGTTCTTATTTTATTTCGAGGAAGCCAGTTAATGTGCTTGCTGGTTACATACAGTTGTTCATTTTTACCTACAATGTACAGTTCCTGAACTGGTATATCCAGGTGTTGGACTACTTAGAAAAGTTTTATTTGCCAACAATGGCATGCTAAAAGTAAGAGACACTTATTTTAAAGAGAAAACATATATGCCCAAATCACACTAATCGTAAACATGAAAGCAAGGTACCTACCCTCACATATTTACTGTGGAAACTGAACCTGCCTCTTTTTCATTTCCCTAGAATGACTTCTCATTAGAATATGAGTGGACAGAAAGAATGTATTGTTTCATTTAGAAAAGGGAACTAAAGCCTAATTCACAGGGCTTTGGGGTTGATAAAAGGAGAGGTGTGTACAGGTTCTGATTTGGGCCTTGGGTACCCCCATTTTGATCTCTCCCCTAATGCAACCAAGTGTAGCTGCCCAGGGTGGCAGGTGGACAAAGGTGTGCAGTACTCGAGATATCAGTCTTTAGGCTGGGCACGTGTACCTTACTAGAAGCAAACCTGATATTTTAACATGAAGGTTTTAAAGTAGATAGATTGGGGGCTGGGGAGAAGGAGAACTCAATTCGCCCATTCATTCTGCTAATATTTGTTTGCGTTCAAAGCCTTGGGGAGTGGTAGTGAGGGGACTGTGTGGGGAGCCCTGCACCTGCATGCAGTGGGGGGTGGAGGCAGAGCCTGAGGGCCTCTTCAGGTCTGTAGTGTTGCTCTCTTTGTGGCCAGGACACCACTGGAGAATTTCCTTGAGCCTGTCACAGGGAGGCTGGAAGGTAGACAAGGCTATGGCTGCAGTGCCCCAGGCTTCGGAGGAAGAGGGGAAGGCCCAGGGAAGGGATGTGGCTGTGGACTGGAGAGGAGGAGCGGGGGATGTGAGACAAAGGAGGAGATGGCATTTGACAGAACTTGGAAATCGATTACGCATATGGAGGGACGGGGAGGTAGGAGCTGTGGACTGAAATTAAAATAGCACAGGGACTTCCCTGGTGGCCCAGTGGTTAAGACTCAGCACTCCCGATGCAGGGGGCCTGGGTTCAATCCCTGGTCAGGGAACTAGATCCCACATGCCGCAACTAAGCCCTGGTACAGCCAAATAAATAAATATTAAGGAAAAAAAAAAAAGCACAATGTGAGAGCTGTGAGTTTCAGTTTTCTTTGGGGGACTATAGTCCGGGAGACAGCCACTCAGAAAGCTCTGAAGAACTGCTCTGAAGAGGTAAGGTGGGAGATCAGCATATGTGTGAGTTTGGAGAAGGGGTATGTACACTCAAGCACACATCTCGGCAGAAGGTTACTGCTTGTCACAAGGCACAGATATCTTAGCTAATGCTTTTGGTGCTTTCCTAAGTGTGGGAAGATGCAAGAAACTGGGTTCATAAAATTTTCTCCTGAAAATACCTAACTATCCGAAGGCCTTTTCTACCAGTTTTCCCAGAGCACAGAGCACCTCATGCCTGATCTCCATCCTGAAATCCTTTCAGGGTGTGTTGAAGGTCAGTGACTGCAGTGGCTTATGACTCAATCCTTGTAGAGCTGGATGGCCAGCAACATTCTTTAGTTGGCAGAGCCTAGGTCTGAGCTGGCATCCTGGGTAGATGGCTCGTATTTCCAAAGATAGGGAAGGCCAATGACAGGAGGTGAGAGGTGAGACAATGAGTTTAATTTTGGACATATGAAGTGATATTCTATTTTTTTTTTTTAATTAATTATTTATTTATTTATTTATGGCTGTGTTGGGTCTTCGTTTCTGTGTGAGGGCTTTCTCCAGTTGTGGCAAGCGGGGGCCACTCCTCACCGCGGTGCGCGGGCCTCTCACTATCGCGGCCTCTCTTGTTGCGGAGCACAGGCTCCAGACGCGCAGGCTCAGCAACTGTGGCTCACGGGCCCAGTTGCTCCGCGGCATGCGGGATCCTCCCAGACCAGGGCTCGAACCCGTGTCCCCTGCATCGGCAGGCAGACTCTCAACCACTGCGCCACCAGGGAAGCCCGAAGTGATATTCTTTTTATAAGTATTTTTTTAATCTTACAAAGAGAGTCCTCCCAGGGTACCTTTCGATAGCAAACTTTCCCAGGACTTTGGGCTTTATTTTCAATCTGCAAAATTTCATTTTGCCTGTGGCTGCCAAAGATTTTTTTTTTTTTAAATACTGTACGCCTCTGTAGCTTTTTATTTTTTAATTATTTATTTATTTATTTATTTATTTTTGGCTGTGTTGGGTCTTTGTTTCTGTGCGAGGGCTTTCTCTAGTTGCGGCGAGCAGGGGCCACTCTTCATCGCGGCGCGCGGGCCTCTCACTATCGCGGTCTCTCTTGTTGCGGAGCACAGGCTCCAGACGCGCAGGCTCAGTAGTTGTGGCTCACGGGCCTAGTTGCTCCGCGGCATGTGGGATCTTCCCAGACCAGGGCTTGAACCCGTGTCCCCTGCATTGGCAGGTGGATTCTCAACCACTGCGCCACCAGGGAAGCCCGCTGCCAAAGATTTTATCTTTTGTGCAGAGTAAGCTCATGACATTCAAGTCTTAGTTTGGAATTCATTGTGTTATGTTTTTTCCCCCCTCCCCATAGGATTTTTCATATTCATCTTTTACTGTGTAGCAAAAGAGAATGTCAGAAAGCAGTGGAGGCGGTATCTGTGTTGTGGAAAGTTACGACTGGCTGAAAATTCTGGTAAAGATTTACCTTACTTTTTCTCCTTCTCTTAAAGCTTGAGGAAAAGATTGTATAAGTTAAGATCCAAAGCAATTAATGCCAAAGGAACATCGGATCCGGAAAGCAATGAATGGAGCCTGCTCAACACAAAATATCCATTGTGAACATTAGGAAAAAAACCTAGTGAATTAAAAACCAATTATTCACATCTGGGAACTTAGTGAGCAATAGAATTAGTGGCCTGGCTGCTTCTTGAACGAAGCAACAGTGAAATTTTTAGAATTCATTTCCTTTTGAGTGCATGCTTTCCATTTGTCCAAAGAAATTTTTAATATTTACCTTCCTAACTTTTTAAGTCTTGACTCAACCTTTTTTCCACAGGTCCTGGTTGTCAGTGACTTCATTTATTTGTTATTGGGCCAGACTTTATATATAAGCCTTAGCATACATTTGGTTATTTTGAAGTTGTTTTCAGCTATGCCCTGCTGGCTTATAGAGCAAATAGCTCATTTTTAAGAAAATAAGAAAAACGAAGTGCTCTTTGAAAATCTAAATTCCTTTTGCATAAAAATTACCCATGAATACAGACTTTGCAGTATTGCAAAGATCTGGTTGCACAAGATTGGAAAATGGTAGTACCTAGAGTTCCATCATTTGCCTGGATTGAAGAGCCATTAGTCATCACAGCAGGTCGATTTGTGTTCTTGTGAAGACAGTCCTTGGCTCTGAAATATTACCTAATTCAGTGGATATTTATAGACACAATCAAATTAGCTTGGCCTTTAGTTCCCAGAGAACATAGGTTACTTTTAACCAGGCAGTCATTTAAAGGACGAATGTATACAGTCTTAAATGAAAATACATTTTATCACACCAACCTGTGAAATGTGGGATTCTCTGTAAGATCTGGAAGCGAGAGATCAGTTGCTTAGAACGAGTTAGGCTGTGACCTGTCTCCTGCATCTGAGTTTCAACATTCTGCCCTGTTTTTCTGTAATGCTTACCCTACTGTAGACTGGAGTAAAACTGCTACTAATGGTTTAAAGAAGCAGACTGTAAACCAAGGAGTCTCGAGCTCTTCAAATTCCTTACAGTCAAACAGTAATTCTACCCAGTCCACCACGCTGCTAGTGAATAATGATTGCTCAGGACTCACGAGCGGAAACGGTACGTATGTCTCAATATAGTATTTCTCAAGCTAGTGTTTGTTGTATTAAAGCACTTTTGTCCTTTAATGGCATTTTTGCTAAGCAAAGTGTATAATTACATGTATGACTAGTGGATCAAAATGTGGTTCCCTTACAAAAGAGAAAGTTTATTAATCCAAGTTCATTCATTTTAGAGCAGTTTTTTTTTTTAAGATTTACGGGTTGATTTTTTTTAAAGATTTAATTTTTCACGATGGGAATTGATGATGACCTAAAAGTTTTAATGTGGCAAATCCTGACTTAAGTATTGCCCAAAGACTTCAGTCCTATGCTATTTCTGTGCAAGCAGTACCTAAAATAGTCAGTAAGACTATATCAATTTTTTAGTATATCTATAATTATACACATCTTCAACACTTTTAAACCTTCCTATTTTTTGCTTGTCATGTTTGTTCATTCTTTTCCACAGTGTGGCTGCCTTGTGACAGCGCCCAAATCCCCATGAATATATCAAATACTGAAAGATGAATTGTGACCTGTATTGGTGACTATATATGTCTGCAGTATACGTACAGATCATTGCTGCTGTGCCTCCTTTACTCATTAATTCTGACATTTCTAGCTAGAACTTCCATTACGTTTTTTTTCTTTCATAAGACTGGGCAGTTCATTACTCATAAAAACTTATCTGTTTCTCTCTTTTTTGGCTTCTTAATATGTCTTTTGCATTTTTATAAAAACTTAAATTCTGCTGGTATACTTTCTCCTTTCCTGGAGAATTTGCCTTTACTTATCATTTTAGAATATTAGTTATTTGCATGACAAATTCAGATAAATTTCTGAGAAGGTTCATATACTTACCAGATAATTTTCTAGCTTCCCAAAGATGGGAGGTCCTACTGGTTTGTATAGACTTTTAAGATACAAGAGGAGGGGCTTCCCTGGTGGCGCAGTGGTTAAGAATCCGCCTGCTAATGCCGGGGACACGGGTTCGAGCCCTGGTCCGGGAGGATCCCCCATGCCGCAGAGCAGCTAAGCCCGTGCACCACAACTACTGAGCCTGTGCTCTAGAGCCCGCGAGCCACAACTACTGAGCCCGCGTGCCACAACTACTGAAGCCCGTGCGCCTAGAGCCCGTGCTGCACAACAAGAGAAGCCACCGCAATGAGAAGCCCGCACACCACAACAAAGTGTAGCCCCCGCTCGCTGCAATAGAGAAAGCCCACACGCAGCAACGAAGACCCAATGCAGCCAAAAATAAACTAATTAATTTAAAAAACTTTTTTTAAATAAATAAAATAAAATACAAGAGGAGGCCTCTAAATCAAGGTTTCTCAACCTCGGCACAGTTAACATTTGGGGCTAGATATCTCTCTGTCGTGGGGCCTGTTCTGTGCATTTGAGAGTGTCTAGCAGCACCCCTGGTCTCCACCCACCAGGTACCAGTAGCACCCAGCCGCTCACCCCCCACAGCTGTGACAACTAAAAATATCTTCCAGTATTGTGAAATGTTCCCTGGGGAATAAAACACCCCCACCCCCTGGTTGTTGAGAACCATTGCCATATCAGATGAGAAACAGTTGCCATGGGGCCTTAGCTCTTTATTGTAGATACCAGAGGGAGAGCTGGGCTCTTTGCCAAGTAGCTGTAGCGGGAGTGACTCAGTGCAGGTAAACACAGTAGAGGCAGTGGCAGTCAATGCTGATTCCTAAGTTAGTGGGAGAAACCGAGTTCAAAGTAGAGAAATCAGAGCTGTGAGCTGAGTCATCAAGATCCCTAAGAGGGCTTCCCTGGTGGCGCAGTGGTTGAGAATCTGCCTGCCAATGCAGGGGACACGGGTTCGAGCCCTGGTCTGGGAGGATCCCACATGCCGCGGAGCAGCTGGGCCCGTGAGCCACAACTACTGAGCCTGCGCTCCGCGACAAGAGAGGCCGCGATAATCAGAGGCCCGCGCACCGTGATGAACAGTGGCCCCCACTTGCTGCAACTAGGGAAAGCCCTCGCACAGAAGCGAGGACCCAACACAGCCATAAATAAATAAATAAATAAAATTAAAAAAAAAAAGATCCCTAAGAATCACAACATATCAGTCAAGCCTACTGGTTTGGATAGAAGTGTTTGGGGCTCTTAAAACCAGATTTTTCCATATTCTAGAAGGAACTGAGAGATGAAGCCTCACTTGCCTAGCCTACCAATATGTTGCCATCCTTCGGAGAATCAGATTGAATGGAGGCAGCACATTTTGTACAACTGTTTGACGTGGCTGATTTCGCACAGCTATTTTCCATGGCTGACAGTGAGGGTGGGGTACATTTTAGGCCACCAAAATGGCCACGTGTTTAATACCACATAACCTGGACATCAGATAGACATCCCTGACTCCTCAGTCTGCACATCAGGATCTGGGATGGATGACAGATAAAGAAGCTGGAAGTTTAACAGTTTGTTTATTATACCAGGTCAAGTTGTTCCTGCACAAGAATGTCCTCAAACCAAAATGCCTAAATCCGAACAGCAGCCTCAGACAGTCACTTGCCCATCTCTGTGCGCAGAGATGGAGCTGAGGTAGCCGCATCCATCACCTAGTGTGGGTGAATACTACATATTTCAGTTATGCCTTGGACGCCTGGCTGCTAGCAGCCATCTCACTCAGTACACAGGGCCCCAAGCTCACAGTTTGGAAGAGACATCACATGTTGACTCTTTCGCTTCTGAGCCATGTAACCTTAAGCAAAGCACTTACTTTCTGACACCTTTGTTCCATCGTCTGTGAAATGGGGATAATAATAGCACTCATCCCGTAGGGTAGTAAATGAGATAATTCTTATAAAGTTCTCAGCACTATCATTATTAGTATAATTATGGCACGAACTAACAATTGGGCTTATTATTCAGCTTTCTACATTGTCTTCAAATGGTGTAACGGTCAAAAAGATGGTGCCAAGGAGCTAGAGGATCTCAGCAGCTGTGCCCACCCCACCCCCGCCAACACACACACACACACACACACACACACACACACACACACACACACAATTCAGGGCCTGCCTGGGGTTGGGGAGGCCCACCTGCTCCCTGGCCTGGACTCTGAGGTTGGACCCTGTTGTTTCCTCCTGGGAATCAGTCTTATCCTGATTTAGTCAGAGGGGCTGGTTTAGTGTATGAGAGATGATTTTTTTTCTTGCCAGGACTGTTGTCACTCTGGGTTTCTCTGGTACAAAGTTTTACTTTATAGGAATCTTAGGGAACCGAGAACCTTGTGAGGGATCTCTGTTAACCTTTGGGAGAGACCAGAATATTACCTTAAGTTATATTACACATACGCTACTACTTGAAGGCAATAGATGTTCAACCAGAGTTAGGAAATGGGCCTTTTAAAATCAAAAACATTGCTTTGCTTCATATTTTGACCGTTTCATTTAAAAAAAGCTACCATAGAGAGCTGGTTTCTGAATCATTCTCCAATTTGTTTTGCCTACTTTGAGTGGTCTTAGGAAAGGAATGAAAAGTAAATAAAATATGACAATATATCAGACCTATTTTTTTAAAAAAAGACATGCTCTACATGTGCATACTTAAGAATAAAGTGACGTTTGTTTATTTTGAAAATGCTTTCTGTGGATACTTCATGACGCTGATTTTGTTTTTCCTCATACAGCGAATGCTTCTACAGAGAAGAATGGTTTTTCTTTCAGTCTTCAGAATGGAGATGTGTGCCTCCATGATTTCACTGGAAAACAGCACATGTTTAATGAGAAAGAAGATTCCTGCAATGGTAAAAACCGTATCGCTCTAAGAAGGACTTCAAAGCGGGGAAGCTTACACTTTATTGAGCAAATGTGATTCCTTTTCCTAAAATCAAAGCATGTTGCTTGACAGTGTGAAAATGTCCAATCTTACTTTTTACACAATGTGAGTTGTATGAAAATCAACTAATTTTATACTCAGCAACTTCTGGAGGAGCATAAGCTAATTGAGGGCAATGGTTGCTATTGGAACAGGAAACCAAGACATTATACCATGGTTCTTAGACATTTGTGATTTGGTTTTTTATCCTTCATTTTAAAAGAAGACTGGTTTTAAACAACACACTAAGAATAAGACTCGTTTTTAAAAAATCAAAGTAGTTCATTTCCAGCCCCAGTTAAAGATGCTAAGTTATCTTTGATAACATTATATAAAGCCACTGTTGACTTCAGCCTGTTGGTGAGTTTCGTTGTGCATGCCTTTGTTGTAAATAAGCTAAATTCTAGTGACCCACATGTCAAAAATCTTACTTCTACATTTTTGGTATTTATTTTCTACTGTGTAAATTTCTTTCTTTGTAGAATCACGGTTGTGTTGTTGTGTCTAATGTGATAATTCAGAAAATTCTTGCTGATTCAGTGAACTCTAAAGCTCCTTTTGGAGATTATATGGGATGTGAAATACAGGAACTTCACTGAAATCAAGAAATAATGACGCCAGCCAGACTGGAAAAATGTAAGCAGATAGTGCCACAGTTAGCTCGTACAGTGCCTTGGAGTGAGTTAGAAAAAGGTGCCGCCACTGGGCAGACACAGCCCCACGGGCTCATGATTTGGCAAACAGAATGAGGGCCATATTTTAGCCCCACTCACCCTCTTGGGGACACCGTTGTTCAGGGTACCACCTGTACAACCGTACATAGCATCCAATACCGACACACATCTCCTGACCTCTTCCCTAATCATCAGATTATGGAAGCTGCACCAAGATGTTTAGCTTAATACCTTGGTCACAGAGAGGGAAGGAACTGTAATCTAGACTATATGGTAGAAAAATCGTGAATGTGGAAGAGATACACACACTGCCACTTCTCAAATCCCCAGAGCCTTTCAGAAAAGGGGAGTAGAGTAGGATTACTTTTTGAAAGAGATGTACATTAAAAAAAATCGTATTGCTGTTCTTTAAAAAGCAACTGCATGGTACTTTGTTGATTGCTATGACTGGTACACTCTGGCCCAGTCAGAGCTATAATTATTTTTTTAAAAGAATTGTCTTGATGAGTGTATAGTGACAAGGGGGAGCAGCTATTGGGAACAGTGAACTATCCTGCAATGCTATTGTTTCCATATGTATCAAACCCTGATTGCTCCTAGTCATAGCGAGTCTATCTTGCTTCCTACCTACAACTGCTTGAGCAGTGCCTCAAGTATGTCCTTATTAGGAACATTTCAAAAACCTTTAGTTAGGTCTTTCACTAAGGTTCCCTTGCATATATTTCAAGTGAATGTTGTATCCCAGACTAACCACAGTAATAATGTAATACACTTCTGTGAGTGCTGATTTGTCTTTGCAATATTTCTTCTCCGATTTATTTAATTGTCTTGTATTTATACGTTAAAATTGACAAAAATGTTAAAATTGCCAAAATAAATTCGCAATTAAGTCCTTTAAGTTTGAGAACTTTCACAAAAGGAAAACATTTGTGATCTCTTTTCCTGGTGGTGGAGCTTGGAAGCGGTAGGACCACCCTGATGAAGGCAACTCGACAGTAGCATCCTTTGGCAGACAGCAGGCACGCTGTGACCGTGAAGTCAGAGCAAGGATTGTCCTGCCTCCCGAGATTGCTTTCTGAGGTCTCTTTTTCATTTTCCTCTTGCTCTTTCAAGATTATCTCTTTAACGCACGTTGCCATTGGCTCACACAAGCCCCAGATTTGGATCCCCTCCAAGTGTCTGCTTCTTCAGCATCAAACAGTAGGATTTCAAGAAGGTGAGGATCGGAATTGGGGTTTCTGGGGAGCTGATTAGCATATAGGAGCCACAAATGGGGAAAGCTGGCCTCAACTCTACAAGAGGTCTCTGAGCAATCTCTCCTTCCACGATGCTCAGTTGCCTCAAAGATGTTGAGTACTAATTTGATGAGAGAGGTGGTGAGATACTCTAGATTTGGGGGTGAGATATCAGAAACCAAATCTCCCAAAGCAGATTATGTAAACAAAGTGTACACAAAAGGATACACAATGTCTCAAATCTCCCAAAGCAGATTATGTAAACAAAGTGTACACAAAAGGATACACAATGTCTGACAACCTTTAGGTCCTGCCTCCCACCCCTTATTTTTCCTACTGTGTTTTGTGTCTGGCTACAGTCCTTAAGCCAAATTCTCGTCTGTATTTTTACTTCAGACAGATAAGGGGCAGGACAGAGAGAATGTCCCTGAGAAGCATCCTCCTTTGGCTTTCAAATTGGTCCCACAATCTGAGACCCTACTGAAGGAGACAAAGGTGGTGGCAATATGAGGAGGCAAGGAGTATCACAACAGTGGCCAGTATTTGAAGGAGTATTTTCACAGAACATTCGAGAATTTGTTTTGTTTTGTTTTTTCCCCAAAACACTGCATTCATTAATCCCACAAAGTAACTCTGTTAACTTCAATGAACAGCATCATGATTGTTCTCAGTAAAAAGGGTGAAATGTCTTCATTGGAGATACTGGATTGTGTCTAACGAGGTCACCTAGGAGGCAGGTTAGTTTGTTGAAGGTCATTTCCACAAAGAGCTAATTTCCTGAACAAGCAATTTATCAAATGGACTAGCGCGTTGTCACTTTGTCTCCATAAGAGCATTTTAAGGACTATTGAGTTTGTCTCTGCTTCAGCTCCTAGCTACTGCGGTTGGAGTCTGAAGGACGGACAGGAGAAAGACAAGACTGAGTGGACATAAGAACATCATCTCGAACGGGAAGAATTCTTAGCAGTATATCCTTTTTTCTTTTCGCCTCAGTCTCTAGGTACAGCATCAAAAAGTTGGGGTGGACAAAAATTGAATACATTCTTCCAGAATGTGTTCTTTTAAATATATTTATAGGACTTCCCTGGTGGCGCAGTGGTTGAGAATCTGCCTGCCAATGCAGGGGACATGGGTTCGAGCCCTGGTCCGGGAAGATCCCACATGCCACGGAGCAACTAAGCCCATGCGCCACAACTACCGAGCCTACACTCCAGAGCCCGCGAGCCACAACTACTGAAGCCCAAGCGCCTAGAGCCCGTGTTCTGCAACAAGAGAAGCCACCACAATGAGAAGTCCGCGCACCGCAATGAAGAGTAGCCCCCACTCACCACAACTAGAGAAAGCCTGCGCGCAGTGACGAAGACCCAATGCAGTCCAAAATAAATAAATAAATAAAAATAAAATAAAATATTTATAGATATATACCTCGCTGTGAAGAAATCTTATGCTCCCTGGTGTTTCTCTCTTTACCTCTCAGTCTCAAACTAGCTGCAGGAAGCTGGAGCAGAGATACATTCAGCATTCTTTAAAATATTGTGATAAAAACCAAAATGATCTCCAGTCAACTAAAATTAAATTGTCAGAGAAATAATTTGGCAAATTGGCTATTTTCAGCAAATTGATTCAGAACGGACCCTCTCTTCTGTGTCAAAGATGGAGTGCTTTTCTTTAGAGTCAAAGACCTGAACCCTCCAAGAGAAACATTTGTTGGTTTCCACCTTGGATGCTGACATGTGGCTCCCTGGGAACTTCCTTGGCAGAAGCCCCCCATGGCAGGACAAGGGGCAGACCCTCTGGTTGGGGTCAGAGAAGTTATACATGGTGCTACCTCAGGGTCTGGTTTCAGGCTTTCATCTTTATAAAGATCATGAATCAGCTTCAGAAACAACAGCATACCCCATCACATTCCATATCTGATTCTTAACAAATATTTGAGAAATGACTCGGAGATGGGTTTCTATTGGGACATAACCAGAGAGCAGCTTCATGGATATAGCGACCAAGATATGGAGGTTTTATATCTCAGGGACATAGAATTCTAAGATATGAGTCTGATTTTTATATAGCACAGCTTGTAGTCCAAAAAGAATCACTGAAATTTGCTTGGAGATTTAAAAGCTAAAAAGTAATAGCCTTCCTTCTTTTTGGTTTTATCCCTGAATTTCAAGCTTATTGAAAAATACAGCTTATATGATAATATACATTAAAGCATAGACCAAAGCCTAAGAATGTAGGCTGGCTGTACACCAAAAGGGGTATATGTGTGTAGCAGAATTTACAAAGAATGAGATCAAGAGACTGAAAATGTTTCTATCCTGGATGGAAATGTCAGGTAATATGTAAAGGTCATCAGTTATTTTCCCCCGTGGCTGCAAAATGGACTCTTGAAGAAGAACTCAGTGTGAACAAAGGCAGTAATGAAAGGAAGCAATAATCCCAGCTTTTAGATACAGTATATGTGAGAGTCCTGTAAAAGTACATATTCACATTCCACGAGATTTAATGGTGATAATGTCTAGTTTTATTTACCCCTAGACCATAGAAAATTTTGCATAGAGGCACATCACGTGGATTGCTGCATTATGTAAGAGCCAATAGTAAGAAAACAAAAAGTAAGTGAGACAGTGGGTTTGGTGCTTTAGTCGAGTGACACAGATTTATGTTATGGAATTTTGAAAATGAACTTGGTTAAGGATGATACATAGGGGACCCAGCTGAACATGACTTATTTTCTTTCATTCATTCATTCATTCAGTACTAATTTAGCTACAACTACATGCTCAACACTGTACCAGGCACGGTAGGAGATACCAAAACTGTTTCAATGAGTAACTTACAATCCAGTTAGAAAAACATGCCTCACATGAAAACAATATGAGGCAGTACATTGTTGTCAAATGATGATGGAACCAGCTATGATTCATGAAGTACTTTTCTATGAGCCAGGCATGGTGCTAAGTGCTTTATATTCACCCTCTTGTTCAAAGTCACCCTAGGAGGTAGGTGCTATTATTATCCCCATTTTACAGATGAGAACATTGAATATCAAACAGCTAAAACATCCCAAAGCTCGCACCACTTGTAAATGGCAGAACTGGAATTTGAACTCAATTTGAACTGACTCCAAGACCTAAGTTCTTACTAAAGAAATTGTTATGGGAATTCAGAGAATGGGGAGGGCTAATAGAAAAGAGCCGAGCACGCCCTTAAAGCAAAGACAGGCTTCAGATAGGCAAGGAGGAGGAGGAGGCCTACTGGGTCAAGCATACAGTAAATGCATGGAGACTAGCAAAGGGCTTGAGTTAAGGATATTAGCTGAGCTGTCCTCTGGAATTAATATGGGACCAGATTTTGGTGGAAAATGAATAGTGGGCAGAAGATTGTAAAAACGGTGGGTAATGATCGGCCACGAGAAACTGTAATGCCGAGTTTCAAGTTGTAGGTCTGGAGATGGACTGCAGGCCAGGCCCGGTGAGCTTCTCCTAGGTGACTAGTGGCGAGGCCGCAGGCGCGGGGGGCAGCTGGGGGACCCTGCTCTGCCCCAGTCGCCCCCTCTCCTCTTCCCCCCTGGGCCCCACTACTCTACTTCCGCTCGTGGGCGCGGGCAGAGCTACTATTATGGCCCGCGGAGGGGCGCCCAGGCAGGCGCAGTGGGCGGACCTATATCTCCCACCTCTGGTGAAGTTGGCAGCCCATCCCGACGCCCTCCCCACGGCCGCTTGGGAAGGTAGCCTTGTCCCCCGCCCGGGGCCAGTCCTTTATCTCCCCAACTCCGAACTTTCTGCCCCGCAGCGGCGGATCTAGGGGCGGGGCTAGAGGGCGGGGCCAGGGATGGGGTTGTAAGCTCATCTCAGGGCTGGGCGGGGCCGCCAGCGACAGAGCGTGTTAGGGGTGTTCTGGGCCTCAGGCCCGGCTCCGCGGATTCGGCTCCGCGGATTCGGCTCCGCGCCGGGGGCGGGTCCGGGGGCGGGTCCGGGGCGTTCAGATGCCCGCGACGGAAGGACCTGTTTCAACAGCCCCAGCTGAGGTCGGCGGCCGGCGGGGAGGTAAGGGGCTCAGAGACGCAAACGTTCCCTCCCGGAGCCAAGTTCCCCGCTGTTCTCGCGGGCCACCTCGTTTTCCTTCCCCCACTGGCCGCGACTCGGAGGGTTCCGTTCCGCGGCGGGGGCGCGGCCGGGGACTGGGCTGCGAGTGGGCTGCGGCAGGCGGGTCGGATAGAGTTCGCGGCCCGCCCCGAGGCCGCCTCACGACAGCCCGAAGACAAAAGAGGCTCGGCGGGGGCGTCGTCGCCCCACGCCCGGAACTCAGTTCCCCACTTCTCCCGCGGGGCCGCCAGAGACCTGCGAGCGTCGGGAGCGCTACGGGCCTGGTCAAGGCGGGGTAGCCATAGCGCCAGCCCCTATCTCCGCCCCCGCGCCTTTCAGCAGTAAGAAACTCTAGTTGGCTTGCTTTCCAGTCATAGTTTGGTTCTGTCATTTTAAAAAGTCCGTACCTTGTAACGCCGGGCTCCATCTCGAGAACTGACCGAGGCTGTGAGTGCTTGGGAACCGGGCCCGCTCGGCGGCCGCAGCCCGGGCGTCCCACCTCCTTGCAGCAGGTCGGACGCCGAGGCCCCGGAGCAACGCGGAGATGAGGAGCAGGAGCAATTCCGGGGTCCGCTTAGACGGATACGCGCGGCTGGTGCAGCAAACAATCCTGTGTTACCAGGTAAGAAGGGACCACCCCGAACTGCCATCTCGAGGCACTTATTCTCCTACCCAGTCCCCTCTCGTGTCCTGAGACTTTGCAGTTAAGAGGTTTCCTCTTTAAATCCAGTCCTTGCTGGCCGATGGTTTCTCCCCACCCCCATTCCCACCCCGTCCACTTTACGAGCCAGGGGACCTAAGGGCTGTGCGGCTACACTTCACAGGATTCTTTGACCACTGTTTGGGATCGAAGATAGAAGGAGCCCCCTGGGTGCCCTGGGTACAAAATGCGTCTTTCTGCATTGACTCTGCGTCTTTTGGATGGAAGGAGGTGTGTGTAGGTTGGACAGAGCACACTGAATGAGGATGGTGAGCTCTGGACTGCGAGGACAGTAGACAGGAGTGAAGAAACTCCTGAGGTGTGAATCCCACTCCGGCCTGTGTGGCGACTGCTGCTATTCTGCCCTTGAATTATCTTGTTAGAGACCCACCTGTGAGGGTCTTGGGGCTTACTCTGGTTGCTATTTTACAGATGAGAAAACTGCAGGCCAGAAAGGTTACTGCAGGTAGCAGGGTTAGACCCAAACGCAGGTCTTCTCCCAAGTTGGAGGGGATCTTCGAAGCTGCCCATGTGGTCTGAGGTATGGAATGTCTCCTGTTTTGTATTACCCGGCTAAAGTTATATCTGGGCCCATCATGTAAGACCACTGGACTATTTTTATTCCTAATGAAGACAACAGCTATGTTGTTTGCCCTCAATCAACAGCAATTATTTATAGGACCTCCATGTCAGAGAAGGAAGTGGCCTTCCAGGGTAGAGGCCTGGCCTTCAAGTTGGGAACCATGGTCACTCCCAAGCCACTGACCCTTTTCCCTATAGCCAATTTCACAGCCTTGTTTCTTCATTCAGGGAATATTTATTGTGTACCTGTTATGTGCAAGGCACTCTGTCAGGTGCTGGGCCTACAAAGAAGAATAAATACTTGTAGTGCAGTGAGATTTATGCGTAGGGAATAGGTCCAGAGTCCGTTGTCTGAAACTCCTGGGGTCAGATGTGGTTTGCAAGTCAGCAATGTTTGGATTTTAGGAAGGTAATATATATATATATTCTCTAGTAACTGCAGTGAAGTCTAGGCAGCACCCTTAAACACATTATTATTTTCCACATTGGAATAAGAAGATTCACACTGAGTAGGAAAAGTAAAGACTGAAAGTAGTTTCACATCAGTTCAGGTCACCTTTTGCCACCAAACGAGCTTGCTGCAAAATTATGAAAACACTTTAAATTTTCAGAGCATATTGGCTTTTGAAATTGCACATGAAGGACTGTGGTTCTTATTTTGGGAGCTTAGCCCAGTTTGGGAAGCAGGGAGGAGTCTTGGAAGAGACGATGTTCAAGCTAAGAACTGAAGAAGAAGTAGGCAGGCAAATGAGGGTGATTTTTTTTTTTTTTTGCCTTCCTCTTTGGAATATATTATAATTACTTCTACAAAGTGTTTTAAAAATCCAAGTTGAAAATCCTTGCCCTTCATTACTGTGATGGAAGGGGCTTTAAGGAGAACTGATCAAGCTTGGTTCTTGTGTCACACCTGGGTTTGAATCTCTAGCTCCTCCTTCAACTACAGGTGTAACCGTTTCCCAGCCTTTCTGAGTCTATGCCCTTATCTGTAAAATGGGGATATAAACACCTGTGATTACTGCCCAGTATGTTGCCTGCCTCCCCCCACAAGTAGGCAGTTAGCAAATAGTGAATGCTGTTGGTGGTGTTATGATTTTGATATAGGCCACACATATCCAGGCCACAAGTCCTCACCTCACCACCCTGGCCCAGGATGCTCTTTTTCCTGAAGGCCTTGATACAGCTACTAATTGATTTCTGGTCTTTGAACATAATTATGTCTCCGCATGGATTCTGTGAGATCCTTAAGCACAGAGACCTCATCAGTTTCATTCCTTTTGCATCAAGCAGTGCTCCAGGCACATGAAAAGTACCCTTAAGTCCTTGTTGATAAAATATGTTCTGCAGGCTCTGAGCCATCCTAATGACCCAGCTATTGATCCAAGCTTACCTTCCCTCAGGAGCAAAAGAACTGTCTTCCCATTAAAGCAAATCTGCAGCATTGGACTTTCCTCTCCAACATTTTAATGATTAAAAAAAAGTTGTCTGAGCCTTTAGTTGTATTTATTTTGGGGGTAGTTGGTGAGAAGCCCTCATGTTTGCCCTGTTTTTCCCTTCCTGACTGCATAGTCAAGCTTTTCTGGTTAACCAGAACACTCCAAGTACGGTTCTGTTGGAAAATCCCGTGAGTCTGCACATGCAGAATCACTCCTTCCCACTTTCCCCCACCTCGCACCCATCCCGCCCCAACAGCTAGTTTTCACAGTTGTAGAGCCCTAACCCATTTAGGGCCTGGTCATCTTTTCTGAGCGATCTTAGGCAGGTCACCTATCCACTGTGTAAGAATGAATGAGCAATTTTATGTTATGCATATTTTATCACAATAAAAAATGAATGAGCTGGACTCTGAATGAGTGGTTTCTAAAGTTTATACTATATTTCCCGTCTCCTGTAGATAGGTGCAGATGTTTATGAGGCAGTTTTCATTGTCAGCTGGTACAAGGCTGACCTGTTTCTGATTTGTTGTTGTTTTTTTTAAAGTATAGTTGATTTACCATATTAGTTTCAGGTATATAACTTGGTGATTCAATAGTTTTATAGATTATATTCCATTGAAAGTTATTATAAAATAAGGGCTATATTTCCCCGTGCTGTACAATATATCCTTGTAGCTTCTTGATTTTATATATAGTAGTTTGTACCTCTTAGTCCCCTACCCCTATCTTGTCCCTCCCCCCTTCCCTCTCCCCACTGGTAATCACTAATTTATTCTCCATATCTGTGAGTCCATTTCTGTTTTATTTGTTTGCTTTATTTTTTAGATTCCACATATAAGTGATAAAACACAGTATTTGTCTTTCTCTATCTGACTTATTTCACTAAGCCTAATACCCTCTAGGTCCATCCATGTTGTTGCAAATGGCAGAATTTCATTCTTTTTTGTGGTCGAGTAGTATTCCATTGTATATATACACCACATCTTCTTTATCCATTCATCTGTTGATGGACATTTAGGTTGCTTCCATATCTTGGCTATTGTAAGTAATGCTGCTATGGACATTGGGGTGCATGTATCTTTTCAAATTAGTGTTTTTGTTTTCTTTGGATATATACCCAGGAGTGGAATTGCTGGATCATATGGTAGTTCTGATTTTAGTTTTTTGAGGTCCATACTCTTTTCTGTAGTGGCCGCACCAATTTACATTCCAACCAACAGTGTGCTAGGGTTCCCTTTTCTCCACATCCTCACCAGCATGTTATTTGTGCTCTTTTTGGTAGCCATTCGGACAGGTGTGAGGTGGTATCTCATTGTGGTTTTGATTTGCATTTCTCTGATGATTAGTGATGTTGAGCTTTTTAAGCTGAGATCAACTTACATTGATTTCACTTGTTAGAAATCATTCAGTGTTAAATATATCAAACTCATAATTATTCTTTTGTTAGAGGCAATACTTTGTTCATATCAGCTAGCATCTCAACTACTTCCTTTTCCTGTGTCTGTGAAAGACAATTTTTTCCATTAGTCATTTGCCAAATGTACTTACTGCTAAATAATAAAGATTGACAAAACCAAAAGCCAGTTTTTTAAAAAGACTAATAAAA
Source organism: Balaenoptera acutorostrata (assembly GCF_949987535.1). Lineage (NCBI taxonomy): Eukaryota > Metazoa > Chordata > Mammalia > Artiodactyla > Balaenopteridae > Balaenoptera > Balaenoptera acutorostrata. The sequence goes on along the minus strand of NC_080085.1, from coordinate 16,024,368 downwards.
AAGCAATCACAATAGATGTAAAATTTTAAATTAACCAGATAATGGAAATTAATTTTTAAAAAATTTTAAAGATATATGTGATTTATAAGAGACAAACCTAAAACAGAGGATACCAAAAGGTTGAAAGTAATTAGACAAGATATACTAGGCAAATGCTAACCAAAAATAAGTTGGTGTAATTATATTGATACTAACATCAGGCAGATAAGCTTTTGAAATTTAAAAGAATTCTACTATTAGGGATTAAGAAATGTTATTACTAGATGATAAAAGGATAATTCACCAAAAAAAATAGAGCAATTTTAAACCCACAGAATACTAACAACATAGCTTCAAAATGTATAAAGCAAAACTTGACCTAATTGTTAACAAATCCATAACCATAGTGGGAGTTTTTAAATACCCTTCTCCCAGATACTAATAAAGCAGAGAAATAATTAGGACATAGAAAATTTGAACACTTCCATAGGAAACAAACTTGATCAAGTATACATACGTAGAATTCTGTGCCCAACCAGTAGAAAATACTTATTTGTTTCAACCTTGCAAAGTATATTTTTCAAAAATTGATGACAAATTAGGGTATAAAGGAAACCTCAAAAAATACTGAAGAATCAACTTTATGCATACCACATTTTTTGACCAAAATGCAAGAAAATTAGAGAGCAATAAACAATGACTGCTAAAGCCCCCCCCACATATGTTTGGAATCCTACTAAATATATATATCTAAATATATTTAAGCAGATAATGGATATGTATGTCATGAATATATACATATATATATATGTACACACACGATGTCATGGATCTAAAAAGAAATTATAATGGAAATTATGAAATATTTAGAACTGAATAAAAACAAAGGCATTCCAAATACCAATTTATGGAATATAGCTAAAGTGGGATGTGAAGAGAAGTTTATATCCTGAAATGTATATATTAGAAAAGAAGAAAGATTTACAAATTAATGAACTCAAGTTGAGAAAAGGACAACAGAGTGTACCCAAGGAAATAGATGAAAGGAAATAATAAAGACAAGACCAACAATTAATGTAATATAAAACAAGTAATAAAGATTGACAAAATCAGAAGCTAGTTTTTTAAAAAGACTAATAAAAAGGCAAACTTCTATCAGGGTTGTTGATGGAGGGATGGGAAAAGGGACAAATAATATTAGGAGAAAATGGAAAAATACTATGAACAATTTTGGGCAGTAAATTTGAAAACGTAAATGACAGTTTTCTAGATAAATGTTACCAATGTAAAGCAAGAAAAAAATACATCCTAATTAGGCTATAACCATTAAAGAAAATTGAATGAGTGAAAAAAATCCTAGTCCAAGATGAGTTTATAGACTAGGACCAAGGAACATTTAGAGGTTTATTTATTCATTCATCTTTGAAGGCTAAGGAATTTGGCTTTTATTCTGAGTGGGAAGGGAAGCCATGAGAGGACTTTGAGCAGATGAGTGGCATCATCTGAATGATATTTGAAAAGAATCACTCCACCGGCTGCATGGAATATAAGGTGTCAAGATGCAAAACAGGGTGACCAGTTAGGAAGCTGGAGCATGATGGCTCAGACAAGGGTGGTTGTAGTGGAGACAGATAGGAATGGTTGAGTTTGGGGAAAATTTCAGAGATAGAGACAAGTTTTACTGGTGGATTGAGTGTATGACGTATGGAAAAATGAAAAGTCAAGAATGACTCCAAGATTTTTGGCTTGAGCAACTGGTAGGATGGAATTGCCTTTTACTGAGATGGGGAAGATTGTGGAGGAGCAAGCTTCTGGGGGAAGATAAGGAGTTTTATTAATTTCGAGGTGCCCATTAGACATCCAAGTGGAAATGGTAAATAGGCAGTTGAATATATGAGTCTAGAAGTCAGGGGAGAGGTTAGGACTGGAGATGAAAATCTTGGAGCTGTTGGTACACATATATGTAATGAAAGACAATGAGACTGAATGAGATCACAGGAGTGAGTTAAACAGAGAAGAGATGACATTTAAAGAGGAGCTTTCCAAAGATGGAGAGCTCCGGAAGATGAGGAGGAACCACCAAGGGAGACTGAGAAACAGCAGATGAGGAAGTAGGAAAACCAGCCAAAGGTGGTTGTCATCCTAGAAGCCAAGTGAGGAAAGTGATTCAAGGAGGAGTATCAGATGGGGGAAAGACTAATAATGGGTCAAAGACAAGTAGCAACAAGACTGAGAAGTGACCATTAGATTTAGCAGTGTGGAAGTTGTTGGTGATCTTGTCATGCAGTTTATGTGAGTATTAGAGGCAGAAATTGGTTGAGGTGAGCTCAAGAGAGAAGGGAAGAACAAGAGCTAAAGATTGCGTTGAAACGATTCTTTTGAAGAGTCTGCTGTAAAGGAGAGCAGTGGTTGGGTGGAGATGTGAGCTTGAGAGGGGTTTATGTGAGAAATTATATATCTGGTAGAAATGATCCAGTAGATAGGGAAAAACTGATAATGCAAGAGTGAGAGTGGGAATTACTGGAGCAGAGATAGTTTATCCATCAAAACAAGAGGGAAGGCAGGGTACGCGGGCTCAGTGTTCTCTTTTGATTGTTTCTACTTTCTCAGTGAAACACAAGGCACCGTCATTAGCCGAGAGTGAAGTTGGAGAGGAGTTGGAGAGGAGTTATCAGAGGTTTGAGGACAGGGGAGAGGGGAGAAGGTTTGAAATGGTCCTTTAGGAGAAGAAGGGAATGGATGGTCCAGGGATTTCTAGTATGATTGTTGGACAGCATTAAGGGTCATTAATGTCAAGCAAGTTCAACCAGTATGGCTGTGTGTTTTTTTCCAGCTGCGCAGGTGCACCCCCAGCAGTAGGCAAAGAGTCAGATTTAACCAGAGCTCGGGTTTTTGCGTGGTGACTACAATGGAGTGAGAGAGGGGCGAGAGATTAACAGATAACCCCTATCTTAAATAAACTGTTTCAGATAAAAGATAAAGAGGGATAACTACCAACTCCTTTTATGTGGCTAATATCCCAAGATACCATAGTCAAACAAGACATAATGAGAAATATTACTTATGGAGGAAATTCACTTATGAATATTGATGCAAAAATATAAAGTAAATTATTAATAAAATGAAGCCAGCAATGTATTAAAAATACAGCATAATCAAGTAAAGTTTATCTCAGTAACACAAGGAAATTTTCTTTAAGAAAATCTATTAATGTAACTTACCACATTAATAAAGGAGAAAAAACCTTCAACTTTATCTGTAACATTTTATTTCTTTTTTAAAAAAGGAAGGAATTTGTACCGTTCCTTCATGGTGGAATGCTTTCATTTGTTGGATCTGAGTGATGGATATTGGTTATATTGTTCTCTCTGCTTTCCTATATGTTTGAGATTTTATTAAGTTGTAAAAATTAAGGCCATATTAATAAACATAGTCTAACCAGTAACCCAGGAGTAACCCAGGAGTCAGCTTGGGTTTCTTCTGTTCCCTCATGCCCCACCAAAAAGTGAGAGAATGTCCTAATGAGTTAGATCACTAAAATCTCTCTGCGGTCCGCCCACTTCTGTCCTTGTCCACTGCCCCCACCCGAGTCCAGGCCACCATCATCTCGTGCCTGGACTGCCCCTCTAGCCTCCTGATTAGTTCCTTGCTTCCACTCTTGGCCCCTCCTCCCCAGCAGTAAGCAACCTTACATCAGGCACCAGACTACACTGCTCTCCTGCCTACAACTTGCCATGGCTTTCGTCACTCCTAGAATAAAATGCAGAGTTCTGTCAAACTTTGCAGTCCAGCTGCAGCCTAGCTCACCAGCTTCTCACTCACCGTCAGTGGTGTGCTGGTAAATGCTTAACAGCTGGCTCAGCTGACTTGAAAACTTGGCTTCTTTGTCAAGAGCCATACCAGGAGGGAGAAAATGAGAGAAAACCACCCCCAATTTCTCATGCCCAACAGCAAACTCTTGATCTTTCCCAACAAATCTGTGTACCACCACCCATTCGGAGCCCCGAGTCCGCAACCCAGGCGTCCTTTTGGCCCCTTCTTTTTTCCTTTCCCACCTGTATCTGTTCCGTCACCAAGCTCTGCTGATTCAGTCTCCTGAACGGCTCTCGAATGCGTCTGCTGCTCCCGCTCCACTCTGCCGTCAGCGCCCTCCTTGTCTAAGCTGCCAGCCTTGCCAGTCTCTACCCCGGTACTAGCTTCCCAGCCTGTTTTCTCTCTGCAGCCACTCTCAGTCCCCTCCCGGTATTTCTCCTGACTGCAGCCAAAGTGGTCTTCTCCAAAGCAGGTATGCCCTCCTGCCGCACCCTCACTCTGGGTAACATCTTAACCTCCCTTCCACCCCGGCTCCACCGGGGAAGCCCTCCCTCCCCTCCCTCCTTGGTGCCCTCACAGCGTGACACACATCCCCTTTGCTGCGCTTAACCGAGTTGGAATTTTACATCTATTTGTGTGACTTAAGATGAATGAATTCCCACTAGGCTATAAAGTCTGCTGCACAGGACCAAGGATTTCTTTTTAATTACCATTTTGTCCTTAGCACTTAGTACCTGGCAGTTGTAGAGATTTTAAAAACAGTTATTGATTGAATGAATAAATGAATGAAATAAAATGCTTAAACCACGTAGTCTATGTGCTGTAGTATGTGCAGTTAATAAATGACCACTGCTCTTATTATTATTATTCATCAGACCTCTACCATACAACCATCATTTGGGGGTTCTTAGAACCTAATAGTATTTCCATAAAAAGAGACTGGGCCAAAGTTGCTGCAACCTATCTGTCCGTTGTCCTTAGTTCAGTTTAATCTAGCAGGAATTTATTTAATAGTCACGATGGGAATGAGAACAGTTGTGGACCAGGGCATGCACAAGCATTCCGGGCAGCACTGAGTCCAAGAAGGGCAGAAATGACATTTTTCGTCCATAGTCAGACAGGGACTGTCTGACAGATGGTTGTCTGGTCTGTGTGTCGATGATTCGAGAAAGAGAGCACTTGATAGATAACCTAGTATCAACCCCAGCCCTGCCTTCTGCCATCTCCCACTTCAGTTCTTTTTAGGTGCAGCCAGGAGGGGGGCTTTTGCTGTGCTCTTTTCAGGACAGCCTTTAAATATTTTAGTGCCAGATAAAAACATTAGAGTAATTCAATGAAAAAAGTCCTTGAATCTTCCATTTACAAATAAAGGACCATAATAGACCCATACGAGGGAGAGATTTAGAATTGTTTCAAGTTTTGCAGGGATCCAAAAGATCATCTAGTCAGATCACCTAATCTCCTTTTACAGTTGAAGAATTCCAGCCAAGGGAGTTGAGGGGACCTTTTTCAAGGTCATCCTTTTGGTGAGCTGACAGCCCCGTGATAAGTGCTCCGTCTTGTTGGAAACAGGCCAAAGAGTAGAGGTAAATACTTAGACATACCAGATTGCTGTGAAATAAAGTTACATTCACTAATAGAGTGAAGTAAATATCACATCTGCCTCATAATATGTAGGGAGAACATAATGTTCATAAAATACATTTAGAGAAGTGTTCCTTGATCAAATGGGTTACAGACCCATTTGAGAATTTGATGATGGCTGAATATCTTATCTTCTCCTGGGAAAAATGCTCCATAAAAGTTCCAGGAGTCTAAGGACCTCCAGCTCCCTGCCCCCACAAAGCCCATCTATGGACTCCCGGAGAGCCCAGAGGCAGAGTGACGTGTGTGATGCCACCATGCTCTGAACCCGAACCTAATGGAATAAAAGTGATTGAAAATATCGAATGGTGACATTTGCAATTTTCCTGTTCAGGTGAAAGGTTACTAGTGTGGCACCCAGTAATCCCTTGATACCTCGGACTTCAGGTGTGGCCAGGAGGATTCTGACAGCCCTACTGAGTTTGAATGTGTTCTGTAAGTTTCCACAACACCAGGCTAAGGACTGATACCTCAAGCTAAGGAATTGGCAAGAGAGTCAAAGAATTAAAATCTCCTAAAAGAGTGGTAAAGTCATTTGCACATTTGATTGTAGCTAAGGAGCCCAGAATGGTTTCTGTGAATTTTGAAAGTTTTAAGATGAACATTGGGATCTGGAACGAAGCTAGAACAAAGCTGAAATGAAGTGGATGCCTGCAGCGCTTGGCTTCCGACCCAGTTTGTTTCCCTGTAAGCCATCATTCAGTCGTATGAGATGATACAAATGCGTCGGCCCAGGACAGCTTGCAGCTTGTGCTTTATTTGTAAACCCAGAGGGGGAAATCTAATCGGCAGCAATTTAGAAAAAGACATCTTTTGAAAGTGAAAATTGCACACCTGTGATCTCCTTAGGTAAAGCATGAGGCTGCTGCATGTTAGAGCTTAAATTTTCAACATTATTCTCTGAAAGCCTGAGGTTTACATATCAAATTATGCAAAACCTATCTTTTAAACTAATGGAAAAGGGGCTTCCCTGGTGGTGCAGTGGTTAAGAATCCGCCTGCCAATGCAGGGGACATGGGTTTGAGCCCTGGTCCGGGAAGATCCCACATGCCGCGGAGCAACTAAGCCCGTGAGCCACAAATACTGAGCCTGCGCTCTAGAGCCCGCGAGCCACAACTACTGAAGCCCGTGCGCCACAACTACTGAGCCTGCGCTCTAGAGCCTGCGATCCACAACTACTGAAGCCCGTGCACCTAGAGCCCGTGCTCTGCAACAAGAGAAGCCACCGCAATGAGAAGCCCGTGCACCGCAATGAAGAGTAGCCCCCGCTCACCGCAACTAGAGAAAGCCCACGTGCAGCAATGAAGACCCAACGCAGCTAAAAATAAATAAATAAAATAAATTTATTAAAAAGTAAATAATAAATAAGTAATGGAAAAAAGAAACGTTACTCACACAACCAGTAGTCTCAATTACAGATGCAGTCATTTTAAAACCAATGCTACTGTAATTCCCACTTTATTTAATTATTTATTTTTTAAATCAGTCATCAATTTTATACACATCAGTGTATACATGTCAATCCCAATCGCCCAATTCAGCACACCACCATCCCCACCCCACCGTGGTTTTTCCCCCTTTGGTGTCCATACGTTTGTTCTCTACATCTGTGTCTCAACTTCTGCCCTGCAAACCGGTTCATCTGTACCATTTTTCTAGGTTCCACATACATGCGTTAATATACAATATTTGTTTTTCTCTTTCTGACTTACTTCACTCTGTATGACAGTCTCTAGATCCATCCACGTCTCAACAAATGACTCAATTTCGTTTCTTTTTATGGCTGAGTAATATTCCATTGTATATATGTACCACAACTTCTTTATCCATTCGTCTGTCGATGGGCATTTAGGTTGCTTCCATGACCTGGCTATTGTAAATAGTGCTGCAATGAACATTGGGGTGCATGTGTCTTTTTGAATTATGGTTTTCTCAGGGTATATGCCCAGTAGTGGGAATGCTGGGTCATATGGTAATTCTATTTTTAGTTCTTTAAGGAACCTCCATACTGTTCTCCAGAGTGGCTGTATCAATTTACATTCCCACCAACAGTGCAAGAGGGTTCCCTTTTCTCCACACCCTCTCCAGCATTTGTTGTTTGTAGATTTTCTGATGCTGCCCATTCTAACTGGTGTGAGGTGATACCTCATTGTAGTTTTGATTTGCATTTCTCTAATAATTAGTGATGTTGAGCAGCTTTTCATGTGCTTCTTGGCCATCTGTATGTCTTCTTTGGAGAAATGTCTATTTAGGTCTTCTGCCCATTTTTGGATTGGGTTGTTTGTTTCTTTAATTTTGAGCTGCATGAGCTGTTTATATATTTTGGAGATTAATCCTTTGTCCGATGATTCATTTGCAAATATTTTCTCCCATTCTGAGGGTTGTCTTTTCGTCTTGTTTATGGTTTCCTTTGCTGTGCAAAAGCTTTGAAGTTTCATTAGGTCCCATTTCTTTATTTTTGTTTTTATTTCCATTACTGTAGGAGGTGGATCAAAAAAGATCTTGCTAAAAAAAAAAAATGATCTTGCTGTGATTTATGTCAAAGAGTGTTCTTCCTATGTTTTCCTCTAAGAGTTTTATAGTGTCTGGTCTTACATTTAGGTCTCGAATCCATTTTGAGTTTATTTTTGTGTATGGTGTTAGGGAGTGTTCTAATTTCATTCTTTTACATGTAGCTGTCCAGTTTTCCGAGCACCACTTATTGAAGAGACTGTCTTTTCTCCATTGTATATCCTTGCCTCCTTTGTCATAGATTAGTTGACCATAGGTGTGTGGGTTTACCTCTGGGCTTTCTATCTTGTTCCATTGATCTGTGTTTCTGTTTTTGTGCCAGTACCATATTGTCTTGATTTCTGCAGCTGTAATTCCCACTTTAAAAAACCTCTCCCAAGTCCAAGGCATTGCCCTTCCCCATCTCCTTTAACATTTCAAACAGCAGTTGCTAGAACAAAATTCCCATACAACAAATGAATCTAACCAGTTTTCGGAGTTTTTGTAATAGAAATTCTCACATTGTATTTTTTGCTTTACCAGCCCGGGGGCGGTAGGGAACAGGGGGCTGGGGGAGTAATCATGTATTTTCAACATTTATCCTAGTTTCTTTTGGGCATTTCATTTGAATAATTGAACAGTAAATTCCTCCCTTGGAACTGAGCAAGGTGGTGGGATGCACTTAGCTATTCTTAATCCAAAGGAAAGAGGATCAAGGGTAGGAGTTAGCCGGAGACCTCTGACCTCTGTCCCTTGGAGCATGGGAAAGGGAGCTTCAGGAAGGCTTCATGGAGGAGGGAGCATGTGAAGGAGAGGCGTTTGCTGGAGGGCATTACAGGCGGGAAGAAGAGTGTGTGCACAGGCCCAGAAGTGCGAGAGCAGAGCATGTGCAGGAAATATTAATTTGGGTTTTCTAGGGGGCTAAGGAGGGAGCGACGGGTGATGAGGCTGGATGTGAGAGGAAGAGCCAGCACATGATGAGCCTTGTATGGCTACCCGAGGGACTTCAGTTCTATCTTGTAGGGTTGGAGAATTCTGAGCAGGGCAATGAAGTCTTGAGATTCTAGGTCTTTCGGTGGCCTCCCTTTGTGGAGGATGGATTGGAAGGGAACCAGTACTAGAGGCAGAGAGATCAGTAAGGAGCTATTCCGATTTCCTTTTGGGACGGAGGGAGGAGAAGAAGGAATCTATCCTCTCTGTGCCGTTTTTGGTGGGTAGATGACAGCATTCATCTGTGTGCCCTCCAGCTAGAAATTGAACTGCAAAATGTTAAATTAAGTAGTTTGGTGCTACCATCTAGCTTATGTATTTTGCCTTAATATTGCCTCAATCTCAGATTTCTTTAATAGCGTCAAATGTTTTTACGGTATCTAGTTCACCGTGACCAGTTAATAGGAATTTGTAGTTGTATCTGTCAGGATTCTTTCAGATTTAACTGACACAAACCCACCTCAAATGGCCTTTAAGCACAAAAGAGAATTTATTGCTCAAATAACTGAAAATCCCAAGGGATTGGGCTAGATTCAGGCATGGCTGGATTTAGGAGCTCAAATGATCAAGTATATCTCTTTGTATTACTTGGCCCTGTTTGACTCAGAGTGGGCTTTATTCTCTGGCAGGCTCATCTCAAGTGGTGGCAGAAGTGGTCCCTTGGCAGCTCCAGGTTATATTCTTTCAGATTGGTGCCCTCTGTAGATAGAAAGCTTTTCCTATAGTGCCCCCAGAGAAAGTCCTGACTGTGAATGGCTCTCAGTTGGTCCAGCTTGGGTCGTGTGCACATCCCTGAACTGTGCCTAGATTGGCCAGGCTGGGTCACACGTCCTTCCCTGCAGCTGTGGCTGTGGCCAGGGGGCAGGCAGTGATGGGGTCAACCCCGCCTCCCCTCCCCAGAACCACACTGAATCAGAGCAGGGGAAATTATAGGCCATTACCAGAAAAGGGGGGAACAGTTACTGGACAGGCAGAGGCAACAGTGGTTTCCATTAGAATGGGGATGAAGTAAAGTGCCCGAGGGGGCCCGACCCATGGTCTCCAGTCTGCTTCGAACCCTCCTGTGTATACAAAAGGAAACCAAGGGCCAGATAAGTTAAGTAATTTGCCCAAGATCGCGTAGCTAATAAGTGGCAGAGCAGATTTGAACCCAGGTGTATCTTACACAGTGTAGGGTCTGTGGCCTTAAACACTGCATTATATACTATGCCTCCCTTTTGGAACGGCCTTCAGGGACCTTCTGCCCAAATAATACCAGAGACTGAGCTCACATTACCTACAACCCTGTCCATTCTATTTGGAAAATTCTAAATGTTAGGAAGCTCTTATGTTGAGTTGAAATCTGACTTGAGTAGCCAAAAAAATTGAATCCCTCTTTCAGAGGACAACCTTTCAGCAATTTGAAGATGCTAACTTGCTCTCCCTTAAACCTTCTCTAAACACCCTATTCTCCCTTCATGAGCTGTGGCTCTCAGCCTCTTCATAGCCCTGATCAACCTCTGGGTATGTTCCAGGTAGGGAATATCCCTTTTCAAACATGGTGCTTGGCAGTGACAGTATGTCAGGTGTGCTCTGCCAGGCTGGCAGTTCAGTGAGATGCTCATTTCCCTTGTTCTGAAAACTCTACTTCCATTAACATAGCCTTGATTTTTTGGTATCCACTCACATGCTGTTCGTAGGTCGTTGTTAAAACTTGCAGGCAGTGTTGTATAGTTGAAATTTCTTGTACCTAAATACTGGGGCAAGATGTGGCTGGGTCACAGGGTAGCTGCTGGGATGGGGGAGTTACGGGGGGTGATTTGGAAAAAAGAGAAGAGGTTCTGTTTAAAGAGTTGTTGGGGCCCTGGGAGTGGGAGTGTATGTGTAAAGGGAGCTGAGTCAACTCAAATGTGTGGGAGTGATTGCTACTAAAATTAGTTAAGCAGACATTTATCGAACACGTAAGCCCAATAAATAAATTCTTGTTGAATTCTATCTAGTTTTGTTTCAACCTGTTGTCTAAGTCCTTAAGTGTTCTGCTGTTCCGGGTCAGCATCCACTTTGCAGCCCTTACCTGCCCCTCCTCTCACATGCACGCGCCCTCTCAGGAGCAGTGGATGCCACCTTTTCAACATCGCTGCTCTCTTCTGTTGTTAATCCTCCCCATCCCCTGATTGCTCTCAGTATCATCTTGGTATTGCCACCAACCAAGAAGATTGTATAAGTGTTGTTTCTTGAGCTTATATGACGAAGACTTGAGCTTTCATTATTTTTATTTTTCAGGTTGATAATTTTAACATTGAATATATGTTTTTAAACTACACACCCACCACCCTAGGGAGCCATGTACACTGTCTTCTTCGGTCACCTTGTACCACTGTACCGTTACCCTCTCTGAAATTCACTGCCCTAACTTCTGCCTCCTTAAACTTCACCTCTGTCCTTTGAGTTTACTGTTCTCTGTTTCACCCATCTCATCTCTCAATCTAGGGATAAGCCATTTCCTATGCTTTAAGCAACTCCCCTGTTTTACCCACTTTTCTACTTATAAAGCAAAAATTAGGATTTACCACCTGTTTGAATCATTCCCAAGATTCATGCTTCTTCAGAGTTTCCTAAAGAAAGACTACAGTTCTATGAATTTTAAAACATGTATAGAGTCACGTAACCACCACCATAATCAAAATACAAAGCAGTTCCTTCGATTAAAAAATCTCCCTCCTGCTACCTCTTTATAGTTACACATCCCACCCAACCCTAATCTCTAGAAACCGCTGATTTGTTCTCTGTCACTATAGTTTTGTTTTTTCAAGATTGTCATGTAAGTGGAATCATATGGTATGTAACCTTTGAGAGTGGCTTCTTTCACTTAGTATAATGCCCCCGAGATTCATCCAAGTCGTCGTGTGTATCAGTAGTTTGTTCTTTTTCATTGCCGAGTAGTATTCTTTATATGGACATATCACAGTGTGTTTATCCATTCACCCGTTGAAGGAAATTTGAGTTATTTACAGTTTCTGGCAGTTATGGATCGAGCTGCTTTAAACATGCATGTAGAGGTTTGCATTTCTCCAGGGTAAATACCTAGGAGCAGGTTTCCTGGGTCATAGGGTAAATGTCTGTTCAACTTCATTAGAAGTCGCCAAACTCTTTTCTAGAATGGCAGCACTATTTTGCATTCCCAGCAACAATGTATGAGGATTCAAGTGGCTCTATGCCCCTGTTAACACTTAGTATTGGCATTATTTTTTCTATACTTTAAACTTTTATTTATTTATTTACTTATTTATTGAAGTATACTTGATTTACAGTGTTGTGTTTCTGGTGTACAGCAAAGTGATTCAGTTATATATATACATATTCTTTTTCATATTCTTTTCCATTATGGTTTATTACAGGATATTGAATATAGTTCCATGTGCTATACAATAGGACCTTGTTGTTTATCTATTATATATATAGTAGTTTGTATCTGCTAATTCCAAACTCCTAATTTATCCCTCCCCATCTCCTTTTCCCTCTGGTAACCATAAGTTTGTTTTCTATGTCTGTGAGTCTGTTTCTATTTTGTAAATAAGTTCATTTGTATCATATTTTAGATTCCACATGTAAGTGATATATGGTATTTGTCTTTCTTTTCTGACTTACTTCACTTAGTATGATAATCTCTAAGTCCATCCATGTTGCTGCGAAGGCATTATTTCATTCTTTCTTATGGCAGAGTAGTATTCCATTGTCTGTGTATACACACACACATGCACACACACATACATATATATCACCCATCTTCTTTATCCATTCATCTATTGATGGACATTTAGGTTGCTTCCATGTCTTGGCTATTGTAAGTAGTGCTGCTGTGAACATTGGGGTGCATGTATCTTTTCAAATTACAGTTTTCTCCAGATATATGCCCAGGAGTGGGATTGCTGGATCACATGGTAGCTCTCTTTCTAGTTTTTAAAGGAACCTCCATACTGTTTTCCATAGTGGCTGTACCAGTTTACATTCCCACCAACAGTGTAGGACGGTTCCCTTTTCTCCATACCCTCTCCGGCATTTGTTATGTGTAGACTTTGATGATGGCCATTCTGACTGGTATGAGGTGATACCTCATTGTAGTTTTGATTTATTTATTTTTTTAATTAATTTATTTTTGGCTGCGTTGGGTCTTCATTGCTGTGTTCAGGCGTTCTCTAGCTGCAGCGAGTAGGAGCTTCTCTTCGTGGCGGTGTGTGAGCTTGTTGCAGTGGCTTCTCTTGTTGCGAGCATAGGCTCTAGGTGTGCAGGCTTCAGTAGTTGTGGCACGTGGGCTTAGTAGTTGTGGCTCGCGGGCTCTAGAGCACAGGCTCAGTAGTTGTGGCACACGGGCTTAGTTGCTCTGCGGCATGTGGGATCTTCCCAGACCAGGGCTCAAACCTGTGTCCCCTGCATTGGCAGGTGGGTTCTTAGCCACTGTGCCACCAGGGAAGTCCCTAGTTTTGATTTTAATAATTAGCAATGTTGAGTATCTTTTTATGTGTCTATTGGCTATCTGTATGTCTTCTTTGGAGAAATGTCTATTTAGGTCTTCTGCCCATTTTTTGATTGGGTTGTTTGTTTTTTTGTTATTGAGTTGTATGAGCTGTTTGTATATTTTAGAAATTAAGCCCTTGTCAGTCGCATCATTTGCAAATATTTTCTCCCATTCCGTAGGTTGTCTTTTCGTTTTGTTTATGGTTTCCTTTGCTGTGCAAAAGCTTGTAAGTTTGATTTGGTTCCATTTGTTATTTTTGCTTTTATTTCTATTGTCTTGGGAGACTGATCTAAGAAAACATTGCTACATTTATGTCAGAGAATGTTTTGCCTATGTTCTCTTCTAGGATTTTTATGGTGTCATGTTTTATATTTAAGTCTTTAAGCCATTTTGAGTTTATTTTTGTGTATGGTGTGAGGGAGTGTTCTAACTTCATTGATTTACATGTGGCTGTCCAGCTTTCCCAGCACCACTCGCTGACGAGATTGTCTTTTCTCCATTGTATATTCTTGCCTCCTTTGCCAAAGATTAATTGATCATAGGTGTATGGATTTACTTCTGGGCTCTCTATTCTGTTTCATTGATCCATATGTCTGTTTTTGTGCCAGTACCATGCTGCTTTGATTACTGTAGCTTTGTAGTATAGTCTGAAATCAGGGAAGGTTATACCTCCAGCTTTGTTCTTTTTCCTCAGGCTTATTTTGGCAATTCTAGGTCTTTTATAGTTCCACATAAATTTTAAGATTATTTGTTCTACTTCTGTGAAAAAGGTCATGGGTAATTTGATAGGGATAGCATTTAATCTGTAGATTGCTTTGGGTAGTATGGCCATTTTAACAATATTCTTCCAATCCAAGAGCATGGGATATCTTTCCATTTCTCTGAATCATCTATAATTTCCTTTATCAATGTTTTATAGTTCTCAGCATATAAGTCTTTCACCTCCTTGGTCAGGTTTATTCCTAGATATTTTTTTATGTGATTTTAAAAGGGATTGTTTTTTACTTTCCCTTTCTGATATTTCATTGTTTGTGTAAAGAAATGCAACAGATTTCTGTATGTTAATCTTGTATCCTGCTACCTTGCTGAATTCGTTTATTAGTTCTACTAGTTTTTGTGTGGAGTCTTAAGGGTTTTCTATATATAATATCATGTTATCTGCATATAATGACAGTTTTACCTCTTCCCTTCCAATTTGGATACCTTTTATTTCTTTTTCTTGGCTGATTGCTATGGCTAGGACTTCCAATACTATGTTGAAGAGAAGTGGTGAGAGTGGGCATCCTTCTCTTGTTCCAGATTTTAGCAGGAAGGCTTTTAGCTTTTCACCATTGAATCTTATGTTGGCTGTGGCTTTGTTATAAATAGCTTTTATTATGTTGAGATATGTTCCCTCTATACCCACTTTGGTAAGAGTTTTTAACATGAATAGATGTTGAATTTTATCAAATGCTTTTTCTGCATCTGTTGAAATGATCATGTGGTTTGGCAGTATTTTTTTATTTTAGCCATTTCAATAGGTATGTAGTGCTATCTCACAGTGGTTTTAATTTGCATTTCCTTAATAGTTAATGATGTTGGCCTTCTTTTATTTTTTAATTTACTTTATTTATCTATTTTTGGCTGTGTTGGGTCTTCATTGCTGCACGTGGGCTTTCTCTGGCTGCCGCGAGCGGGAGCTACTCTTTGTTGCAGTGCGCGTGCTTCTCATTACAGTGGCTTCTCTTGTTGCGGAGCATGGGCTCTAGGCACGCAGGCTTCAGTAGTTGTGGCTCACAGGCCCTAGAGTGCAGGCTCAGTAGTTGTGGCGCACTGGCTTAGTTGCTCCATGGCATGTGGGATCTTCCCAGACTAGGGCTCGAACCCATGTCCCCTGCATTGGCAGGCGGATTCTTAACCACTGTGCCAACAGGGAAACCCTTTTCAAGTTTCTTTTCAACCAATTTTTAAATAAGTTGTTTTCTTACTGTTGAGTTTTGAGAGTTCTTTCCATATGCTGGATACAATTCCCTTGTTGAACATGTGACTTGCAAATAGTTTCTCCCAGTCTATAGCTTGTCTTTTTATCTCTTAAGTGTCTTTCACAGAGAAAAAGTTTTTAATTTGGATAAAGTCCAGTTTATCGATTTTTCTTCTATAGATGGTGCTTTTGGTGTCATGGCTAATTTTGCCAGATCTTAAGTCATGAAGATTTTTCTTCTATGTTTTCTTTCTTTTTAAAATTATTTTATTTATTTATTTTTGGCTGCGTTGGGTCTTCGTTGCTGTGCGCGGGCTTTCTCTAGTTGTGGCCCGCGGGGGCTACTCATTGTTGTGATGTGCGGGCTTCTCATTGCTGTGGCTTCTCTTTGTTGTGGAGCACAGGCTCTAGGCACATGGCCTGCAGTAGTTGTGGCACGCGGGCTCTGTAGTTGTGGCTCGCAGACCCTAGAGCACAGGCTCAGTAGTTGTGGCGCATGGGCTTAGTTGCTCCACGGCATGTAGTATCTTCTCGGACCAGGGCTCAAACCCGTGTCCCCTGCATTGGAAGGCGGATTCGTAACAACTGCGCTACCAGGGAAGTCCCATCTTCTATGTTTTCTTACAGAAGTTTTATAGGTTTACATTTTACATTTAGATCTGTGATCCATTTTGAGTTAACTTTGTGTAAGGTGTGGGATTTAGATTCAGATTCATTTTCTTGCATATGGATGTTCATTTGTTCCAGTATCATTTATTAAAAAGGCTGTTCTTTCTCCCTTTGTGTTTAGACCTTTGTCAAAGGTCAATTTGTCATATACGTGTGGATCTACTTCTGGTCTCTATTCTGTTCTAGGCCCTATGTGTGTATCCCTTTTCCTCTTGTTAGGTGCACACACTTTTAGGATTATTATATCTTCATGGTGAACTGACCCTTTCATTATTATCTAACATCTCTCTGTATCCCTGGTCATTTTCTTTGCTGTGAAGTCTACTTTCTCTGATATTAATATCTCAATTCTTTTCCCCTCTTCTCCCTACCCTAAAGAGTAGGATTTCAGTTTATTACTTTAACAATTTTCTTATAAGCCCAAAAGCGAAAGGGCAGTAATTCATCACCATTTTAGTCTCTGAGCACTTTAGATTCAGTAATGAGTGGGCTGTGGAGGCGGCAGGTGGGGGGGTTTCCCAGGCCATCACAGCTAGCAGGTGAGGTCACCATGGCAGCAGAGTTGTTCACAATTATTCATATAATAATTGTTCATATAGAGGGCAGACAGCAGAAGCAAGAAGAACTATAATTCTGCAGCCTGTGGAAGGAAAACCACATTCACAGAAAGATAGACAAAATGAAAAGGCAGAGGACTTTGTACCAGATGAGGGAACAAGATAAAACTCCAGAAAAACAACTAAATGAAGTGGTGATAGGCAACCTTCCAGAAAAAGAATTCAGAATAATGATAGTGAAGATGATCCAGGACCTTGGAAAAAGAATGGAAGCAAAGATGGAGAAGATGCAAGAAATGTTTAACAGAGACCTAGAAGAATTAAAGAACAAACACCTAGAAGAATTAAAGAACAAACAAACAGAGATGAACAGTACAGTAACTGAAATGAAAAATACACTAGAAGGAATCAATAGCAGAATAACTGAGGCAGAAGAACGGATAAGTGACCTGGAAGACAGAATGGTGGAATTCACTGCTGCAGAACAGAATACAGAAAAAAGAATGAAAAGAAATGAAGACAGCCTACAAGACCTCTGAGACAACATTAAATGCAACAACATTTGCATTACAGGGGTCCCAGAAGGAGAAGAGACAGAGAGAAAGGACCCGAGAAAATATTTGAAGAGATTATAGTCAAAAACTTCCCTAACATAGGAAAGGAGATAGCCACCCAAGTCCAGGAAGCGCAGAGAGTCCCAGGCAGGCTAAACCCAAGGGAAACACACCGAGACACATAGTAATCAAATTGACAAAAATTAAAGACAAAGAAAAATTATTGAAATCATAAGGGGAAAATGACAAATAACATACAAGGGAACTCCCATAAGGTTAACAGCTGATTTCTCAGAAGAAACTCTGCAAACCAGAAGGGAGTGGCACGATATATTTAAAGTGATGAAAGGGAAGAACCTACAACCAAGATTACTCTGCCCGGCAAGGACCTCATTCAGATTCGACAGAGAAATCAGAAGCTTTACAGACAACCAAAAGCTAAGAGAATTCAGCACCACCAAACCAGCTCTACAACAAATGCTAAAGGAACTTCTCTAAGCGGGAAACACAAGAGAAGAAAAGGACCTACAAAAACAAACCCATAACAATTAAGAAAATGGTCATAGGAACATACATATCGATAGTTACCTTAAACATAAATGGGTTAAATGCTCCAACCAAAAGACACAGGCTCACTGAATGGATACAAAAACAAGACCCATATATATGTTGTCTACAAGAGACCCACTTTAGACCTAGGGACACATACAGACTGAAAGTGAGGGGATGGAAAAAGATATTCCATGCAAATGGAAATCAAAAGAAAGCTGGAGTAGCAATACTCATATCAGATAAAATAGACTTTAAAATAAAGAATGTTACAAGAGACAAGGAAGGACACTACATAATGATCAAGGGATCAATCCAAGAAGAAGATATAACAATTATAAATATATATGCACCCAACATAGGAGCACCTCAGTACATACGGCAACTGCTAACAGCTGTAAAAGAGGAAATCGACAGTAACACAATAATGGTGGGGGACTTTAATACCTCACTTACACCAATGGACATATCATCCAGACAAAGTTAATAAGGAAACACAAGCTTTAAATGACACAATAGACCAGATAGATTTAATTGATATTTATAGGACATTCCATCCAAAAACAGCACATTACACTGTCTTCTCAAGTGTGCACGGAACATTCTCCAGGATAGGTCACACCTTGGGTCACAAACCAAGCCTCGGTAAATTTAAGAAAATTGAAATCTTATCAAACATCTTTTCTGACCACAGTGCTATGAGATTAGTAATCAGTTACAGGGAAAAAAGCATAAAAACACAAACACATGGAGGCTAAACAATATGTTACTAAATAAGCGAGAGATCACTGAAGAAATCGGAGGAAATCAAAAAATACCTACAGACAAATTACAATGAAAACACAACGATCCAAAACCTATGGGATTCAGCAAAAGCAGTTCTAAGAGGGAAGTTTATAGCAATACCAGCCTACCTGAAGAAACAAGAAAAATCTCAAATAAACAATCTAACCTTACACCTAAAGGAACTAGAGAAAGAAGAACAAACAAAATCCAGAGTTAGCAGAAGAAAAGATATCATAAAGATCAGAGCAGAAATAAATGAAATAGAAACAAGGAAAACAAAAGCAAAGATCAATAAAACTAAAAGCTGGTTCTTTGAGAAGATAAACAAAATTGATAAACCATTAGCCAGACTCATCAAGAAAAAGAAGGAGAGGACTCAACTCAATAAAATTAGAAAAGAAAAAGAAGTTACAGCAGACACCACAGAAACACAAAGCATCCTAAGAGACTACTACAAGCAACACTATGCCAATAAAATGGACAACCTGGAAGAAATGGACAAAGTCTTAGAAAGGTATAACCTTCCAAGACTGAACCAGGAAGAAATAGAAAATATGAACAGACCAATCACAAGTTATGAAATTGAAACTGTGATTAAAAATCTTCCAACAAACAAGGCCAGGACCAGATGGCTTCACAGGTGAATTCTGTCAAACATTTAGAGAAGAGCTAACACCCATCCTTCTCAAACTCTTCCAAAAAACTGCAGAGGAAGGAACACTCCCAAACTCATTCTATGAGGCCACCATCACCCTGATACCAAAACCAGACAAAGATACTACAAAAAAAGAAAATTACAGACCAATATCACTGATGAATGTAGATGCAAAAATCCTCAACAAAATACGAGCAAACAGAATCCAACAACACATTAAAAGGATCATACACCATGATCAAGTGGGATTTATCCCAGGGATACATGGATTCTTCAGTATACGCAAATCAATCCATGTGATACACCGTATTAACAAATTGAAGAATAAAAACCATATGATCATCTCAATAGATGCAGAAAAAGCTTTTGACAAAATTCAACACCCAGGTATGATAGAAACTCTCCAGAAAGTGGGCATAGCGAGAAACTACCTCAACGTAAAAAGGCCATATACGGCAAACCCACAGCAAACATCATTCTCAATGGTGAAAAACTGAAAGCATTTCCTCTAAGATCAGGAACAAGACAAGGATGTCCACTCTCGCCACTCTTACTCAACATAGTTTTGGAAGTCCTAGCCACGGCAGTCAGAGAAGAAAAAGAAATAAAAGGAATACAAATTGGAAAAGAAGAAGTAAAACTGTCACTGTTTGCAGATGACATGACACTATGCATAGAGAATCCTAAAAATACCACCAGAAAACCACTAGAGCTAATCAATGAATTTGGTAAAGTTGCAGAATACAAATTTTATTTATTTATTTATTTATTATTTTTTAGAATTTATTTTTGGCCACATTGGGTCTTCATTGCTGCACATGGGCTTTTTCGAGCTGTGGCAAGAGGGGGCTACTCTTCATTGCGGTGTGTGGGCTTCTCATTATGGTGGCTTCTCTTGTTTTGGAGCATGGGCTCTAGGCGCGTGGGCTTCAGTAGTTGTGGCTTGTGGGCTCTAGAGCGCAGACTCAGTAGTTGTAGTGCACGAGCTTAGCTGCTCCGTGGCATGTGGGATCTTCCCAGACCAGGGCTCGATCCTGTGTCCCCTGCATTGGCAGGCGGATTCTTAACCACTGCACCACCAGGGAAGCCCCACAGGATACAAAATTAATGCACAGAAATCTCTTGCATTCCTATATACTAACAACGAAAGATCAGAAAGAGAAATTAAGGAAACAATCCCATTCACCATTGCAACAAAAAGAATAAAATACCTAGGAATAAACCTACCTAAGGAAGTAAAAGACCTGTACACAGAAAACTATAAGACACTGATGAAAGAAATCAAAGGTGACACATACAGATGGAGAACTATATACCATGTTCTTGGATTGGAAGAATCAATATTGTGAAAATGACTATACTACCCAAAGCCATCTACAGATTCAGTGCAATCCCTATCAGATTACCAGTGGCATTTTTTACAGAACTAGAACAAAAAAGTCTTAAAATTTGTATGGAGACACAAAAGATCCCGAATAGCCAAAGGAGTCTTCAGGGAAAAAAACGGAGCTGGAGGAATCAGACTCCCTGACTTCAGACTATACTACAAAGCTACAGTAATCAAGACAGTATGGTACTGGCACAAAAACAGAACTATAGATCAGTGGAACAGGATAGAAAGCCCAGAGATAAACCCACACACCTATGATCAACTAATCTATGACAAAGGAGGCAAGGATACACAGTGGAGAAAAGACAGTCTCTTCAACAAGTGGTGCTCGGAAAACTGGACAGCTACATGTAAAAGAATGAAATTAGAACGCTCCCTAACACCATACACAAAAATAAACTCAAAATGGATTAGAGACCTAAATGTAAGACTGGACACTATAAAACTCTTAGAGGAAAACATAGGAAGAACACTCTTTGACATAAATCACAGCAAGATCTTTTTTGATCCACCTCCTAGAGTAATGGAAATAAAAACAAAAATAAACAAATGGGACCTAATGAAACTTAAAAGCTTTTGAAAAGAAAACTACAAACAAGACAAAAAGACAACCCTCAGAATGGGAGAAAATATTTGCAAACAAGTCAACGGACAAAGGATTAATCTCCAAAATATATAAACAGCTCATGCAGCTCAGTATTAAAAAAATGAACAGCCCAATCTAGAAATGGGCAGAAGGCCTAAATAGACATTTCTCCAAAGCAGACATACAGATGGCTAAGAAGCATGTGAAAAGCTGCTCAACATCACTAATTATTAGAGAAATGCCAATCAAAACTACAATGAGGTGTCACCTCACACCAGTTAGAATGGGCATCATTAGAAAATCTGCAAACAACAAATGCTGGAGAGGGTGTGGAGAAAAGGGAACCCTCTTGCACTGTTGGTGGGAATGTAAATTGATACAGCCACTCTGGAGAACAGTATGGAGGTTCCTTAAAGAACTAAAAATAGAATTACCATATGACCCAGCAATCCCACTCCTGGGCATATACCCTGAGAAAACCATAATTCAAAAAGACACATGCACCCCAGTGTTCATTGCAGCACTGTTTACAGTAGCCAGGTCATGGAAGCAACCTAAGTGTCCATCTACAGGTGAATGGGTAAAGAAGATGTGTTACATATATACAATGGAATATTACTCAGCCATAAAAAGAAATGAAATTGAGTTATTTGTAGTGAGGTGGATGGACCTAGAGTCTGTCATACAGAGTGAAGTAAGTCAGAAATAGAAAAACAAATACCGTATGCTAACACATATATATGGAATCTAAAAAAAAAAAAATGGTATGAAGAACCTAGGGTCAGGACAGGAATAAAGATGCAGACGTATCAAATGGACTTGAGGACACGGGGAGGGGGAAGGGTAAGCTGGGACAAAGTGAGAGAGTGGCATGGACATATATACACTACCAAATGTAAAATAGGTAGCTAGTGGGAAGCAGCCATATAGCACAGGGAGATCAGCTCGGTGCTTGGTGACCACCTAGAGGGGTGGGATAGGGAGGGTCGGAGGGAGACGCAAGAGGGAGGAGATATGGGGATGTATGTATATGTATAGCTGATTCATTTTGCTGTAAAGCAGAAACTAACACACCATTGTAAAGCAATTATACTCCAATAAAGATGTTAAAAAAATGTACATATATACAATGGAATATTATTCAGCCATAAAAAGGAATGAAATTAGGTCATTTGTAGAGACGTGGATGGATCTAGAGACTGTCATACAGAGTGAAGTAAGTCAGAAAGAGAAAAACAAATATCGTATATTAACGCATATATGTGGAACCTAGAAAAATGGTACAGATGAACTGGTTTGCAGGGCAGAAATAGAGACACAGATGTAGAGAACAAATGTATGGACGCCAAGGGGGGAAAGTGGCAGGGGTGGTGGTGGTGGTGGGATGAATTGGGAGATTGGGATTGACATGGATACACTAATATGTATAAAATAATTAAACTGTATTAAAAAGTAAATAAAATTCAGCAATTCAAAAATAAAAAGTATTACAGAAGTATCTAAGGCAGTTACAGATTTTGTGATGTTGGTCAGCTTTTAAAATTCATAACTTGTGATTTCTTTCCTTGGTTGAAATAAATATAATTTTTATACCTAAAAAATAATAATAATAATAATTATTCACATAATGGTTGTTCACAGTTATTTGCTTCTCATCCCTGGGAGAGGCTTCCACATCCTTACCCTGTGGAACTTAGGAATGGCCATGTGACTTGCTTTCATCAGTGAGATGAGAGAGGAGGTGATATGTGTCAGTTCTAACCAGCAGGTGTAAGAGGCAGCTCATGGTTCACTGTGTCTTTCTTCTCCTCTGCTGTGAGATGGGCAGTGTTGTGGGCATAAGGCTGTCCCAGTAGCCTGGTTCCTAGATGGAAGGTAACACAGAGCAGAACCACAGCTGAACAGGGACGGACACAAGACATGGGCAAGAAATATAAGCCACCAAGGTTTTAGTGTTGTTACCACAGTATAGGGGCCAAGCCCTGGGCCCAGTCCATTCCAAGCCTTAGGGTCCTACCCTTTTTTCCCATAAACAGGAGCCAGGAAAGGCACTTCCCCTAAATTAGAAATGAACAAATGTTGGAGAGGGGCCGACAAATGACTGGAGTTAAGAGAGAAACTGCCCAGCTGTTGGCCCCTTGCCGTTGATGAAGCACAGTTTATGTTAGGCTCATCTGTTTTGGACCTCTTCTTCTACAGTTTAAGGATGTCATTGTCAGTTCTCCTACAGCAGGAGTGCTGAGTCCCAGTGCAGGTCTGTGCTACCTCCTCTAATACTGCATTGGGACACTACCGTTGACTCTCTGTAGCTCTCCTCGTAGCTGCCCCCTCCTCTTCCTATAAGGGCGCTAATCCCATTCATGAGAGCTCTGCCCACATGACCTAATTATCTCCCAAAGGCCCCACTTCCAAATACTGTCACATTGGGAATTAGATTTCAACGTATGAATTTTGGGGAGACACAGGCTTTCAGTTCATAATAGTAAGTATTCCTTTTGCTGAGTGCAGCAGCACTCTAGTTTAACATGGCTTGTGTATGCAGTTTTGAATATGGGGATCCCCTGAAACACCCAGACTGCTTCTCTGTAGTGGAATGAGGCTGAGACAGTCTAGCTCTGGTTGGGGATGAACTAATCCACTTACAGTTAAACCCAAACTAAAGAACCAAAGAGGTGACTTTCAGTTAACAGGACAGTGACATTTCATAATCCAAACCACACTTGGTGCTGTGTGTAAGCGGTCACTGCTGTGTCATTGGAAGGCTGTTTGTCTCAGTGGACTCACGGTTGATGGGTACGCCAGGAAGGGGCTGAGTTCTTTCTGTGCACCTCCTGATGGTTTCCTGCCCTGAGTTTATCCAACAGGACCCAGAATAGATAAAAATGCTTATGCTATACCTTGTTGGTGCATAGTGATTTTTTAAAAAAGAACTCCAATAGTCCACTATTGGAATGACTCATACCTTCCCTCAGCCATTCCTAGACTTCACTTCTGGTTGACTTTAATATCATTGATCTGTAGTTGTTGGCTGTAGAACAGTGTCAATACACTGAATGTTGCTGCCCCTGAAGGCATATCAGTTGTGTTTTAGATGTTTTTGAAGAGGGCATAGATTAGTTAAAGGAGGAAGTCAAATATTTAATTCCTTAGGTGGGATCATCTGAAACTATGCCAATATTTTTTTTACCCAGTAACCTTGGCAGTATCACTTTGAAAGTACCCAGCAGCGTTTTTTTAAAATAAATTTATTTATTTATTTATTTATTTATTTATTTATTTATTTATTTATTTATTTATGGCTGTGTTGGGTCTTCGTTTCTGCGCGAGGGCTTTCTCTAGTTATGGCAAGTGGGAGCCACTCTTCATTGCAGTGCACGGGCCTCTCATTATCGCGGCCTCTCTTGTTGCGGAGCATAAGCTCCAGACGCGCAGGCTCAGTAATTGTGGCTGACGGGCCTAGTTGCTCCGCGGCATGTGGGATCTTCCCAGACCAGGGCTCGAACCCGTGTCCCCTGCATTGGCAGGCAGATTCTCAACCACTGCGCCACCAGGGGGGCTTTTTTTTTTGGAGTATAATTGCTTTACAATGGTGTGTTAGTTTCTGCTTTATAACAAAGTGAATCAGTTATACTTATACATATGTTCCCATATCTCTTCCCTCTTGCGTCTCCCTCCCTCCCACCCTCCCTATCCCACCCCTCTAGGTGGTCACAAAGCACAGAGCTGATCTCCCTGTGCTGTGCGGTTGCTTCCCACTAGCTATCTATTTTACGTTTGGTAGTGTTTATATGTCCATGCCACTCTCTCACTTTGTCACAGCTTACCCTTCCCCCTCCCCATATACTCAAGTCCATTCTCTAGTAGGTCTGTGTCTTTATTCCCGTCTTCCAGTAGCGTTTTTTAATGAGCCCTCTTGTAAATAATTTGGTACCCTTTTGAATAATAATTTAAGCTGGCAAGGTTTGGTTGCTATGATATATTTTATTAGATACATATTTCTTTGCATAATTTCAGGAAAAGTCAACAGAGGCTTTAATTTTATGTGACTCTTTTCCTATCTTATCCATTTTATTTCTAGGCACAGAGTTTATTAAGACTAGATTCTTAAAAAAGTAATAGCTTTATTGAGATATAATTTACTTACCATACAATTCATCTAGCATGTACAATTTAATGGTTTTTAGCATATTCACAGTGTTGTACATCATAACCACAGTCAATTTTAGAACATTTTCATCGTCCCCAGAAAGGAAAAAACCTGTTAGCAGTCACTCACTCACTCACTCCCCATTTCCTCCCATCCCACTCCTACCCACAGCCCTAGACAACTACTAATCTACTTTCTATCTCTATAGATTTCCTATTCTGGACATTCTGTACAATTGGAATCATACAGTATGTAGACTTTTGTGACTGGCTTCTTTTACTTAGTGTAATGTTTTCAAGGTTCATCCATGCTGTAGCATGTATTAGTACTTCATTCCTTTTTATTGCTGAATAATATTTCATTGTTCGTATGGATCACATTTTGTTTATCCATTTATCAGTTGATGGACACTTGGGTTGTTTCCTCTTTTGGGCTACTATGAATAATGCTGTGATGAACATTTGTGTACACTTTTTTGTGAAGGTCTGGCTTTTTAGTGACTCAGCTGCCCTTTTAAATACTGGTGATACCATAGCTACATAGGAACCCCGATGGCCCCCCCTTTTTAAAAAAATTAATTAATTTATTTTTGGCTGCGTTGGGTCTTTGTTGCTTTGCTCGGACTTTTCTCTAGTTGCGGCATGCGGGGGCTACTCTTCGTTGCGGTGCGCGGGCTTCTCATTGCAGTGGCTTCTCTTGTTGTGGAGCACGGGCTCTAGGCGCGTGGGCTCAGTAGTTGTGGCACGCGGGCTCTAGAGTGCAGGCTCAGTAGTTGTGGCGCACGGGCTTAGTTGCTCCGCAGCTCGTGGGATCCTCCCGGACCAGGGATCGAACCCATGTGCCCTGCACTGGCAGGCGGATTCCCAACCACTGCACCACCAGGGAAGCCCCTGATGGCCCCTTGCTCAGCATCTCCTTTTTAAGGTAGGCAGCTTCCCCGGTCACACAGAGCTAGAGTGGTAGAGTGGGGCCTCTTGCTCCCATGTTCAATGCTTTACCAAATGGTGTGGAAACACAAAGGGAGAGGAAGATCTAATTCTATAATGCACAGATTTATAAAAGCCTTGAAGGCTTTTTCTGTTTGCTGTTTCTTCTATTTGTTACTTACAACAGTATGGTCTGGTCTGAAAGCAAAAGAACAAGTACTCACAAGTTAGAAGATCCCTCAGAGATTTTTTTAGTCTAATATCCTCATTATACAGATGAGAAAACCAAAGCCTAGAAAAAGTGATGTCACTTCTCACCCAAGATCACGCTGTTGGTGGCAGGGCAAGGACCGGAACGCTGGTCTCTTCACTTCTCGCCCCAGCCCTCGTGCCCCAATTAGGGTGAGCGTTCATTGCCCAGGAGCTAGGTGAAGGGCGGTGCTGAATCGTTTTATGTCTCTTCTCTGATAGAATCCCGTCACGGGGCTGCTGTCAGCCAGTCACGAGCAGAAGGACGCCTGGGTGCGGGATAACATCTACAGCATCCTGGCCGTGTGGGGCCTGGGCATGGCCTACCGCAAGAATGCTGACCGTGATGAGGACAAGGCCAAGGCCTATGAGTTGGAGCAGGTAAGGCTGACTGGCAGCCGTGGCTTGGCCGCTCAGCACCTTTTCCTTGAACTGAAAAGCCTACAAGGAGGTAGCTGTGGTATGCAAAACAGTCTGGTACAGGCTTCTCCTCCATTCCTGCTATAGTGTATTTTGGGGAGGCACTTTGGTGGTCTCAACCTCTGATGTGTCTCTCCTTTTGAGATTTTTCCCTCCATAAAAAAACAACAAAAATCACACTGAATAGACATCCAAATTTCTAACTAGCTACATTTCTCTCACTCTTGCTCTGTCAGTTTTATACATAGTTATATACAAGATGTCATTATAAACTAATATAATAGTTTTTAAAGAGTCAGCACACCAGAACTACACATTCCAAAGTGTATACTCTTTGGAGTAATCATGTTGAAAGGATATTTATCCAAACATTATTGCCACTGCTTAAAACATGTTTGGAATTTCCTTTAAAAATGCCTCTCAGTTTGAGTCATTCCAAAGCAGTCTTTTTAATTTATAGTCACCCTTTAATTTTGAACCACATTGGTGTTGTCCAGTTTTTGTGCCTGTGTTACCATACAGCACAATGAAGACCTTTTATTGTTTTCCAAAATCGGAAACCATCATACCCACCAAAGCTAAGACTTGCCATCACTAAGTATGTAAGAAAATAATCTGCGCCTGAGCACAGGAAGTATTTTCAGAGTGTTTTGAGTAATAGCATTAGAAGTAAGGAGCATTGATGTATAAAAGTATAGATCTCTTGGCATGAGAGCCTTTGGGATTTGTCTTTGATTCATCATTTCTCATTGGCTGGCACAGCCAGTGGATTGTCAGGTCCAGAGAGAGTTCTTACGGCCCAATTGGTGATTGTTTATAGCAACCAAAGTGGGCATGAGTGGCGGGCAGCCTTGACAGCAGTAGGGAAGCTAAGAGAGGAAGCCTGTCTGTGCGAGCAAGGAAAGGACAGTTTGGATTTGACTAGACATGCTGAGTATGAGGTAATGAAATCACTCAGTCTTGGAGGTAAGGCAAGAATGGGTAGTATTTAAGATGCATATAGGGACTTCCCTGGTGGCGCAGTGGTTAGGAATCCTCCTGCCAATGCAGGGGACACGGATTCGAGCCCTGGTCTGGGAAGATCCCACATGCCGCAGAGCAACTAAGCCCGTGCGCCACAACTACTGAGCCTGTGCTCTAGGGCCCGCGAGCCACAACTACTGAGCCTGCGTGCCAGAACTACTGCAGCCCACATGCCTAGAGCCTGTGCTCCGCAACAAGAGAAGCCACTGCGATGAGAAGCCCGCACATCATGACAATGAGTAGCCCCTGCTTGGCACAACTAGAGAAAGCCCACGCACAGCAACGAAGACCCAACACAGCCAATAAATAAATAAATAAATAAATAAATAAATAAATTTTTAAAAAGAAGAAAATAAAATGCATACAGCAAGCACTGAATGCTCCTCTAAGAACTTGGGTGGCTATTACATAAGTGAATCATTCATTTAACAGTATAATAATTTCATATTCATGTACTCCAAACTTTCTATCCTCCCCTGACACAAAATCCGAGTAAACCCATGCCTGTCTAGTCACACTCACACGCATGTGCGCACACACACACACACACACACACACCCCCCACTACCTCTCCTCTGTAAGCAATTTCTGATCTGGGTTAGAGTAGACAAGATTTGCCGATCTGTGACTGACGATAGAGAGGCACAAATAGGCCACGTTGTTTGATTTGTTGAGTGTGGTTAATAACTAAAGGAGACATCTCCCTTGATTATGGAAAATAACACGGGATCTTCCAATTATCCTCAACAGGGACACTATTGCATTTGGGGCTTAGGCAGTACAGTTGTTATTGTGTGAGACTGTCCCATGAGTTGCAGGACATGTAGTGTCCTTAGTCCTTACTCACTAAATGGCTGTAGCTCCCACCCCCATCATGGTGACAATAAAAATGCCTCCACCCCACATTTCCAGATGCTCCCCCACCCCCAGGGATGGTAATGTCACCACCAGTTGGGAACCACTGTGCTTGTTCACAATGGAAAATAACTTTTCTTTATTTGAGGGGAAGTCGATTGGCAAATGTTTATGTTGCACACCATAGGAAGTGTTAATTATAACAGTGTTAATTATACCTTTTAATTATGAGGTAATATTTTCTGCATCAAAAGAGTTTGTGACATAAAGTGAGATTATACCCTAGACTCCTAGGATTTTAGAGATGGAAGAATCTGAAGGGTGATCCATTTCAGACTTTGGCAATTAACTTTCGTGGCCCTTCACTATGTCTTCCCCTGCAAACCATGTGCATTCTATAGGAGAGGAGACGCTGATGGCCCTGGGTGGGAACTTCTTTCAGCCAGGCTACTTTGACCTAAAAATATCCCATTCTCTAGTCACTTGTGAAGTAGTTATATAGAGTTTTTAATAGGACATATTAAGACCAGTCTTTCAGTGCGCCTGAATTGTGGAGGAAGTGGGAGGCAACACAGTGTATTGACTAGGAGCTCAAACTCTGGAGTCGGAGGGCCTGGGCTCTGTCCTTGCTGCACCTCCTGCCAGCTGAGAGGCTTTAGCAATGTTGCTTCATCAGCCTCAGGTTCCTCATCTATAAAGTGGGGAAATATTAACACCCACCTCATAAGGGTGTTGCAAGAATTAGTGGGAATCCTGGTAAAGTGTTTTGTACAATACCAGGACAGAACATCTGATTATCATAGTGATATTGATATTATTTATAATAATAATACATATTATTAAGAAACGTTGGCAGCTACTTGCATTTTGTAAGAACTTTACTCAGTAGTCCAGTAATGGTGTCACAAATGGCTATTTTGGCAAAGCATCATTATTTGGGGGCAGGCATGGTGGACTTATTTCATCCTTAGTATAACAAAAATAAATTACTAAGAATTGTGATATAAAGCTCCAGGGTACTAGGCTTATAAAAATTATCTTGCTAAAATAGCAGGAGTCACTGGATTTCAGTGCCAGGAGGTGCCATCTGGTCCAGCTCCTTTATTTGCAATAAGTCACTTCGTCAAGAATTTCTTTGTGATGGAGTGGAGAGGTAGAAATAATGTAAACAATCAGAATGCATGTATCCGCCTTCTCGGGGAAGGCTCCAGGCAGCACTGGCTTACCAGCCACGTGGTGAGGAGGTTGTTTTCATGGAGCAGGGAAGCTGGCCTTATTACTTATTCCATTTTATGTCCATAGAACGTGGTGAAACTGATGCGGGGTCTTCTCCAGTGCATGATGAGACAGGTACGCGGAAAACGACAGATGTATTTTTGGGTCATCTGAGTGGGCACTTCATTTTCATGGTGACAACTAACACTCTTAAAGTGTTTTGAACTTTTCTTCTCAAGATGAAGAGAAATTGAAAATATTTTGCTTACTTTCTCCTTTTAAAATTATCTTCAGTAATTTTATTATGCTATTGAACCAGAGTCAAAGAATACTTTCTCAGAATCTCTTTTCAAGAGTTAACTTGTGTAAAAGGAGAACGTGCCCTTTTTTTTTAAACAGGGAAGAAAACGTTGTTTTTAAAAGCCACTCCTAGAAAGCCATGTACTATTGTTTATTCTGTTGAGTTTATAAAAGGGTTTCGTTTGAGTTGAAATGCTTGAGTTTTTAAAACTTGACATTAATACTATTGGTATTTTCAGTGAGGGGTAAATAAAACAATTTGTTGAGCATGTACTGTATACAGAACATCATACTAGGATCTACACAGATCCCAAGATAAATATGATACAGTCCCGACCCTTAATTGGCACGTGCCTCATTAGTCTTCAAAGACGACATTGCTCTTTCCCTTTCAACATAAGGAAACAAGATTGGAAATTTAAAGAGGAAGAGGAGGGTCCTCTCCCTCCCCTCCTCCCTCCCTCTCATTGAGTTCCTACTGTGTGTCACAGCTCATGCTGGAGATATCAGACAAGGAAACCCTGCGGCTTGACCCCTCAGCCCTGCAGAACTTGTTAAAATGGCACTGGGCTCAGACATTTCTGGTGATGGGCAGGAAGAGTCCCCCGCACAGCTTCTCTGTGTGGTGCTCACTAGTGAACATCCATCCCCTGCCTTCCATCCCCCTGGCTCCCAGAGGTAACAGATAAAAGGTCTAGATCCAAGAGATTGACCTTGGCAGCCATGAACCCCTTAGTTGCGAGCAGCCGACTTGCTTTCTCAGGTGGATAAAGTGGAGAGGTTCAAGCACACTCAGAGTACCAAGGACAGCCTGCATGCCAAGTACGACACCGCCACCTGCAGCACCGTGGTGGGCGACGACCAGTGGGGCCACCTCCAGGTTGATGCCACCTCCCTCTTCCTCCTGTTTCTGGCCCAGATGACTGCCTCCGGTGAGCCAGGGCTGATTGACCTCATTGTACTGGGAGTGACAATCCAGAAGGGGGCGGGGAGGGGCAGGCATTGATCAGTATTCAAAATAAGCTATTTCTGTAAAGAAAAAGCATGCTTCTTTTTGCGTTGCATTATGTGCGCTACTCTGTGGCTCTGTTTGACAGTCAGCCTCCTGAACCCTTGTAAGACGAGGGCCGTTGCGCCAGCTCTGTCAGCATCTCACTGGTTGATCCCAAAGCTTCCTTGCTGTCTCTGTTGCCTAATTATTGGACCAACCTAGATCAGATCTACGTTCAACAGTTCAAATATCTGCAGATGGTGTTATGCTCCGTTTTAGAGTTTTTTTCTTCTCCAGGAGTAGCAAGCCCTTCCACTCTTCCTCTCACTACCCTGTCACCCTCTTTAGACACACCCTCGTTTATCCAAATTATAAACAAACAACATAATTTCTAGAAGTCAGCAGTGTGCCCAGAGTTGTCTTTCAGTCCACAGCACCCATGGCGGGCAGAAAACTCCTGGGTGGTGAGCATTGTTCTCGTTGAAGCCCAAGCTGTTGGCTTTCATGGAGGCCTGGACACCAGGCCTCCCGAGCTCCAAGCTGCTGCCCCGCTCTGTGCACCAAATAGCCTCAAGTTAGGTCACTTAGCTGCTGTGTCTCAGAGTTCTTATCTCCAGTCCCCTAAATTCACGCTCCTGAGTTAGAGGCTTCCCATTTATTTCAGGCTGCAAATGTGAAACTCTAAAAATAGGAGAAGTCAGTAAATAATACTGTTATGGCTTTGTGAATAAACCAGGCACTTTAAAAAATATGTTTTGGTTATGAAAGTTAATATGAGCTCACTGTAGATATTTTGGAAAATATAACGAAATACATAGAAAAAAAATCTCACTGCCAATTTTCATTTGAATGTGTCTCCTCCAAGTTTTTTTTTCTATGCATTTTAAAAACATATTTAAGGTCATACTGTATGCATAAATATAGTCTTTTTATTACATAGCATTATAACTTAACCATTTCCCCCTTGATATTACAAGCTGTTTATAAACATAATTTTAGTGACTTTATCAGTGGATATTCCATAATTACTTTAACTATTCCTTTATTCTTTTTTTTTTTGCTATTATAACTATGTTGCAATACCAACTTTGACCCCCATCTCTATTTGCTTCCTTCCCTTAGTTAGATATCATTCAAAGGCTACTCATACTTATTGCAAAATTGTTTTCAGAGCAGTTTACTAGTTAAACTTCCCCCAGTGATGTTAAGGGTGCATATCTTACCGTAGCCATACCAGCTTCAAGAATTCATACTTTAAAAATACATGTTGGGGGCTTCCCTGGTGGCGCAGTGGTTAAGAATCCGCCTGCCAATGCAGGGAATACGGGTTCGAGCCCTGGTCCAGGAAGATCCCACATGCCACGGAGCAACTAAGCCCGTGCGCCACAACTACTGAGCCTGTGCTCTAGAGCCCGCGAGCCACAGCAACTGAGCCCATGCGCCTAGAGCCCGTGCTCTGCAGCAAGAGAAGCCACCGCAATGAGAAGCCTGCGCACCGCAACAAAGGGTAGCCCCCGCTCACTGCAACTAGAGAAAGCCTGTGCACAGCAACAAAGACCCAGCTGAGCCAAAAATAAATAAATAAATAAATAAATTAATTAATTAATTAATTAATTTAAAAAAATAAAAGTACATGTTGGAACTCTGCTCAATATTCTGTAATAACCTAAATGGGAAAAGAATTTGAAAAAGAATAGATACGTGTATATGTATAACTGAATCACTTTGCTATACACCTGAAACTAACACAACATTGTTAATCAACTATACTCCAATATAAAATAAAAATTTAAAAATCCAACAGGAAAACCAAAAAAAAAAAAAACAACATGTATTTGTCATAACCAGCTATACATTCAAGGACCCAAGCAAAAAACCAGCTCTCCTGGTCACTGCCTGCTTTAGCACGTTGATGTAGCCGCCTGGGCAGATCCTGGGAGCTGGCCTTTCCATAACGTGAAAAGCCATCTCCTGTAGTTGAGGGCTCTACTTTCCCCATCTGCCATTGGGGAAAAGTACCCGCCCTTTGGCTCACTCAAAGATAAGCCAGTGGTTGCTCTGGGCTAAAATGCTTGCTTTGTGGAATCTTCTCTGCACAAATCCAACACATACCCGAAAGCCCCACATCTTCTCTTTCAATCCTTTCTACTTCTAGGCACACACGTAAAAGTGGAGCCATTCTTTCCTTCCTCCCTTCCCTCCCCGCATCCTTCCTTCCTTCCTTCCGAGATTAGACATTAACTGTTACAGTTTACTTCATACTTAATTTTTGATGCCCTAGTAAGAAAAATGAAAATGAGGGTAAAAGGATTTATTTCCTAGTGTAATATTTGTAATTTGTAATTGGCAGCTCTCTCTTCACAACATAATTCCGTAACTCCATTGTTTGTTTTTCTTTACTAGGCTTACGTATTATTTTCACTCTTGACGAGGTGGCCTTCGTACAGAATCTTGTTTTTTACATAGAAGCTGCATATAAAGTCGCTGTAAGTGTCAAACCCAGTGTTTTTTTTCAGGTGTCCCAGTGTCAAAAAGAATAAAAATCATACAGCTCTTTGAGGGCCAGGCTGTTTGGGGCTGACCAGAAGGTTAGCAAGATTAGAGCTATAAGATTACATCACCTCTGCACACAAAGTGCTCATTTCTGTCCAGGAGCTCAGTTGGGGAGCTTTTGTTTTTGGAATGTGCCACATGCTCTGTTTGAATCCATCACGCTTATTTTAAATAAGACTCTAAAATGTCCACAGGCCAACCTGAATCAGGATGGAGGGCAACACCATCGGCACCTGGGCAGGAGCTGCGGTGCCGTGGGGATCACCCCAGGCAGCCCACAGGTAGAGAAGCTGGAGCCAGATGTGTGCCCTGGGCCAGGTGTGTGCGGGTGCAAATATGTAGAAACTCAGTTCCTCCAGGCTTTTGTCTGCTACAGAGAGTGGAGCCTGACACACTTCTAGAGAACAGCTAAACTGTAAAGCTGACCATAAGAGCAGTAAGGAAAGGGTAGAGTTTGTTTTTTTGTTTTTTTGGGTTTTTTTAAAAAAAAAAGCCATTAAAGCAAGGATCAGCAAACTTTTTCTGTAAAGGGCCAGAGAGTAAATTTTTTCAGCTCTGCAGTCTCTGTTGCTGCTACTCAACTCTGCCATTGTACCACAAAAGCAGCCATAGGCAACTCGTGAACTCGTGAACGTGGCTGTGTCCCAAATAGACTTTATTTACAAAAAACAGGTGGCAAACTCTTTTGGTCCAAGGGCCGTAGTTTGCTGACCCCAGGTCTAAAGCGGCGATTCTCAGCCAGGGGCAGTCTTCCCCTCCCAGGGGACATTTGGCAATGTCTGGAGACATTTTTGGCTGTCACTCTGGGGAGAGTGCTACTGACATCCAGTGGGTGGAGGCCAGGGATTCTGCTGAACATACTACAGTGCACAGGACAGCTCCACACACACAGAATGATCAAGCTCCAAATGTCAGTGGTGCCGAGGTTGACAAACCCTGGTCTAAAGAAACTTGGGAAGTCTTTGTGGAAAGGGCAGGACTTTAGTTGGACCTCGGTGGATGAGTAGGGTTTAGATTGGCAGAAGGGAGGGAAAAGGGTGTGGGAGTAGCAGGAACAATAACAGAGGCAGGAACAGGCTGTGAGCATGGGAACAGCTTGGGGACAAGGGGTGCAGAGTGAAGGAGTATTCTTAGGGTGAAAGCTGAGTACTTAAGAATAGCAGAAAGTAAAGTCAGCTTGTGGACGTGCAGGAGGTGGGGCTGGATAATAGAGGTATGGCCATACAGAGAGAGAGATTTGAACGTGATCCACTAGGGAATAAACAGGTCGTCATTTTAGACTCTTATGCTGGGGAATGAGCTGATCAAAGCAGTTTTTAAGGATAAGTCAGTCACTTGGCTCCAAGGTTGGAGTGAGGACGGGTTGGAGCGGAAAGGCCCAGCTGTGAGGAGTACTAAAGGAAGGGGTCCTGGGGCTCGGCAACAAGGCCTGCTTGGCAGGGAAGAGTCTGAAGTCACTCTCGTGTGTCTAAGTCTAAAATTTCTCATTTTGAAAATGTTCATCTTTCTCTATAATAATAAATGCCAAAATTTTGGCATTGGTCCTGTTCTTCTTGGGTTGCAATCTTTCAGTAGTGCATATAGCATTATTTCAAAACGGTATCCAGTGCTTGGGTTTCTTCAGTGAAAATATAAACTATAAAAGTTAGGTATGCATGTGTCAAGTCCTCTATGTGGACGGGCTGTTCTAAGCCAGTTCCTATTAATTTGTTTCAAAATACCAGGAAAGTTCAGTATTCTGAGACTCAGTTTTGACTTTGGCTCCTGTTAGTTGCTGAGCATTTTTTTCCCAAGAGGTAATGTTAAAAATAGGTATTAAATTATTTTAAATGGTTTGGTTGGCTTCACCTAGTTACAACCCATTTGTTAAAGTTTCTTTATTCCATCTTACAATTTAATACAAGTTCAAACGTATTAGATAAGTAAAGGGCAGCCTTTTAACATAAAATGTTCTGGTCTCTACAAGTCAAGAGTTTCTTACAAATTACTAACTTTAGAAGTAAGAAAATTGAGAGTGTCTTTGTATGCATTTTTGTTCCACTTGAGTACTTACTTCCAAAACTCTACCCAGAGGTCAAATGAACTGAAATCGAGAACACAGCTCGAATATGTAAAGCCATGAATTTAGTAGCCTTCGAGAAGAGATATTCATGTTTCTTTATGCCTGCAGCGACATGAACATTTTTCCATAGCACTTTTCATATACCTCTTTTTCCCTTTTTCTCCCACAGGATTATGGAATGTGGGAACGTGGAGATAAGACCAATCAGGGCATTCCAGAACTGAATGCAAGCTCTGTAGGAATGGCCAAGGTGACAGTCTCGTCCTGTTTGTTCTTCCTTCTGTGCATCTTTAACTGCTTTGGTTTGGTTCTCATCATTAGGGGTTTGGATTTGATCTGATTAGCATATTTTTCAAAAGTCAGCAGCAAGTATGGAATTCAAGTGGCACATGTACCCCAGCCAACTGAAATTATAGGTAAAAAAATGTAGGTTTCTTACACCGAAATCTGCATGTACCTGAAAATAAGTGCATTCCCTCCTTACTATCCATTGTTATCACCCACGCATCTAAGCTCTTGCTGTTGTCGAAGAAGCTGGATGTATGATGTCTAGTCTTCTTTTCTGGGTCATAAAGGGGAATGAAGAATATGACCACTTTGTAGGACAAGACTCACAAGTTTTAAAGTCTACAGGGTCAGGTGAGGCGAGTAATATAAACAAGTGAAGCCGGCCAGATAGAAAAATATCAGGGGGTATTGAGGATGCTGCAAACTCTCTCTATAGGTATTCTAATTCAAAATCATTTTAAAAACTTCCTCCGGCCAAACAAAATGTGCCTGTAGGGCAGATTCAGCCTGCTGGCCACCAGTTGACATGTCTTGCCCTAGACATTTAGCACGCCTCCTCCCTCCCCTCTTCCTCAAGACTGAAGCATAATTTTAGACAGAGTAAAGACTCCAGAACTAGAATTTTTAAAGCAACAATAAATTTGCTCTGTTAAGGTCAACTGACAGAAAACATACTTAATACTAAAAAAAGTTAACATTCTTAAGTGCCAAATATGCTAATGTTAGAAGTCAACCGCTAAAATAGGTGAAAGAAAAGCCGCCCATGAATTTAGCCCTCCACCCCTTACACACCAATGCTGTGTTGTTAATGTTTCATTTTTGGGTAGAATAGTAATTTCATTTTGGGAAATGGTTTTCCATTTTCTCTTTCTTGTTCCTGCAGTGAGCAGCAAAACACAGGAAAGCTCTTATCCACTGAAAATAAGGATAGAACACGAGTATAAGACACTTTAGTGGATTTTAAAGATTTGTTTTATCACCTTTGGGAAAACATATATGCTAGATTGCTTAATGAAAAAGGGGTGCCAGATATGGGAGTGTATGTGTACTAGAAAGAAAAAGTAATTCATACCTGTGCTTGTAGGCAGCCCTAGAGGCAATTGACGAACTGGACCTTTTTGGAGCCCATGGAGGTCGCAAGTCCGTGATCCACGTTCTGCCTGATGAGGTCGAACACTGCCAGGTAATGGCTCAAGGCTCTCACGTTCCAGAGAGTAGGGAAGGAGACTCATGAAGTGGAAGACTTGGGCTCCAGTTCAGATCCTCACCTTCCTAGCTTGATGGTACTTGGCTTCTTTGAGTGTCAGTTCCCTCATCCGTAAAATGGGTATACTGGGACCTTCTCCTCCTGCTGCACAAGGTGGTCATAAGGATCAGAGTAAATCAACTTAGTTTGTCAGAGTACTTTGTAAACCAGAAAGGACTGTGCAAACATAAGACACAGTGATGATGTTGTATATGGAGTCAATAATCAAGGCAACCTTGTTTCGTTGGAGGCAAAATCGGTTTTATGTTTTTTGAGCATGTAGGTGGTTTTCTCTCAGGTTTATTTCTGAGGTCCCCAAATTGGATGACTAGCAGGCAGTAGTTCACTTGGGGAGGGAGTGGGAATGGGCAGAATGGATGGTGGAGGAGAGATGATATGGGAGAAATGGCAAGTTAGTAAAATCTCCCTGAAATACCAGTCAGAGAAAGGTGTGATTTGATGCAGATTAGGGGACTCCATTTAGCAGACAGTAGGTCACCAGTTGCTGACACATCAGCAAACTCTTATTTAGTGAGGGCTTACTGCATGCCAGGTACTGTGCTAGAGCTGTGGGAGTGAGATACATAAAAACCTGTAAGCAGAGCACTTCCGGTGGTCTGCTATTTCTTTGCTATTCTTTGCTATTCTTTGCTATTCTTTGCTATTTCTTTGCTGTTCTTTGCTATTTCTTTGAGTGTGGTTTAATAAAGTCAAGCTGGTATGCATCTTAATAGATGTGTAGTCCCTAGTGGAGATTGCATGAGCTCTGTAGCCAGCTGGACCTGGGTTAGAATCCTAGCTCTGTTGCAGACTGGCTGCATGCCCTTAGGCATGAGTCTCTGTGTCTCAGAGTCTTCACGTGTGAATTGGACATAGTTCTCGAATTCCTTCTTCATACAGAAGATTTAATAAGCTTATGTTTGCAGAGGTCTAGTCCCATGTCTGTACATGTTAGATCTCAGTGTTAGCTCCCTTCCCTTCCCAAACTTTTCTTTATAATTTCACCTTCCTCTAGTTTACAGTACCTAATCCAACCACCTTATAATTGAGGCCATATTATAGTGCCACTAGGTAACCCATTCTTTCTAGGACTAAACTAATTCTGTTTTGACTAAACCATTTTGCCTGTTCGTGTGGTCTTCTGAATTTGACTCCTTTAAGTCACCCA
Source organism: Balaenoptera acutorostrata (assembly GCF_949987535.1). Taxonomy (NCBI): domain Eukaryota; kingdom Metazoa; phylum Chordata; class Mammalia; order Artiodactyla; family Balaenopteridae; genus Balaenoptera; species Balaenoptera acutorostrata. The sequence goes on along the minus strand of NC_080085.1, from coordinate 15,985,808 downwards.
ATCCAACTGGTCACATTCCACAGAAGCCAGACATTTCTCCAGGCTGGTCCCATATGTGTGTTCTTCTCTGTCTCTTGTCTTCACAGCCAGGACACGCTAGCCTACTGACAAGGTAGTCCTTAGTCCCTTCCCTGCATGTCCTAAAGGCCCAGCGAAGTCAACAAAAGGCACGAAAGGAAGGGAGACAAACAGTTCTCAGCATGGGCTCCAGGCATACTAGTGCTCTCCCCAGCCCCCTTTTCTCCTGCAAGGAGCAGGAAGCATTGGCTGGGTAGCGAGGTCACCCAGCAGGGGCCATGTTGGTAGGAAAAAGCTCTACTAAAAATTGGCAAACTCATTCAAATGTTCCCTTGGGGTAAAGTCGTTGTTTCTAGATACTGTATGTAACTATTAGTGCTTCCGAGGTTAAAGCCACCTGTTTGTTTTTCGTTCAGTCTATTCTGTTCTCCATGCTGCCAAGAGCATCGACATCTAAAGAGATAGATGCTGGGCTTCTTTCCATTATTTCTTTCCCGGCCTTTGCAGTGGAAGATGTGAACCTTGTGAATGTGACCAAAAATGAAATTATTTCCAAGCTCCAGGTAAGCATTGGTCACACTGGTGCCCTTCTGCCCTGTGCTAAGTGCCCCTTTCAGACAGTGACGTGCAGCAGCTCACCCAGGCCTTGGTTCTCCATGAGGTCAATTGCTCAGTATCTAAGTCGACTCACGATTGAGGTATCCAAAGCTGAGTCTGGATAAGTCTTGGAGTGATGAATGCCTTGGTTCTCTTTCTAAGTAGCAGAGCTTCAGTTCAAGCTGGACCTTTAAACCCCAATTCGTATCACTCCCGTACTTCTAAGGCAGAGCTTCTTAACCCTTTAGAGATCCCAGACAGACTCTTTTAAGAATCTCTTGAAAGGTAAAGTCCCCGCTAGAAAAAAATGTACATGTCCCAATATCCTCAAACTTTACACACAATTTCTGGGGACTTGGAGATCCCAAAGTTAAATTGAGGTTAAAAAAAATCCCTGCTCCGAGGTGAAATGCAGGAACTATGACACATTACACCAAACTGAGAAGGTTATTCAGTACTCCAGCCAACTGAAGTTATCAGTAAAATGATTGAATAATGTAAGTTTCCTAAACTGAAATCTGCATGTTGATGATCCTACTTAGATTCGGTGAAAAATGCTTTTAGCCTTTGGAAACAAAGGGGTAAAGGGTCTCCAACCATATCCCCAATAGAAGGCACTGTCTCAGTTAGGGGCCAGTGGAGAAAACAGAACCTCTTTAGTTTGTGGAAGTAGGCAGGGAATTAATGTAGGGAATGAAGTGTTTCAAGGGGAGCAGGTCAAGACCGGGCCTCCCAGGATGCCCCGAACACTACAGGGCTGGCCGCTAGGAGCGCACTTAAGAAACTGGGCAATGGACACCCAAAACTGCGATCCAGGGATTAGGGAGGCAGATTCAGGGAGCACTGCCACTGTCCTTCTTTCTTGACCCCCGAGAAGCTGGAGTGGAACACTGGAGCCTGCAGCAGGAAAACCAGCAGCGATGGCCCTAAGCCACAGGAAGCCCCACCACCTCCCTCACCTACTTCTCGCCGGGTGCAGGCTTCTTTGCATCCAGAGCCTAACGCGAGGAGTCTGGAATGTCCTGTGGCTTTCCAGTCTTTCCAGTCTTTCCAGTAGAAGCAGTCCAATCAATCCACGTATCTGCCTTGGTGGCTTCTCCAAGCAGTAAGGGTCCCTTTGCATCTTTGCACGATACAGCAAATCAGAATGAAAGGATGGTCATTCAGTGAAGTATCGGTAATTAATCTCTCAGCCCTGACTGCCACTCTAATGGAAGGTTTTGGCATTCCCTTCCAAGCACTGATCAAACCTGAATTTACTTTATTACTTAAAAATAAGTTTTTGTACTGATAGCAAAGAGCATTTGGTACCCATTTTGTTACTAAAAGATTCATGGGAAAGGGGGTGAAGGGCTGACTTGAATCAAAGAGGCAAAGAAATTCTTCTGTTTCATCAAATGCATCTTTTTTCTTTATCTTCTTAGGGGCGTTATGGATGCTGTCGCTTCCTTCGAGATGGTTATAAAACCCCAAGAGAGGTTGTATTTAAAGATTGTTTCTTCTGATTCCTTAACTGCTTCATATCTAAGTTGCCACTGTGGTGGTCTCCCTCTGTTGATTATAAAACTTACATGTTGGAATATTGGAAGGAAGTCTTAATTTTGGAGTCAGCAAGCTGGAGTTAGGCAATAGAATAGTAAGATCATCTGGAGGACAGCAAGCTGGTGGTTTAAAACCAGCTTGTAGACAAGGACAAACAGTTCTGTGGCTCACACTTTTTTTGAAAGGCTACCTGTGGCCTCCTTGGGTTCCTTTGCCATAGTGACTGATAGAATGATATCAATAAAACAGATAGTCTGCCCAGCACTGTGAGAGGCAAATTGCTATTTATTTGTTACAGAGATATAGTAAGCTTAAAATAATAAACTACCCAGGAGTGTTGTGTACATTTGATTTACTTTTCTGAAATTTTACCATGGAAAACTGCCAAAAATAGCATCTCCCCATTATAGCAGAATCCTAATCATGCCAGCCTCAAAGCTCATTGAATCAGAAAGCAAGGGACACCCAGTGAGGTATAGTGGTATTATGTATGTAATCTGACATTACCTTTTAGAGGGTTTACCTGTTTGGTTCCAGGACCCAAACCGATTGCATTATGACCCTGCTGAACTCAAGCTCTTTGAAAACATTGAATGTGAATGGCCTGTGTTCTGGACTTATTTCATAATAGATGGGGTCTTCAACGGTGATGCCGTTCAGGTGAGAAAATGCTGGGTGTTGTGTTGGTAATCAGCATTTTCATTCCACTGGTGTGCTGATTATTATTAGAACATAGGGTTATGCAAGAATTCAGGGCACTGTGTCAGTTATCTGTCACTGCTGAACAAACTTTCCTAAAACGTAGTGAATTAAAACAATAACTATTTTGTTTGCTTATTATTCTCCAATTTGGGCAAGGCTCAGCTGGGACAGGTTTTCTCTGCTTTACCTAGTGTCACCTGGGATGGTTCAGTGGGGCTGGAGGATCTACATCCGAGATGGCCTCCCTCACATGGTTGGCAGCTTGTTGGCCCAGACCTTAGTTCTCCACGTAGCTAGCTTGAGCTTCTTACAGTATTGCAGTCTCTGGACAGTTAAGCTTTTTACATGGTGGTCATCTTCTCCCAGAATGCAAACGCAGAAGCTGCCAAGCTTTCTTAAGGTTTAGGCCTGGAACTGGCAAAGTGTCAACGTCTGTTGCATTCTGTTGTTTAAGGGCTATTGTTGCCAAGCCAGGTTTGTTTTGCCAGAGTGCAACAAGCAAGCCAAAACGCCGAGATGCCGAGGTTTGCGGCAAAAAGAGGGTTTATTCGCAAGGCAGCCATGCAAGGAGAAAGTCTCAGGTCTACCTGAGCGAAGGCAAGGGGCTCGGTGTATTTATGGGATAAAGAATAAAGCAGCAGGGCGGTCTGAGGCTGGGGAAAGGTGATTGGAAAAAGGTGCAGTAATTGTCATTCTGCCCAAGTGTAACTAGGCTACAGGGCTCTGCATGTTCCAAAATGGAGGTGCTTAGCATGCTCTGAGGGTGGAGTTTTCAGCCCTCTGATGCCACAAGGTCAGCGGACACTTGGGCATGCCCAACTGGAGGGTCAGTGGTCCTAACCAGTCTTAACCAGATCAGTTGGAACCAGACACAGCTGACTCCAAGTTCCTAGACAACAACTCGGGCAAACATCTTATTATTCAGGCTAAGTGCTGATTGGAGGACTTGCAGGTAATAAAAGGACTTTTATTAGTGAAGGCAGGTTACAGGTAAAATGGATTTGACTAATGATTACCCTTGGTTTCAGTCCCCCCTATCTTTTGATCATTCCTTCATCTTAAGGGAAGAAGGGCGATTACCACTCTGGATACTTCCTGCCGATAAGGGGCATAGACCCAACTAGGGCTTGTGGAATGAAACTGTTTAGCACTCATTTGAAAATATTCATTTGTTCCCAGTTTCAAGTTAACATTTTGATCCCAATAAACAAATACCACCTATGTGCCAGCTGTCAAGGCATTCATAGGCCCAAGATTGGTAAACCATAGACAAAGATGTAGCCTGAGGGGGCACATAGAATGCCAGACATTGTTAAAACTTAGGCTTTTATTTTTAGGGATTTTATCTAGGATAAGCCAGGGATCAAGTGTCTTACCCTTTTCCATATTGGAGTGTCTTGATCATTATCAGTTTGGCTGAAACAATTAGATATTAAATATGGAAGGGACACAGGCTGGGAAAAGTTAAGTATGGTTTCTATAATATCCTGACCATGTAGAACCTTGACAAGGGTAGATGCCAGGGTCATTTTTTTAATCTGAGGACACAAGGAGAGGACCAAATTTCGGCTTAGGATAAAACAGGTGACAGGAAATTCTCTGTTGATTAGCCTAACCCAATGTGTTACATCTGAGGGCCTTTTATCCTAAGTCATTCAAGGGGAGGGCACTACATAAAGGCTGGAGGACTAGGAGGCGGGGTTCATCGGGGGCCACCAAACAGTCTTCCACGGACGTACAGGTTTTGTTGTTGCTGCTGTTCTTTTCAGACCAGCCGTGATTTTGCCGTCTTTAAGGGTACTCTTAGCTAATGTCTTAATTAATGTATCAGCCTTCTAACTGGTCTCCCAGCCTCGCTTCCTGCTGTTTCTCCACACCATTGCCAGAGAGATCTTATTAAGAGATTATGCTACTGCTTTGCTTAAAAGCTTTGAATGGCTTCCTGACTGCTTTTGGGATGAGGTACAAGCTCTTCACATGTTTTGTAGGATCCCGTAAGATCTGGCCCTCGTTTTCACCAGGGTACCCCCAATTTCTTGTTACTTATTTCCTTTCTTGAGTTCTGTAATCCAAGCACATGGAAACTTTTTCAGTCCTTTGAGCAGGCCATGCTGTCTCTCCCCTCCTCTCAAATGCCCAGGATATGCTTTCAACCCCCCACTTCCCCTCCCTACTTCACGTGATTCGTTTTAAGTGTCTCCTTTCAGAAAGCCTAAAAGCTGGGTCAGGTGCCCCTTCTATATGCCCCACGGTTCTTATCACAGCTTGGCACCTGTAACTGTATTTCCCACTTAGTTGTCAATGGACCCTGGTAGAGGTGGTCTCTATCCAGTTCACTGGTGTATGCCCCATGCCTAGTACATAGTAAGTACTCAGTGAATATTTGTTAATGCAGCATTCATTTGTTCAAGACAGATTCTTTAGCATTTGCTGCCGTGCATACTTTGGTGAGCAGAACAGACCTGTCCTCATGAAGTTTATGGGACTGACAAACTCAAACACTTGGCTGTTTTTTTAATTGTTCAGATCACATGTTCTGGGGTAGGATATGCAATCTAAGATTTGTTTTAGTTTTTGAAAGCTGCCTCTATTGAGGAATGCAGAGGTGTTTCAGAAGCGGCAGTAAACTTCAAATATTAATGTTCCCCCTTTGTTGATTCTCACTCTTATGCTTTAGTGATTATCTCGGTTCTTATGTTTTCTGTCTTTTTATCCCAAGACTGAAAGATCTCAAAAAGATTGAGTTGGAATTTCAATTATGAACAAGCTTGACAATTATCAGAAACAACAACAGCAAAAAAAAGCTAAGGAGACAGAAAAGCCTGTTTAGTACCTTATTTTGTAGGTCTCACAGAATTTACTTCTCTTAGCCCCCTGTGCTGCCTCTTCCACTTGCTGCCCAGTCACATTTTAAAGTGATGCACCCTGTCGTGCTTTGCTGTCCATAAATTTCAAACGAAAAGAAAATGACATCTGGAAGGCATTTGACTGGGCTCTCCAAAGATGAAATGTGTCAGATAGCTGGGTGGCTGTTAAGGGTTTTTTTCTCTCCATTTCCCTTTTAATGTATAGGTTTTTATCACTGCCTTTTTAATTTAATAGAAATGTTTACATCAACAGCTTTTACTGAGTAGCACGTCCTAAAAATTGGGGTACATGGATCATAGAACCTACACTTTTCTTCACATCTTATTCGTTCAGCAAATATTTTGTGAGCAATAAATGTTTGAACAAGGGCTTCTTCAGTGGAAAACTACCAGCAGGTGGAAATGGGATGCACTGCTTAAGATCTGGCCTCCACTCCATAAAGCTTATAGTCTAGCTGGTAAGACAAAATTTAAATATGTGAGAAGTTAAGAGTGAAGTATTTAAATCACGAATTAAAGACAACACATAAAAGGCCAGTCGCATTTAGCGCCTCCTAACATTTGCTGTCAGCCAGAGTCCAGGTTCCTCCTGCAACCCTTGAGCTGAAGGTATTTGTGCATTTCTTAGCCTTGTGTCCTACTTCTGATCTGTTTGTTGCCAAGAGAGCGGTTTTTCTGTGTTGCACTGCTGTTTCCTACCGTGGGGGATGGGGCTATTTTCCAGGTCCAAGAATACCGAGAGGCCCTGGAGGGAATATTAATCAGAGGCAAGAACGGGATCCACCTGGTGCCTGAGCTCTACGCCATCCCGCCTAACAAGGTAACCAGGTGCTGCTTATCTAGTACAAAGTGAGATGGTGCTTGACCTTTTGGTATTTTTCATTCCCCCTTCAGACCTAATACTTTTTCTCCAGGAGAAGTGGTTTCTAAAGCCTTCAGTAGTGTTCCTGTTTATCACAGGAGTTACGGCTTTGGAGCCATGCTTGACCTGGCTGGTGCCCAAGGGAGGCGTTAGTTGAGGACCTTCAGAGGATACCTGTCCTTCTCTGAGCCCAAGACCACACAGGCCCTAAAAAGCACAAAACACTGTTAGGCACCATGTTCTCACACATTTCCACGGAAGAAGAAACCAGACAGAATCTCCCTGGGAGAGGGGGAGAGATGTATAGGCATACCTCGCTTTACTGCAACTTCGCGGATAACTGCGTTTTTTTTTTTAAACAAATTGAAGTTTGTGGCAACCCTTAATTGAGTTCTTCCAATAGCATTTGCTCACTTCGTGTCTCTGTCACATTTTGGTAATTCTTACAACGTTTCAAACTTTTTCATTATTACTGTATTTGTTATGGTGACGTGTGATCAGTAATCTTTAATGTAACTACTGCTGAACTTGATGAAGGTTCAGATGATGGTTAGTATTTTTTAGCAATAAAATATGTTTAAGATACGTACATTTCTTTTAGACATAATGCTATTTCACACTTAATAGATTACAGTATAGTGTGAACATAACTTTTATATGCAATGGGAAACCAAAAAATTTGTGTGACTCCCTTTATATTCATTTTATTGCAGTGGTCTGGAACCGAGGTCTCCCTGTATAGGGTAGCTGAGAATCTCTTCCTTTGAGTCAAGCAGTTCCTGAGCTAGAGCTTGAGTAATCACTTAGAAGCCATTCTGTATCATGAAGAGGGAAACTGGCCAGTTCCAAGAAGATGCCCAAAGATAGTTTTGTTCTATCCACTTTCCTAACTTGGGTCATGATGGACCTATATATCTTAATGGGAAGATTTCCCCATACATATCTCATGTTTAGCAGAAAAGAATTCTCGATTCAAGGCTATTTCTCTTTTGAATGTTCCTGTTGCTTCAAAGCTTCATTATTGCATTTTGGGGAGGAAGAGATTTCAGAGAGCAGTGTCCTTCCCCCGGTTGACAGGGCCTGCACTAGAGCGTAACCCTGCTGTCACACAGCAGCTTGGGTCTACGGGTTTGTGGTTGAATCAGGCCACGAGCACATGGTCAGGGGACTGGCAAAGGCCTTTGAAATTATCTGCCTCAGTTCAGAGAGGCAGAGCTCAGACAGCACTGGGCTCTGCCTGGAACCAGACCCCAGGTTCAGGGCCTCCTCACAACGCCACGCTGCCTCCTAATGGGTGGTGCGTTTCCAGGGAATGGAGAGTCCCTCACTGTACAGATCAGGCCATGGAGCCTGCAGGGGCTGTTTTCTTTCTAACTGTTAGAAACCTAGATTTCCTGCAGACGTATTGATTTTACTCTGTGTGATGTGTATGTGTTGGTGGGGGGGGGGGCCTGACAGTGGGGGCTGGGTAGTTACTTCCTAGCAACTGCGTGTTCAGGTTGCCCCTTTTCCAGTATTGAGGCACTTGACAAAACAAAATTAGTAATGGGAGGTAATTTGGAACATGGAAGCATAGCAAGGGAAAATAAATAGCTTCAGGGGTATTTTACCTATTTTATGATAGAGAATAACCATCTATCCATGTTCTACTAAAAGGCACATTTCCTGACTGTAGTAACTGCTAGGTGTTATAAGCTCTCCTTTTCTTTCTGGTGAACAGTTCTGGCTACATGTTGGAAAAGGTTACTCTGCAACTTTTGTCTTCTGATCTCTACACTGACCTTTGTGCTTGTACTTGTCATTTCAGTATCCTCCTTTATCCAGTGTGTTTACACATCAGCTAGGCACCGATTTTGAACGTTCTTTTATTTTGAGCACAGTTTGTATCTGTGCTGGTTCCGGCTGACAGCTGGGAAGGTTCACCCATCACATCAGTAACATGTTGAGACCACTACAGACAGGGCTACCCCGACCCATATGGCACGTTTGTGCAAATTAGAAAAAGAGCCTCACCTTTGGAGTGGCCACAGCCCTGGGCCAAGGCGCCATCCAGCCTGAGTTTCAGCGTCACTCACTTCCTCAGCTGGACAGGCTTTTGCAAGGCGCCACCACCCACGGGGCCTCCATTGGACAGCTCGAGACTAACGCAAGCATACCCAGCAGACTTGCTTGGAGCAGCTGCTCCGGGCTGGGCAGCAGGCTAGGTACTGGGGCACAGAGGGGTCGCGATGCCGGCTCTGCCTCTGCGAACTTGCAGGCTAGGGGGGTCGGAGGAGCGAATCCATGGGATGGAGGGCAGACAGAGGACTGCCGGCAGCAAAGGCTTGGTGCATTAGAGGACCTGCAAGCAGGTTGGAAGGACTGAGGTGGAGAGGGGACGACACATACCTCCACGGGGAGGCAGGAGCCAGCAATGGGTGGGAGGAGGGCAGAGCGAAGCTGTCTTTTGACCCAGATACCTTGTCTACCTTCTGTTCTTTACATCGACTATTTCCCATTCCAGATCTATGTAATCTTTTTTAACACTACTTACATTTCAAAAAGTTTTAATGTACAGTCTGATTGTAAAAGTAATTCTGTATACTGCAAAACATACAAGATTCTATAGAAAGAAAATATTTCTCCCGAATCTTACTTCCCAAATATAACCACAATGATGTTTTGGAGAATCTCCCTCCACGTATTATCCTATTTGATTATTTTATTACTGGTAACATTTAATTCTGTTCCGTTTATGAGCTTAAGTTTTTCTTAGTTTACTACAGAAAGTTTTTAAAAATTTACTGCATATATTAACAACATCACTGATTAATTCACAAGCAGAGAATGACTCGCCTCATGATGTGATTTTCCCCTTTGGAGAAAGATGTGTTTCCTATTTCCTTCAATTGGCTTATGTTTTCTGGAGAAGGAAGTGGTCACTAACATTACCCCCAACCAACGAACGTTGTAATGACCCAAAACCCAAAGGTCAGCATGGAGTTTACAACAGAGAAATTTGCAGACTAACTTTTACAACACGTAGCCAGCACTGTCCATCAGAAAGAGAACTGTAGCTTATTTTGATGAGTCAAAACCCCCAATGGATTCAGCTTTTTGAGTCCCTGATGGAAAATTAGTGATCTAATAGTACAATTGTTTTTCCTCAATCAGTAGCGCCACCTTCTGGTAATTTTCTTGCATCTGCACACTGAGTTTATGAACCCCTGAGGAGAGCAAGATAGAAACCTGACTCAGCATCCAGAACTACACTGCCGTGGCTATTGGCTGATGTTTTAGATCATTGTACCCATAATGCAGCCAAATATAAGTATGAGCTGTGACATTTCTTGTTGCCCAGAGCTGTGCTCAAAGACAGCAGGCCCGGCTTCCAGTGCCTATCTCTCTGCCTTTTGCCATCAGTGTGCTTGCGGGAAGAGCACTGGCTGGGACCAGGCCTGGGTTTGAGTTCCACCTCTGCTGCTTTTAGCCACGTGGCCCCCCGCGCAAGGGCCTCAACCTCCATGGCCTCCTTATCCCAGCTCTCGCATAGAATTGGTTTGGAGGATCAAATGAGTGGCATTTTGTAAATCCTCCGTGCGCTCCCCATGTAGTGACGTTGGCCATTTTCTCCTCTGACGTTCTGACTTTGGGTTTTCCTCTCTTTGTCAGGTAGATGAAGAGTATAAGAATCCTCACACGGTGGACAGAGTTCCTCTGGGGAAGGTGCCCCATCTGTGGGGTCAGTCCTTGTACATCCTCAGCTCCCTGTTGGCAGAGGTAAGGGACTTGGGGGCTTCACAGACTGGAAACCTTGTGATTGGAAGTTCAGGGGACCCTGGAAGAACACAGGGGCTCTCTGCTCAGTGTGGCTATGAATATGTTTGGCATCTTTTTTTTTTTTTAAGATTACATTCTTTTTAAATTTTTTTTTAAGATTTTTTTTTTTTGATGTGGACCATTTTTAAAGTCTTTATTGAATTTGTTACAATATTGCTTCTGTTTTATGTTTTGGTTTTTTGGCCGTGAAGCATGTGGGATCTTAGCTCCCCGACCAGGGATGGAACGCACACCCCCTGCACTGGAAGGTGACGTCCCAACCACTGGACCGCCAGGGACGTCCCCCGTCTTTGGCATCTTCATGGCTTTCAAGTCAGCTGGTTGGGGTTGACTCTGAGGCTTGAGACCTAGGCTTGTGTTCGTATTTATAGTAAACCGTTTGGGGCTTAGCTGCAAGCCAAGCACTCTCTGTCCCTCCCCCAGCGCCCCTTCCCACCAGCATTCCTGGTCTGTGGCTAGAACCTGGTTGAGTTGATGGTCGGTAGGAGGGCCGGAAGCTTCTCAGCCAGGATCAGCACATGTATGAAAGATGCAGGGTTTGGGGAACTGCTCCACACGGTCTTAGGTGCAGGAAGCAGGAGGACTCTGACGCTCCAGTGCTCTCTGCAGGAAGGGGCAGCGGGCTGGTTCTTCTGTAGTGGATTTTGTGTCGGCTGCTCCCTCCCTCAGCCAGTAACACCGCCACACAGAAGGTCTGCTGCCTCTGACTCATTCCTTCTTGTTGAGCATTTTCTTGCCCCCAGGTTTAAGTTTTTAAAATACAAATGCTTTTGTGCCAGCTAAAAATGAATCCCCTCCCCAGTCCTAAGTGTGAGTGATTTTTATCAGATGGCTCATCTTTCCTGGGAGGATCCTGCCCTGCTGAGTGCTTTGGACCCCTGGGGAGGGGTGTGGGGAGCGGGGGGGGGGGGGGGGGAGCGGTGGGGGGGAGCAATGGGTTGGATGTCACTGGAGTTCCTGGTGGGTGAAAGAAGACCCAAGTGAAGGTATCACAGTGCAGGTGGCCCTTAGGTGCTGAGATGGAGTAGTTGCTTCATGGATATGATTGTATCTGCAGTTTCATGGACATGTTCTTGGGGGTGGAGACTGTGTCTTATACTTTTGTCTTTAAGAGTAGGGAAGCACATATATCTCCTTTGGAAAGCCAACCCTGCCTCTGACTAGCTCTTTAACCTCGGGCAGGTCTCTTAATCTCCCTGGGCCTCGGTTTCCTCATCTTTATTATTATTTTTTTTAATGTTGTACAGCTTTATTTAAATACAGATTTTGTTTTTTACGTTTCCTCATCTTTAAAGTAAAGAGCTTGGGCTTTATCATCTCTGCAATATGGTGCAGCTCTGATTTCTGTATCAGTGAGATGGGAAACAAACTTGCTTCTGTTTCCTCCTCTCAATGTAAAGGCCCTCATCTAGGCCCAGCATTAGGTCCAGCTTCTCCTCAGAACTCGCAGAACACCTTGATCCATTCTCTTAAGGTTCCCATCATTTATAGAAAATATGAGGAGATCCACATTCAAAGAGCACTCTGCAAGCAGGGAGGGGAGTTTTGTGTTTCAGGACAGTCAGCTCTGGGCCAAGTCCTTACCCTAAGGACATTGCCTCTGTTTCCCCACCTGTAAGATGGTGCGAATGGTAGTGCCTCCCTGTTAGGAGGCCTGTGTGACGATGCATGTACAGGGCTCAGCACAGTACCTGGCGCGGGGTAAGGGCTCAGGAAGCATGAGTTACCCTTGTTCTTTTCACTCACACAAGTTGGGCGTCTCTGACTAGCCCTGGAGAGCTGGGTGCCAAAAACGCAATACATTTATCAGTGCCATCTAAATGGTATACTGTAGTTCAGAGAAAATAAGCAATTGCCTTGAAAAATTATAAAGGAATAAAACACTGAAGATCTTGAGCCCCCAAATATTTTATTTTCAAACTTAGGTTTAAGGTGAAATTTCAGTTAATCAGTATTTCATAGTGTTAATGCTCCTCTTTTCCTAGGGATTCCTTGCCACTGGTGAAATTGATCCCTTAAATAGAAGATTTTCCACTTCCGTCAAACCTGATGTCGTAGTACAAGGTTTGTGAGCATGTTTACTATTCATATTTAACTTTGTAAAACCAATGTTATTTTTAAAGCAAAGTGTTCCTATTTAATTTTTTAAAATCTGCATATGTATATATTTTAGCATATATTAGTTCTGTGAAATATGTTCTGTAACTCAGCTGCTCCCGATCACAAAGTTACTTTCTACAAAGCAATTGTTTTCTTGAATCTAAACCTTGATTGCAACTAGGGCACAAGTGATTCATTGAGCATCATTTTTCATAACTGCTATTCTTTAAAAAGTAGAACGTGACCTTGTTGAAAACTCAAAACCCAAATGAGGGTTCACTCGTTCCTCCCTTGGAGGTCTGACTTCTTTCCAGAGCTGCAGGCCCATGTTTTCACCTCCCTCCACCCATCTCCCCTCCTCTCCAGATGGCAACTCTTCCGCAGAAGTGCAAGGCCAGCCTGGGCTACTGCTGCGACACTGGCTCTGACTAGCCATGTGACTTCACCTCTGTGTGCCTCGGGCTCTCATGACCGGTGCTCTCTCACAGGGTGGTCTTGAGAGGAATTGAGATCCACAGGGAAAGCCCTCAGTGCAGGGCCAGGCCTAGAATGCTCCCTGCTGGCCGATTCCTCTCCCTACTTCCCCTCCTAGGAAGGACTCCCCAGGAGCTCACAAACCTCATAGAGTGACTTATATACCAGCTAGTATCATAGCGTGTCGTGCCTACGCCTTGTGTCCTCTACAGGACACTGTACATTTCTTAAGGACAAGGGCCTTATCATTTTTGTAGCTTCTATGTTGATTGATACACATGCACTCAATACATTAAAAACAATTATTGAGCAAATGAAGGGCAACCCTCTCTGTGGCCACGGACGCATTTGGCTGCGCCTGTCCGTGATACAGCAGAGGTCGCGCAGGTCATCACCCAGTCGATACTGTGCCCCAGGCCCACCGAGAGACGCACCCAACCATCACAACATTCCGATCAGGTAGAAAGTGTGACGATCATGATTATCATCCCCCTCTTACACATGAGGCTGAGGGGTTAACTTACTCAGGGACCCGCGGCTGACAGCTGGAGGTGCAAACCCAGCTCTGACATCCAGGTGGCCTGATGCAGCCTGACCCCACAGTCTCTGCCCATCACCAGAGCACATGCTGCTAAGTGATCCCTTAAGTCCACAAGGCCACTCTTCCAATTGCAGGCTGGGGTGCATTGATGGATCCTGAGCACCATTTTTTTTTTTTAATGCAATAGAAGAAAACAGAGTAGAAAATATCAGAGGCTGTGGTCTGGAGGAAGGAGAAGTGCAGTTTCGGAAACTCCTCTGCGTGCAGCTCTCTCAGATCACCAGGCTTACAGGTCTTGGTCAAGCCACTCCTCTGAAAGAGTCACTTGTACAGAGTGACCGCCTTGTGGCTCTGATACGTGGAGATCTCTGCACGGTGTTGTAAGCTTCTGAAGAGACGGATGTTAGGGGAAGCTGCTCGCCCAATCCTGCATGGCTGACATCCCTGCTCAGCTACAGCTGGCCAGCCGGGCAGCAAGGCTTCCCCTCAGGGCCTTGCTGTGAAGCTCAGATGAGATCATGGATATTAAAATACTTTGAAAAAGCATCATGTGCTATGTAAATATAAGGAGGTGACATTCAGGTCTCAGTGGCATTTATATGTATCATACGTTCAGGTGCCACCAGCCTGAGGGTACAGTGGTTGGGCTCAGGGAGCTACCTTAACAGTAACCAAGTCTTTCCTCTGGCCTGAGCACCGCCCCGAGCCCCTCCAGTTCCTGGCAGGCTCAGCTGCAGGTGGACACAGCACTGGCCACTCTCTCTGTGGCCAGAACTCCCTTTCTCCAGTTCCCTCCCCAGGACTCCTTCCTTTTGCCAAAGCACTGTCCCTTCTCTTAAAAGCCAGCAGTACTGGTACAGCAGGTATGGGGGGTCTGAGCCCGCCTCCGGCCCCCACATCCCAGGCATCCCAGAGCCCTGCCTGCTAGAGAGCCAGATGCCCAGCCTCACTCACTGGAGTTGGGGCCCAGGCCGGCCCACTGGGTGCATGGCCCAGCTCTGGGGTGGCTCTTCCCTACTAGCGGGGGGCCCTGTGCTGTGTTTCCCAGTGGGCCAGGCTGCCCCACTACCACCAGCCCAGTGGTAGGCCCACTTTTCCTTCTCTCCAGAGCATAAAACCTCCTCCCCCCTCCCCCTCCCTCCCCCTCGGTCAGAGCATCCCCTGCTGCACACACCACTATATTGCTCTTCTGTCTTTGAGAGCAGAGGCACAGACTTCTTCTGGTATCCCCTTTGCAAAGCTGTTTCCACTCCTGACCCCATGTGAAAAGAACACAAGACAGGTTTCGAATAAATGCAGACCCACAGGGAGGCAAGACATCATTTGAGATGGGTAATTCAGCTTGGGACCTGTTGAAGACCATTTCTAGAAGTCCCAGACTGTCTTGCACATTGAGGGCACTTGATAAATATGCACTGTGGGTGTTGAGGGGAGGCAAGGCCAGAGAGAACCCGGAAGAGCGACAGGACAAGCGCTCTCCCTTTCAAAACCACCCAGCACGTGGAGAGCGTGCTGTCACAGGCCAGAGAGGAGAGTAGACAACAGCGCTCATCCGTGTGAGGGGACGAGGGCCACCGTCTAATGCAGATGCTATGTTCTTGTTCACAGTGACTGTTCTGGCAGAGAACAACCACATTAAGGAGCTGCTGAGGAAACATGGGGTGAGCATCCAGAGTATTGCCGACATTCATCCAATCCGAGTCCAGCCAGGCCGGATTCTTAGTCACATATATGCCAAGCTTGGTAGGTTTGGGGAAATAGCAGGGCATTTTTGGCGAGGGGGCATCTTGGTTCTAGGTTTTGGGTCTGGGGGAGACTGTGATATGTGTAAATTCAAAGGAATTGGGCAAAGCACTAAAGTAGGTGGTTTGACAGCTTCCATGTGAAGAGGAATGGCCACCAAGCACATTCCTCTCATGCCTGTTCAGGAGATGTCACCACAGGTGGCCGTGTGATTCATCAGATCTGTTGTAAAATAAGGAGCCACCTTTGAAAATTCACAATTGGAACAGTCATTTGTGTCTTCGTAATGTTTCTAAATTTTATCTGTGGTCTAAGAAAATGCTTATTTACCCATTAAAATGGGAGATGGGTTCTCTTTACTTTTTCTAAAATCTGACTTTGTTTAGGATCATGGTTCAATACTAAATAAATAAAAAGTGAACATTAATAAAGTCCTTTTAATAATTTTATTCCATATAGATGTTGCACCGGGTGCTGTTCTTCTATATGCATGAAAAGAAGGGGGATGGGATTTGTTTTTAATTCATCCTTGTCCCAAAGAAGGATAACAGTATTAGAAAAACCAAACCCCAAAGTGAGTTGTTTAACATATAAATAAGTCTTAGCCAGAATCACTTGGATTAGATGTCACTGTATTTGCTCTAGCTCGAATTTCTCTTTTATTTTCTAAATAGGACGGAATAAGAATATGAAATTGAGTGGGCGACCATATCGGCACATTGGTGTCCTTGGAACATCTAAACTATATGTGATTAGGAACCAAATCTTTACTTTCACACCCCAGGTGAGGAGAGCAGGCCAGTAACAAACCAACAAGCATCTGTTTATTAAGCTGTCTTTTCTGTCTGGGGAGGTACTTTGAATGTGGCAGAATGTGCATGCATGTGTTCAAACAGAGACATAAGATGACACCCAGTACCTAATACAATTCTTTACTCGTGGTAGGTGCTCAATAAATGCGGCTTGAATCGAATCGAGCGTCCCATCAATTCCAGTATGAAATTAATACCACTTTACAAATCCGCTAGTGACATGCCACTTGACTCGCAGCCCTTGTGCCCTAATTGCAATAGTCCTTAACCCTTGCTTAGGCTGTCAGCAGGTCCTCTATCAGCAGAATCCCACATGGGAAGTCTGATTTTTCAGGTCCCAACCCCCTTGACGGGATCCTGAATATACTGATTATGGAACTTTTCTTCAGAGTTTTTGTTTCCAAAGGAAACTAGTCCTGTGGAATGCAAACGAAGCGTTTTTCATCCATTTGGGCAGCTAGAAAGGCCAACTGAGGGATCACTTTGTCAACATGGGGCATAGCCCCCCCAACTACCTGGGGACATAGTTGGGCCCTAGGGTCATGGGTCAGTAGCCTCAAGTTGCTCTTTTTCACCCAGCCTGTGCTGCTTGCTTAAATCTTGTGAGTTATGTCCCTTCGTAACAGATTTTAGACCAGAGCTGAGTGTGCACTGGTCCAGAGGCCAGGACAGCAATGATTTTCATCAACATCAGGCAACAGTGCCTCTAGTTCACATTAATCAGGCCATGAATCAGGTAAACACAGTCTCCACGTCTCACCTGCTCTCAGTGGCCCCACCAGGAAAACATCGCCGAGCCCAGCAGCCCTGGACAGTGTAGGAATTAAGGAGTTATTGATTTACTTTCAGGGACAGCGGTGTTGGGCCAGGTCCTTAAATCCCCATCCAAGGAGCTGTAAATAGATCTAGTTGTGCAACTTTCCCTTCTGTGCTAGCACTAACGTAGCCCTGGCTCCTGGGCAGGCGACAGATCGATTTGTCTGATCGCGAGGAGAGCCCCATTATGGGGGTGGATTACAGCCAGGGTTGAGCCTCTTCTCTGGAAACAAAATGCAAGGATTAGTGCTGCCGTGAATGACAGCGGGGGTTATGTGGAGGGAAATGAAGGACAGCCTTGAACCTGGCCTGTTCTGACTTGCAGTTCACTGACCAGCATCACTTCTACCTGGCCCTGGACAATGAGATGATGGTGGAGATGCTGAGGATCGAGCTAGCCCACCTGTGCACCTGCTGGCGGATGACGGGCAGACCCACGCTCACCTTCCCTGTCACCCACACCATGCTCAGTAACGCCGTGAACTTGATCTGCTTGACTCCTGGCCCACTGGTGGTTTGGGCCCTTTTCAAAATGTTTAAAATGAGTCCCATGGACAGAGCTAAGTACTGAAGGGGGTTCTTAGCAGTTAGGTTTCTTAGGTCAGGAATCTTCTGTGCCATACATATTTTAATTAGATTTTGTTGATGAACACATTTCAGTGCATACCCAAACAAAGTATTCCCAGATTAACTAAACTAACTGATTTTTTTTTTTTTTTTTTTTTTTTTAGCAAACGATGGCTCAGATATTCATTCTGCTGTTCTTTCTACAATTCGAAAACTAGAGGATGGATATTTTGGAGGAGCTAGGTAATTTGTGATTTTTTAAAAAGCAAAAGTAACATTGACCTTTCTTAAAGTCTTTTGCTGCCCTTCTCCCATTTTTCATATCACTTGCCAAACATAGAAGCGTGGAGCTTTAGAGTAAAAAGGGAGTTAAAACATCTAATCCAGTCACCCATGTGAAACTGGAATCATCTCTAAGCATCAGTTGGTGGGTGTTTGTGAAGCTTTTATGGGCGCCAGGAGGCCTGGGGCATAGAGAGGTGAACATATCAAGTCTCTCCGAAGTGGCACTCTGGGAATGCATGTATGGAATGCTGTGTCTGTTTCTACTAAAAGGCATGCTAGAAAACACCCAGTGCCTAGCATCTGGCAGGTGCTCAATAATCAAATCACTCCTTGAATTGACTTGAGTGTGCTAACACCTTAAGAATAATTCACAGAACTTTACAAATTCCTTCGTGGCCCTCAGAGCAGAGCACCTGAATGGGCCTCCCTAGACCACTGTCCCCTCATCCTCCGTGGAACGACGCCCATTCCGGTTTGCAGGCCCACAGTCCAGCCGGTGCTCCCAGCTATCACAGTGAAGCACCTTGAGGGATAGGGGGCTCACCTCCCATGGAAACCCCTTTCGTTTTTGTACCCCATGACTGTCACAAGGCAGAGGATTTTTCAGTAGCATCTATGCCCTGATCTCTGTGAATCTCCTGGAATATGCCAGAAGGGCCCCAGGATAACCTCACCATGCAGCCGGCCCGAGTAATGTGTGGCCTTTCCGGAGCTTGGGGAGGCTGCCATTTGGTCCCTGATGGAGTGCCAGTTGCTAAAAGTGTTTGGGAGTTGAAGTCAGCCCTTCTTCTCACATCCTCCAACACCAGGGACCCTGCTGCCACAGTAATTTTTTAAAATTATACACGTAAAAATTGCCATCTTAACCATTTTAAAGTGTACAGTTCAGTTGTGTTAAGTATATTCACATAGTTTGCAACCAATCTCTAGAACTCTTTTCATCTTGTAAAACTGAACCCCCCCCCCACCACCGCCACTGACCCTGGCAACTACGGTCTACTTTCTGTCTCTAGGTGTCTCATCTAAGTGGACTTATCCAGTATTTGTTTTTTTTGTGACTGGCTTATTTCACTTAGGCTGATGTCCTCAGGGTTGAGTCACTGGATTTCTAAGCACTGGGTTTGGCACCTCTGCTCACCAAGCTCGCTGCAGGTTTTGCTGTAGACTCGAAGTGGCCCTCGCTCCAAGCTTCTCCTGGCCTCTCTCATGAGTGTCAGCGAGGCCATCCCCGGCATTCTGCTATCTAGCTCCCGGGGCTGGTGCCATAACCGCGGTTGGCATCTGCTTTCGTACATTTCATGTCCAGCTTGGATAGGTTACCACCTGGCATATGGCGTCATAACCGAGAGACAATACCGTACGCCCATAATTAACTGTTTTCCAAAATGAATTCTTTAACTGAAATCTAATCATTGTCAAAAGGATACCGTGTGCAGTTAATTGAGCCCTTGCAGTGTGTCCTTTGTGGCTTTGCACCTGTTGTCTCACGTTGTCTTCACTTTGTCGTGCAGGCTGTATTCCTATTTTATGGGCAAGGATCTGTAGGCTCAGAGAGCCAGGGGCACAAGATGAGTAGGTGCAGAAGCTCTGTGTGAGTCCAGAAACGGGGCTCTAACCACCATACCGAGCTGGATGGGGGCTTACAGGAATCAGGAGGGCCTCCCGGTTACAGAGTAAGGCAAACAATTCAGAGAACCATGGAAAGAAACCGGAATGCCTAGGCTCCATCAGCTACCTTTCCTACTTAGTTCTTCATAATTGAAGTTGAATGTCATTTTGGCTCTTTTTTAGGTCTGAGGGTATTTAAAAAACTGAACTCACTCTACATGCCAGACTCTACCCTCTGGACCCACCTGGGGTCGCTTGCTATCAGAGGTTTTAAAATTACTGCCTTTCCGCCTTTGACCTGATTCCTTTCAACTTCATCAGAGAGGAACTGGTCCCTTGGCTCCACCTCATCTCCTACTGTTTCCAACCTCAGGGCAAAACAATCCTTAGAACTGACCCCAGGGCTCTAGGGGGAAAAAGTTTTTACTTGATTAAGGGAAGGCTTTTCTTTCCCTCAGGCAATGTTTCTTGACATAGTGTACTTGCCCGTGGAAGCTCACGCACCTGTGAATTCATTTGAGCTGCATGCTTCTGTTTACTCTCCTCAAACTAAGCCATTTAAACAAGTCGTAATCTGATGCTGGTAGCTCTGAGGCATCCTACACTTTTCTGCCTCCAGATCCAACACTTTAAGAAGCACATAGTGCCGGCTTTCTTTCTGTACAGTGGACATCCCACTTGCCCCCCGAACCTGGGGGTGAACCAGGTTCAGGGAGCAAGAACTCGGAGGCTGCTGCCTTTGTAGCAGAACCGCATACTGCCAAACCCAGCTCCCAGTTTTCGGTGGAACTTTTCCCAGCCTGATAATAGGGCCACTCTGGGCCACTGTCTCTATCCGGGGATGGCCCGGCCATCACATTCTTTCTAGAGAGAACTTTGGCTCTGAGACGTGCCTCTCCCAACATTTCCCCCCCCCCCTCCTCCCCAGGCCTTGTGTGGCTGAGTGATAGGGACTCATAAAAGGTAGCACGAGGGCATCCAAAGAATCGTTGCTTGTGGTTTTGTCCTGGTCCAGTTGTTTTAGGGCGAAAAATACCCAAGGGTTGGTTCTGGTTAAAAGTGCTTCGCTCAATATGTTTTGTAAAACTTTGGTTGGTTCAATAAAATAGATTTCTATTTGTGTTGGGTTTGGGAATAAGAAATCAGCATGATGCATTTTGGCTTTTAATATGCTGTGTGCTTCCACTTCATACTTGCTATTGAATTTTCATTTTAATTTCTTGGCTGACTACTTGTATGGGGCAATCTGCAGAGTGACGTGTTTACTGATTCTGGCAGAAGCGCCACCTGGTTATTGAAAAGTCTCTCGATGATTCATAGTGGAAGTTTGTCCACATCCACCTATATCTCTAACATAGTGTTTCCTTGGCAGAGTAAAATTAGGGAGTCTTTCGGAATTTCTCACCACCTCCTTCTACACGTATCTGACCTTCCTGGATCCAGACTGTGATGAGAAGTTGTTTGACGATGCCAGTGAAGGGAGCTTCAGTCTTGATAGTGATTCAGATTTGGGAGGATATTTGGAAGACACCTATAATCAAGGTACGGCTTGGAATGCCTTTGCAGGTGGTCCCTGAATTTTATTTCAACCTTGGCATTGTGATAAAATTGCCCTAAAACTCAAGCACAGAAAATGATTTGTAATTAACATGACAAAAAAGAGTCTTTGGAAACTTTCACGTATTAAAATGAATAAAATGCCACTTTAATAAACCTAAACTGTAAAAGGGGGGCTTTTTTAAACCTAGAGGGACAAAGAGTTTCAGGAATGCGGACTTTTCACAAAATATAAAGGAAGAAACACACTGCTTGAATTTTCAAAGAAACGGTAGAATGATCTTGGTTTGATTGGATATAAGTGATGAAATCCTTTGTATATAACACTTCTCAAACTGAGGAAGGTTTTGGGTTGAAGTGACCTGTTTTTCACTTTTAGATAGTACTTGGGATTGCGGCTGGGGATTCCATAATGCTTAGCTCACTCATGACAAATTAAAACCAAAAGATCAGATGTTGGCTGCTGGCCCTCCGATTGTCTACATATTCAGCTCATCTTGAGATGATGTGATGTAAACACTATTTGGACCTGTATTTTCTTTTTCTAGGATGAAGTTTCTCCAAATAATAACTTTATGAATACATGCATTATCTATGTAAATCTCTTTACTTTCCAGGGGTAGAGTGGAGGTCAAATATCTATATCAAAATGTTGTCTTTCACTAAATCTACTCAGCACTTCATGCTACACGTAATCACTGTTATGCATTTAGGTTATTTCTGCAGCTTGTTTTCATTGGCTCTTTTTCTTACCTGTGTAATTATAGAAAGCCAGGATGAACTTGACCAGTATATCAACCACCTCCTGCAAAGCACATCCTCGAAGTGCTATCTGCCACCTCTTTGTAAGAAGACAGAGGACAGCCATGTTTTCAGTGCCATCTACTCCACTCGGGATATACTTTCCGTGATGGCAAAAGCAAAGGGTTTGGAAATTCCATGTACATTATTAACTCTTTTCTGCCTGTTAAAATAACTTCTTTTATCAAAGTAATGCATGAGCATAATGTAAAAGTCAAAGAATCCTAAACGACAACAAAATGCAGCTGTTTCCTGCCTCACCTCTCCCTCCTCACTGCCCCCAGTCCTTCTACTTAGAGGCAACCACTTTCAACTCTTAGTTGTTTCTTCTGGTATTTACATATTTCTAAATAATGTGTCTGTAGTGCTGTCTTTGATGCATCGATTTTATTCAGTATCTGTTGACTTTTTCTTATGCAGGTGAGGAATTCAGCTGTGTTAAATCACCACTCCTCTGCTTCACTTCCCCTAACCTGTCCATGCAGTTGTATTAAGGTTTAGTTAAATCAGTATTTACTATTTCTATCATTGTATGTATGCAAATATTATTCCCAACTCAGTATAATAATATACTACATTATCATTTTTCCTTTTTTCTAAAGTTAATAGTTGCCCTATCTTTTAGTTTGCTTCGCTTCCTTTCTACACCTTCCAGTGGCCTCGCGATACAAATTTCCACAAGGTGAATCATATGTATGAATCTCACGGTTCCACTGCTTTTCTTAGAGTCCAAAAGTTTCCTCCCATCTGGCTGATTGCACTCTAAGCCTCTTGCATACCTGGCATCCTGGGACTTTTCTTTACTATAATCCTTGGAATCTCCTTTGCTTGTCTATTCAGTTGGGTTCCCTGTTTCTTGATTCTGGCATGTTCCCCTTTCTCAATTTATTCCTTTGGTGGAATACATTCTAGAACAGTTTCAATAGGTTTTAAAAAATGGTGCAATGGAAGAGGGCACAGTAATGACAGCCCTTAACTTGCTTGTTTCTGGAGTTCACTGCCCCTTTTGGCCTGGTCACCCTCCACATCCAGGATGTAGATTTTATCACTGGGATCTTCCTTCATCATCATCTGGGAGACATCCTTGTCTCCTTTGTTGGCTCTCCTGTTTTCTGTATCTCAACTTTTCCTCTTTCTTAGCTTACTATCTTATTTTGGTGGAGGACATCCAGTAGTTTCCTAGGAAACAGTGCATGGTGGGTAAAATTGTTGAGACCTTTCAAGTCTGAAAATATCTACAAATTATCCATTTGAGAGTTTGGCTGGGTATAGCATTCTAGATTGAAAATAAATTTTCCTTAAGAATTTTGAAAGCATCTCTTCATTGTCTTCTAGCTATCAGTGTTGCTACTGAGAAATCTGAACCCATTCTGATTTTTGATCCTTGAAATATAAACGGTTATTCTCTTTCCAAGTTTTTAGGATTTTCTCTACTCTCAGGTTCTGAAATTTCAATGATGTGCTTTGTTCTGGGTGTATTTTCATCCACTGTGTTGGCTACTCATTGGGCCTTCTCTATCTGGAAATTTATGTTTTTCAGTCCTGTAAAGTTTTTCTGAAAAATTCCTTGACTCATTTCCTTCCCTACATTTTCTCTTGTCCTCCCTTTCTGGTACTTTATGATTCCAATGTTGACCTCCTGAAGAAGACTTTATCATTTCTCTCCCGTCTTCCATTTCTCTGTCTTTTGATCTGTTCTGAGAGCAATTGCTTCAACTTTTTGTTCCACCTGCTCAGTTGAGTTTTTCCACTTTTGCTGTCATGTTTTAAATCTTTGTTCTCTGAATTGTATCTGTTCTTGTTTCATGAATGCAATATAATTCTTATTACTCTAAGAATTAATGGCAGGGCTTTTTGTTTTTGTTTTTACATTTTCTTCTCCCGAAATGGTTTCCATTTCCCCCAAGTCAATTTTTCCTGTTTGTATTGGTTTCTATCTTCCACAGTAGAGTCTTTCCTCCAGTGCTGGGTGTTCCTTGGTTATCTGCTCGTGCATATAAGAATCTCCAAGCCTATACCTGTAAATGGGGCCTGTTGGGTTTATGGGTGAAAGCAGGGCAGATTTCCCAGAGATGTTCTACAATCTCCTTTGCAATCTCCTTTGTAACCTGTAAGGGTCTGATTGCCTCGAGCTATACAGTCATTTATTCCCCCAAGGAATGTACCCACACCTTCAGACATGTGGGTCAGCATCCCCTCCAGAGACACACATACCACCCCTTTTTTACCCTCTTCAGAGAGACCTTCTAGTCTTCTATCAGGGTGAGCAAGGCAGTTGCCAAGCTGTGTGAAGTTGCAGAAGGCATCTAGGGAGCTCACTGCCTCTCACACACCTTCTCCGTCTTCCTTCTTTTGGTTACCCTCTCTGGACCCCCAAGTTCTAGAGGTCTATGGTGCAGCAAGCTCCTTAGACTTCTGAGGATTCTCTGTTATAAATCTGACTGGTTCTTGGTTTTCCCCACTGCAGTCTTGGGTTTGGTTGCCTTGTGTCTACTAAATGTTTTCATCCATCAGCTTTCCCACTTCCAAAATGTTACTATTGTCTTCTCTCCTGCTTCCCTATTCTTTAGGGTTTGCCTTTTTTTAAATTAATTTTTGTAGTGTTAGTGGGGGTTTAAGAGGAAGTAAAATTAAAACTTATGTTTAATCCACTAGTGTTACCTGACGGTCTATAAATGCCTTTTATTTATTTATTTTTAAATTTATTTATTTTTTATTTTTGGCTGCGTTGGGTGTTCGTTGCTGCGTACGGGCTTTCTCTAGTTGCGGCGAGCAGGGGCTACGCTTCATTGCGATGCGTGGGCTTCTCATTGTGGTGGCTTCTCTTGTTGCAGAGCATAGGCTCTAGGCACATGGGCTTCAGTAGTTGCAGCACGCAGGCTCAGTAGTTGTGGCTCGTGGGCTCTAGAGCGCAGGCTCAGTAGTTGTGGCGCACTGGCTTAGCTGCTCCGTGGCATGTGGGATCTTCCCAGACCAGGGCTTGAACCCATGTCCCCTGCATTGGCAGGTGGATTCTTAACCACTGCACCACCAGGGAAGCCCTATAAATGCCTTTTAAATATACCTCATCTTTACCTTGAAAGCTTCCTATTTTCCCAAGATGATATGACATACCCTGGCAGACAGAGATGGCTTAATGAATAAATACTGATAACATCTGAAGGTGGTTAAAAGGGGAATTCCCTGATGGTCCAGTGGTTAGGACTCAGTGCTTTCACTGCTGGGGCCCAGGTTCAATCCCTGGTCAGGGAACTAATAAGATCCTGCAAGCTGCACAGCGCAGCCCCCAAAATTAATTAATTAATTAAAGGTGGTTAAAAAACATAAGCACTAACACCCAGCAGTGGCAAAGTGAAACACACAGTGGACAGGAGGCTGGTACACCTCGATTATGAGAAGGCCAGTGACCTTGGACAAATGACAAGGTCATTGGACAAACCTTGGACAAACCCTCTCTGGTTCTCAGTTTCCACATCTGAAAGAAAAAGAAGTTGGACTCATTCATTTCTAAGGCTCCTTCCAGTCCTAGATGCTATGTAGTTTTCCCTGAATTCTAAGAGAGAAAAGTGGAATTCAGCTCCTTAAAGCAAGATGTGTGCTGCTCATTTCTTATTTCCAGAGTTGGCACATGATGTGGCCACATGAAACTAAGCAAGTATTCACTCCTTATTTGGTTTGTGCTGAATAGGGAGTAGCCGCCGTACCTCTTAAAAGAAGTATTTTATCCTTCCTCCTGCTCAGAAGAGCTTTCTGTTTATTCTTTTGTTTTCTAGTTGTTCCCATGGCTTTGCCAACTAAAGTTCTAAGTGCCCACCGTAAATCACTGAATCTTGTTGATTCTCCTCAGCCGCTCCTAAAAAAGGTAAAGTATTTAGAATCACTTTTTCAAAAAGTGTAATGTTCTTTGGTGCTGGTGTAGTCCCAAGAACTCTTAAACGGTTGAACTCAAAAGAGCCCATTTCTTGGTATCCAGGACTTTCAGGATTAGAAGTTCTGGGTTTTGATGTGCACCCACTCAATTAGTTGTCTGGCTTCTGGTTTGTGTCAGTATGCACACTGAATTTGATGCAAACCTTTATATTTTGCATGTAGGAGATGGCTATTGACATTCTGCCTACCCATCAGAATCTGGGTCACATTAGAGGAAATGAGCTAGCTCACTACCAGCCCTGTCCTATCTGTGCCAGCCAGCCAAAGCCGGGCTACTGGCGGAGCAGGGCACAAAACCAGAAAAAGATTCCTCTGGAGAATAAAATCCCAGGGTGTTCCCCACTAGTTCCCATAATTTGTTATTTTATCCAAAGTTCCCTTTGATTTTATCAGAAAGATTCAGCGTCGGTTGGAGACTATTTTAACCTAACCACAATTTTAGGTTGTTTAAAACTCACATATTTTTTTTGTGTGTTTTGCCTTCAAAAAACATTTTATTGAAGTTTAACATATATAGAGAAAAGTATATAAAATATAAGTATAGAGCTCAATGAATTATCACTGAGCCAATAGACCTGTGTGCGTAACAAGCGCCCTTTGTGTCCCTCCCGGTCGCTTCCTCCCCCTCCACTCAAAAGGTAACTGCTAGCATGAGTTCTAACACCAGGGGTTGGTTTTGCCTGTTTTTGACCTTTACATAAATAAAATTTACACATATTTTAACCTGTTCAGTTCAGTCTCTTGCAGACATCCACTAACACAATGATTCACCGATCAGAAATATACACAAAAAGCCCCAAAAGATACAATGAAAACCTGAAGCATAGCACAGCAGCAGAGTTCCAAGACCAGGTTGGTGTGTCACTTCCTGATCTTCTGGAAGTTCGCATGCTCAGCCCCCCTCCCCTGCTTTTTGGCTTTTGTATGGACAGGCCCCCGAAGATGACTTCCAGTTTCCCAGAGATGACCACGGCGACGTAGACTGTGAGAAGCTGACTGAGCAGCTAAAAGATTGTTCGAACCTACAGGACCAAGCGGACATTCTGTACATTCTGTATGTAATAAAGTAAGTGGGTGGGCTTCACTAGGTTGAGCTTTCTCTGTTCTCCTTGCTCTTCGTCCTAGGCTTCTTGGCCTTCCAGCAAGCCGCATCATGGTCAGAGTCACCCAAGCTACCCAGACTCACCGTGAGCAGACTCCCATCCCCTTCTCTACCTGCTAGTGTTGTCCTCCCAAGATGAGAAGGCTGGGTGAGGCCAGGATCTCACCATTTCCTGATGTTAGGCTTCTGTTTCAAATAGACAGAAGACGACGCAGCCCTCTCGGTGAGACTCAGAGGCACTGGGAAGCCCCCAAGCACTTGGCAGAATGCGTGGTGATTCATTCCCCTCCCTGCCAAGTGAGCTCTATTGCAAGAGAATCTGGCCTTGAAATGTTCTGGGCCATACTTCTGGGGTTTTCCATCTCTTGACAGGGGTCCCGGCTGGGACACAAATCTCTCTGGACAGCACGGGGTCACTGTTCACAACCTCCTCAGCGAGCTCTATGGAAAAGCCGGCTTGAACCAGGAGTGGGGTCTGATCCGCTACATCTCTGGCCTACTCAAGAAGAAAGTGGAAGTCCTGGCTGAGGTCAGAGCAACCATGCACGTGAAGGGTGTCTGTCTGTCCTTTCTAGCCCGGTGCCCTCTTCCTATTATGAAAGCTGGAGGCAAGCACCTCCATTTGTAAAGGAAACGCGTTGTTTAATATACAGACGGAGCTGGTCCTTCTCTCCTGACCTCTCACTGCTCTTAGAAGACAGGCAGAGGAAATGAAATTCAAGTTGATTAGTTTTGTTACTTCTTAGCTGCAGAAAAGGGTTTACCAAGAAATAAAATGAAAATGCTCTGTGGCCCGGCACCCTCTTAAACAGAGCTCTCTTATTTCTGCACATCTGCAATACAGTCATCATCAGTATTTTAACCCCAAGGCCCTGCAAAATCCAGAACTGCTTTCTATGACATTCAAGTTCTTTTTTTTTTTTCCTCTATTTATTTATTTATTTATTTAATGGCTGCATTGGGTCTTCGTTGCTGCACACGGGCTCTCTCCAGTTGCGGCGAGCGGGGGCTACTCTTCATTGTGGTGCACGGGCTTCTCATTGCGGTGGCTTCTCTTGTTGCAGAGCATGGGCTCTAGGCACGCAGGCTTCAGTAGTTGTGGCACGTGGGCTCAGTAGTTGTGGCTCGCAGGCTCTAGAGCGCAGGCTCAGTAGTTGTGGCACACGGGCTTAGTTGTTCCGCGGCATGTGGGATCTTCCCGGCTCAGGGCTCGAACCCGTGTCTCCTGCATTGGCAGGCGGATTCTTAACCACTGCGCCACCAGGGAAGTCCCCAGGTTCACTGTTTTAGTAAGGTAATGGTATTTATTATATGTGAATAATGGGGAAACTGGCAATTTAGGACTCTAATATGGTCATTAACTTTTTTTTTTATTAGTTGTTTTTTTTTTTTATACTGCATGTTCTTATTAGGCATCAATTTTATACACATCAGTGTATACATGTCAATCCCAATCGCCCAATTCAGCACACCACCATCCCCAGCTCACCGCAGTTTTCCCCCCTTGGTGTCCA
This sequence comes from Balaenoptera acutorostrata, assembly GCF_949987535.1. Taxonomy (NCBI): domain Eukaryota; kingdom Metazoa; phylum Chordata; class Mammalia; order Artiodactyla; family Balaenopteridae; genus Balaenoptera; species Balaenoptera acutorostrata. Next base: position 15,957,551 of record NC_080085.1, on the reverse strand, counting down.
TATGTCCGTTCTCTACATCTGTGTCTCAACTTCTGCCCTGCAAACCGGCTCATCTGTACCATTTTTCTAGGTTCCATATACATGCGTTAATATACGATATTTGTTTTTCTTTTTTTTTTTTTAATTATGTTCCTTGGTCTGTCTTTATTTATTTATTTTTGGCTGTGTTGGGTCTTCGTTTCTGTGCGAGGGCTTTCTCTAGTTGTGGCGAGCGGGGGCCACTCTTCATCGCGGTGCGCGGGCCTCTCACTATCGCGGCCTCTCTTGTTGTGGAGCACAGGCTCCAGACGTGCAGGCTCAGTAGTTGTGGCTCACGGGCCCAGTTGCTCCGTGGCATGTGGGATCCTCCCAGACCAGGGCTCGAACTCGTGTCCCCTGCATTGGCAGGCAGACTCTCAACCACTGCGCCACCAGGGAAGCCCGGTCATTAACTCTTAACATCAGTATTTTAGGACTCACAGCAGCTCATCCTCCTTATGGAATATCAGGGATTCCAGTGTGTTTGCTACAGGGGGTGAGCATAAAATACCCACTAATAGGCCCTGCAGAGCCAGGCCTGGGGCCACATTTTGGGGACACAAAGATCACGGGGACCCAGCTCTGGCTGGGTTGCTCAGTCTGGGGTCTGTGTATGAATTTTCAAATAAATAGCAGCATGGGTCATAACGTTTGTAAAGGTAAGTTTATGATCTTATTGGCAGTGATCCTTCCCCACCGGCTTTGCTAATCTTTCTCCCCCTCACCCTTTTCCTAAATGTGTAGGCCTGCACGGACCTGCTGTCGCACCAGAAGCAGCTCACGGTGGGCCTGCCGCCAGAACCCCGGGAGAAGACCATCTCTGCGTAAGTCTTCAACCTGGGGGCCTCAGGTCTGGGGGCAGTACCTGGGGGGAAAACATCAGTGCTGTCCACCATTCAGGAAGAGAGTCTTTTTATAGACACTGTCACTGGAGCGCTTCCAGCAGGAAAATGAGGATATTCCATAGAGGACTAGGAGGCATCTTTCATGGCGTTTGTGTCCTGATGCTCCTTCCTAGGCCTCTTCCCCCCGAGGAGCTCACAGAACTCATTTACGAAGCCAGCGGGCAGGACATCAGCATCGCTGTCCTCACGCAGGTCAGCTGGCCATGGAGGGGCGGGGCTATCTCTGGGCAGCAGGGGCTTCTCCGCCCCCAGCCAGTCTCTGAAGCCCTGTCTCCACGTATGTCTGTGTCAGGAGATTGTGGTTTACCTGGCAATGTATGTCAGGGCACAGCCCAGCCTCTTCGTGGAGATGCTGAGACTCCGGATTGGACTCATCATTCAGGTGATGGCCACGGAGCTGGCGCGGAGCCTGAACTGTTCAGGTGCGATTCTCACGCGCAGCTCCCACAGCTCCTGCACCCACCCGCCCCTGGGGAGCCCTGCCCAAGTATTCTGGAACCAGGGCTTCTGAGCCTTTGGGTGGGCTCATGGCTTCACCAGATTCTCTCGTTTAGATGTAACTTCCGCCAAACCATCCAGCACAGGGTGTTGAATTTCATAGGTTAGGGAAAATGAGGCACTAGAATCTTCTGCTCTGCTCCTGACATCTGAGTTCCTTACTGTTTCTCCTTGTGGTAAGATGTCACCCCCCATTTCATAAAACCTCTGCTGGGAGAAATCCTACCAATTTAAATATGTAGATCAACTGCAAGATGCATTCCAACATTGGGGGTTATTACAGTGTGAAAAATTATGTGTCTGAGTTAAGAAAATACACAACTTAAATAGCAGCATTTAGAATCACCAAGGATCAGTACCTTTCAGTCCTGAAGCAGTAGAGAGGTAATCCTGAGCAGGGAGACCTACCACAGTACCCTGCGTCTCCACCACCCCCCCCCACGCCCACGCGACTCTACCTTCCCCTGCCGCCAGTCCTGTGTCGGGACACTTACACGATGTTTGTTTTTAGGAGAAGAAGCTTCTGAAAGTTTGATGAACCTCAGCCCTTTCGATATGAAAAATCTCCTACACCATATTTTAAGTGGAAAAGAGTTTGGTGTTGAAAGAAGCGGTAAGTAAATGCCCGTCTTACTGAGGGGAGGGGGTCAGAGAGGGCTTGACTGACGTGTCCAACGTGGCCTGGAACTGCTCCATTTCTATACAGATCAACATCAGTAATCGCGATTCGGGACATAATGTTTGGGTATAAGGTTCCTACTTCACTGAGATGGACAGAGTTCTAGGTTTAAGGTTGTGACTTGTAGGGCTTTGTGATCCCTCGTGGGCTGGCTGGGAGAGCTGCGGTCCCATGTGGGCGTGGTGCGCACCCTGGCCTGCGGCCTGCCTCCTTCTGCAGTTGGTCCAGGCACCGTCACTTGTGCACAGGGGTTAGGAGCAGGTGAGGTGACCAAGGTGTCACCTCAAGGTGACAAGGGCTGTCTTTTCCCAGCACCTGAGTGCCCCACCTTTAGTGTGGGTTGGTTTTCAATTAGACCCCCCATCACCCTTCGTGGACCCAGATAAAAGCCCTCTGCAGCCTCACAGCACCTTCTTGCTGAGTGAGTTTGCCTCGTCCCCTCGCTCTCTCTCACTTTTTATCTGTACCAGAACCCTGTTTGCAGTGCTAGGAAATATAATCGCCCAAGTCCTGGTGGAATTCTGTTCTCAAATGCTCCCTAATTATAATTGAAGCAATTATCATTTACCCTCCTCATAATAAAGTGAAATGATTTGCAGACACATCTGTGAATTTATTTCATCAAGCCAAAGAAATGCAGTATGGGCTGTCATTCTTTTTATTTAATAAGGACATTGGGTACTTCGGATCTTTTCTTTAGAGTGGGCGCCAGCAGGCAAACAAAACTGGCATCGTGCAATCAGATGTGTTTTGGTGGGTTTTCTCCTTTCCTGAGGAATGCTCAAGATCCTTTTCCAAAAGTAATTTTCAGTTCTTTCAAATGCACAATCCTTGAAATGTAAATATATAAGTAATATTTAATGTGTTCTGCTCATCAAAATAATATATGTGGTTTGACACAGATAATTACTAAAAATTGTTATTAGATACAAAGCTATAGAACCTTATGAAACTAGGAACAGAGTAATGCCACTTGAAACCATAAATATGTCTAATTGCAAGCAAGGCCAGAAGAGGTCCTGTCTTTTTGCATATAGCATCATTTGTTAATTGTCCTTTGTAATTGTTCAATTTTTATAAATTAGGAAACTCAAATAGTCTTAGAATTTTTATTACATCCTGAGATGCCTGAGATGAGTATTTTCAGCTAATGCCCACCCTACACAGGCCCCACTGTAGCTTCCCAGACCCCTTTGGGTTCTGTTTTCCACTCTCCTGGTGTCCCTCCTCCCTCTCTGGCTAATCGTCGTGTCTCCTTTGTGGGTCCTCCCTCTGTGCTGTCCTTTGGCACCTCATTTGTCTCTGCTCTTCTGGCAGTGCCCTACTCCCATGGCTTCGGGGGCGGGTTGGGTGGGAAGGCAGGACACGCAGAGGATGCTGCCCGAGGAAATGACCTTAGAGTTGGGCCTGCAGAAGGAGAGGACGCACCTGGCAGAGGGGAGCAGGCAGGCCAGGAGGGAGCCGCCTGTGCAGTGCCCAGTGCCGAGTGGCTGGCCTGGAGGGGACAGCTAAGAGGGGCGGGTGGGCTCACGTCGGTAGGGCTTTGTGTGCCCCTGTGAGGCCTTAACCTGAAGAAGGATTCCATGTGGACAGCGACATGGCCGCACGTGCCTTTGAGAATGATCGCTGTGAGCTCACCACGGAGAAGCGGGTAGTGGGGCAGGGCGGGCAGCAGAGTGGAGCCAGGTGACGGGTCCTCCCTGCCCCTTCTGTGTGCCTTCGCCACCTCCAGCCTTTGGTCGGCTTGTTCTCCCAGGACTTCCCTCTCCGGCCCCAAGGCTGGACCTTAATTAGGTGGTCTCAGTTTTCTGCAAGGAAGGGGGTGCATTTGGAGAAGTAAAAAATTATTTTAAAAAACATATCCAAATCATTGAAGGGTTTTCTGGCCGCTCAGTGTTTTCTGCATGCTGCTTAAGTGACGTTCACTCTGTCACCCATTCACTCAAACACATATTGAGCCTGTGCTGTGTAGCAGGCGCTGCCCCAGGTGCTGGAAACAGAGCGCTGGCCAGGGCAGACACGGCCACCTCTAACGGAGTGCATGGTCGAGTGGGAGAGAGAGACGTGGATAAAATAAGCACATGCGGGCTTCCCTGGTGGCGCAGTGGTTAAGAATCCGCCTGCCAATGCAGGGGACACGGGTTCGAGCCCTGATCCGGGAAGATCCCACACGCCGCGGAGCAACTAAGCCCGTGCGCCACAACTACTGAGCCTGCGCTCTAGAGCCCACAAGCCACAACTACTGAAGCCCACGCACCTAGAGCCTGTGCTCTGCAACAAGAGAAGCCACTGCAGTGAGAAGCCCGCGCACCGCAACGAAGAGTAGAGTAGCCCCCGCTTGCCGCAACCAGAGAAAAGCCCGCGCGCAGCAACGAAGACCCAACGCAGCCAAAAATAAAATAAATAAAATAAAATAATTAATTAATTTTTTAAAAAAGTACATGCATGTATTCCTCTCAGGGTGGACAAAATATCGTTTCTAAGAACCATGTGTGTGTTTCCCCTCCAGTGCGGCCTATCCATTCCTCCACATCCAGCCCTGCCATCTCCATCCATGAGGTGGGACATACTGGAGCCACCAAAACCGAGAGGAGTGGCATCAACAGGCTGAGGAGTGAGATGAAACAGGTAAGAAGAGCTCTCGGCGCCAGGAAAGAAGTGGTCTTCCTATCTGGGCTCCACTCAGAAAGTGAGAGAAACCCAAGGCATGCAGGGTACAGCCTGCTTTGTAAAGGGTGTGCCACCCCTTCTGTCCTGGCATCTGAACACACCCCGTTCCCAGACGTCCCAGAGCCACTCACGTGCACCCACACGTGCTCGTCCTTAACGTTAAGGTGTTATGCGAGCATTCTGGAAAATACCCTTCCCCATGTTTGCCTGTTGCCGAGAACTGGTCATTCAAATGGATCTCAGCCATTTAAAAAGTAGAGTCACGCAAAAGGTAACTGAATCATCTCTCCATCAAATGTGTCCTTCAAGTGAAACAGAGAGAGGAGTCTAGAAATGGAGTGGAATGCTCGTAATACCTTTATTTTCCACCATCCACAGGTGTCTCTCTTTTGTGCTCACCTTTATTTAATTCACAATAAATTCCTTCTCAACTGATCCCCCAGGACTGCAAGTCCTAATGTGCCGGTTACTGTGGTAGGACTTGACAGTGATCTACAGTAGGAAATAGTTTCCTTCTGACCATGACCTGCAGTGAGAGACGCACTCGGATTTTCTTCTCCATTTCAAATGATGACTCAGTAGATTGAGTCTGTGAGGCACTGAGGGTCACACCCTGCAGCTGGAGCAACACTTCCTTGGATAATCTAGAGGGTGTTAGAAGTAGTAAGGCATCCTTGATTTGAAACTGGTTTTTGTTTATTTTCTGATGTATTTTTACTTTCAGATGACTAGGCGATTTAGTGCTGATGAACAGGTGAAACCTCTTTGTCTTGTTTCCTCCTTTACTGTGCTTCATGTTCTTTCTGGCTTGAATGGGGAAAGCAAGGCTGTGAGTACAGAGGGTCTGAGTGCGTGGAGAACGGTTCTGCCCATCCAACATGCTTGGGTGGAGGGGACTCTGCAGGCTGTGGGGGGCAGCCCTGGGGACAGGCAGAGCACTGGACTTGAAAGCAAGAGAAATGACCTTGCCCTGCGCCTTTAAACAAATCCGTGTATCAAACTCTTGGATTTTACAGGAGACTATGTGAAAGAGATGGTCCCGGGTTCTGCCTCGGCAGGAGTTTCTGTTCAAAAAAAAGGGAAGAAATAGGGACAAGTAGATTGTGGTCATTGATTATAGCAGTAGAAAGAATACTGCTACTTCCTGTTCCTAGATTGCCTGGGGGAATTTAACCCTGGAAGAAAAAAAAAAAAGTAAGAAAAAAAAAAAAAGTAAGGATGCTGTTCTTTTATGTCACCCTTGTGACATACTTCCTTTGCCTCCTCCGTCCAGAAGATCAGAGTCCCTTTCCTAATGATTTAATGTCTGTGTGAGAGAGCGCAGAGGAGTCATATACTGACACGCGGATTCTCTGTGTTGTCCCAGGGAAAAACATCCGTGCTGTCTCGTTCGAATTTATGCTCTTTCCACGTAAGGAACAGATTTTCCAAACATCTTCCTTTGCCCACCACTCGGTGGCACCGTCCCTCTTGTTACCTACATCCCGATGGCAGCTGACTGTGGCTGAATATGGGTGGTTCCTTCCGTCTCCATTTAATGCCGTCCTTGCATATTATGGGGACAGAATGATCACCTTTTTTCTTTGATGGGTTTAGATAAAGTTAGCCAGTACAAGTTTTGTATTTGGCCACTTACTTCAAAGAAATATATTATTCTCTTTCCAAAATTAACATAAAAGATTAGCATTTCACGGCTGGGAGTTTGGAAAATAAGTCGTGTGCTAACTTGATGAGGCACCCTCCACATCCGACTAGATATGGGAACACTTCACACTCAGAGAAAGCATTTCCTGGGACCTCTATTGCGCGAGCCCAGAGCTCTGCCCGCTGCGCTGCAGGCCATCTGCCTGGGGGGGTGAGTGAGAACTTCCGGCCACCCGCATCCTCTGCGTCTTCCTTCCTCGGCTGTTTCTGAGGCTGTTGTGTGTTCCTTCTCTCTGCGTGCGTCCTTTGGCGTCACTGCACGTGACTGAGTGGACTCTCTTTGTTTTGTAGCTCTTTTCTGTGAGCCAGGCCCCGGCCGGCAGCGCACGCTCCTCCAAGTCTCTGGTAAACAGTGTGTCCCAGCCATTGTCCTCTTCGCCACCTCCTTCCCGTTTATGGTGTCTGAATCCTCTCGTTGCCCTTCTCGTGCTCCCACCACCTCCCTAACTCCCGAAGATGTGAACAGGTTTAAGTGTTCCCACTTGACTGTGATTACGAGGAGAGGCTAGAAAGCAAGCTGAGAACTTGTGGAACTGAGCTCTGTTTTTCCATCTTGAGCTCTCTGCTTATGCTCCTCGGCGGGGTGTGACTGAGGAGCACTGTTCTCACCAGTTCCCAGGAGCTTCTGGAACTTTTGAGGCAGTGGTTATGGGCCTTTCTGTTGAGTCACGGGGGTGAACCGCTGCCTGCACGTGCTGATTGGCACTCTGTATGCAGAAGGCCCCCCGCTTGGCTTGAGGCCCCAGATGAGATGGAGGACTAGGAACTGTTCTAATTGCAGAGGCGAGTCTGAATCTTCCTCCCGAAACTAGGAGCAGAAAACCAGCTGAGTCATTGATGAGTGTGGCTGTAATTACTTTTATTTGTATCTAATCATTGCCGTATTTAAATGGCAGTAATGAGCCCAATGGAATAACCCAGCCTAAAAGCCTTTTCAAAATAAGATCCGATGAAGTCACAATGTGCGCTCCAATAAGACTCCTGCCCTGCTAGTCTGCTTAACATTGGGATTTCATTTTTAAACCTTTAAATTTGATGTTGCACACTGAGAAATGAAAGTGCCAGATAGTCCAGAACAAAGATAATGTGTAAGGATGAAGGTTATCCCTTCCCCGACCCAGAGGCCAAGGGGTGAGAATCCATCCACAGGAAGAAAGCAGGTGTGAGCTTTGCCGCAGGGAGGTCGGCGCTGAGGGAACCGCTTTCAGGCCTGGTCTCAGGCCCCACCAGGAGCCTCTCAGAGCTGCCTCCGCAGTCGTGGGCGGGCCTGCGGCTCCCGAGGCAGAAGCAGAACTGCTGGCCCTGCCCCAGCGCTTCCCTCGCAGAGGCCGGAATAAATCCAGCCTCGGGGAGGAGGTGGGAAGGAGGTGATACCCCTCCTGCTTCAGCAAAGGCTCCCGGCTCGGAGGTGGTCATCGCCCCAAATTAGGGTAAAGCGCCATGCTGAGAACAGGCAAAGTAGAAAGCGATTGAAAAGGAAGGTGGAAATACCATAGTCTCTGAGGCCGTGCCACAAACGTGGGTTCCAGCCTTCCCTCCTTCCAGGGCTCCAGAGCCTCGCCCTGCGCTGTGTTGTGTTCTCGTGGCAGCTGCACCGCAGGGGAGTGACCACCACTCTCCGCGGCACCGCAGGAGGAAAGCGGTCACTGTGGCGTTGGTCTCCCTGGGCTGCGGCGCCCGAGGGAGTCCCCTCCTCCAGATCCGAGGTCTCCCCAAGCCCTCCAGCAGCAGTGCCTGCTGACCCCACGGCCGGGCGTGCTCCCAGGGTTTCCCGCATCTGCACTCGGGGTGCGCACCTGTGCCCTGCTGCTCAGATGAGGCTGAGCGGCGCTCGCGGCGAGTTAGAGACTGGAGCAGCTGGCGTGGAGTCAGGATTCGCAGCCCCCCCAGAGCCCACCCCCTGACCTGCTCGGCCTCTCCGTTGGGTCAGGGGCCTCTGATGCTGTACTACCTCTTGGGGGCTGGGAAGAGTGCACGGAAGGAGCTTAGTAAACGAACCGGGGCAGGAAAGAGTGAATCCAGCTGGTGGTGGTGACTAGTTTACGGAGCCGCCCTCTCGGTGACCAGTACTGCCGTGGGGTGCCGGCTATGAGGCTTCTGAAGGCCGTGCCTTTTCTGTCTTGCAGAGGTCCAGCACCCCATCCTCACCCACGGGCACGTCATCGTCAGACTCAGGTGGGCATCACATCGGCTGGGGGGAGCGGCAGGGCCAGTGGCTGCGCAGGAGAAGGCTGGACGGGGCCATCAACAGGGTCCCCGTGGGATTCTACCAGAAGGTGTGGAAGATCCTTCAGAAGGTGAGCTTGGCCGCTGTGCTGCATTCTGTAGGCACGGGTGCTGAGGCGTGCTGGCACCTACAGGTAGCAGGGGGCTGCAGAACAGGCGCATAACCCCCAGCCTTAGGTCGCTCACGGCCTAGAGCAGGGTTTCTGCCCCCCTCGGCACCGCTGACATTTGGGGCTGGGTAATTCTCACTTCCGGGGCTGCCCTGTGCATTGTGGGATGTTAAGCGACATCCCTGGTCTCCACCCACTAGATGCTGGTAGCACCTCCTCCCCTAGTGTGACAACCAAAATGTCCCTAGACGTTGCCGAGTGTCCCCTGGGTGGCAAATTGCCACTGGTTGAGAAACGCTGGCTGGAAACCCAACAAGGTAGATAAGGTGGCAGCCCAGGTTGTGGGGGGCCACCTTTGACGTATTTTAGGAACGCAGAAAAGTCAGAAGGTAGGCAAGAACCAGAGAAGGCAGGGAAAGCTCTGGATGAAACGCCGTAACCCGGCTGACCCAGAACAGCCGCAGGAGCCACGCCCCTTGGTCCCTGCACCCACCTCCTGTCTCCCTCCCACATCAGCCTCAGAGCGTCCCGGTGTCTCCCTGGGCCCCACCAGAGGGTTTGTCTGCCTCCATTAGAAGCTTCTGTGCAAACCAAGAACCACAGGCAGGACCGAGTTTTTCCCTAAACTATTTTTGTTAGCTCATTTCACAGTAGAAGAGGCGAGGAGAGAAAAGGCATCCCTAAGACCCCGTACTGCAGCCCCTTCCCAAAGCCACAGCCCCGTTCGCCTGCGTTATGTCCCCTGTGAGGTCTTCCTTGTGGAGCTGGGCATGGCGAGGTCAGAGGGGTCCCTGTCCTCACAGCTGAACTCCGGTCCCCACGTGGGGGCAGGGCCCGAAGAGGCCTCTTGTCAGGAGGAAGGAGCGTTTGCTGCCGCTGCATCTGCAGCCCACCGGGGACGGAGGCGGCGCAGCTGCTGTCTCCAGGGCACAGGGAGTCAGGAGGCAGCCAGTGAGACCAGAACTGTTCCTGGGGCCGGGCTTCCACCGGCTTCATACCAAGACGCTTTTATTATGAAAAAGCAGCATTTTGTATCGAGCCAGCGCTGGTTATTTATATACACGGCGTGCGTGTGCGTGTCTGTGCATGTGCTCTAGTCTTTTGTGATTGGTGCTTATTATAGAAATCTCAAAAATAGATGCCTGCAAAGGCATAGAAGTATCACTTCGCCAGCAGGAAACATGCACAGCTCCCTTTATCTGGCACCAAAGGGGGCCTCTCAGCCGCCAGGGCCAGGTTGCCGAGTGAAACTCGGAGCTCCCACAGAGGAGGACCTGGCAGCTCCCTGGGGCGTTGTTCGGGTGACATCTGAACGATGCCTGCTGGTTCCCTAGAATCGTTCCATCGAAAAACACAGCCTGTGGGCAGTGAGAACAAGCCCTCTAAAAATAACTCCGACAGTCTGGCGTGTTCCAGTCCTCGTGCTGGCTTCCAGGGCAGAGCGACTTGAGTGTGTGTGCGCCGTTTTTAATCACGTTCTGGAATCTGACTGAAATGTGAAATTTCTGCCTCCAGTGCCACGGTCTGTCCATCGACGGTTATGTGCTCCCATCCTCGACGACGCGAGAGGTAGGATGGGAAAAACCCGAACGCCGTGAGTTTTCACCAAGTGCTTTCTTTATTTCTTGGACTCTGACCACTCACCCTTCTTTCAAGCTTGTTACATACAGACAGGGCAGTTGTAGGTCGGATCTTTCTAGACTCTTAACCCTCAAGCTTTGCAAAGTTTTTTTCCCCCACATTTGTTAGCATCATCTTTTCTCTTTCCCCTCAGACACAGCATGTCTGGACTAGCGACATCTTTAGATTTGTTTCTGAAAACTCTATTAAGGGAAGAGCAAAGTTGCGTGCCATGCTCATTGGACCCACGACAGCCTCCTCTGACTCCCTCTGCACTGAGAACAGTCATCTTCCCTGGTTTCTTTCCCCCATTCATTCTTTTAAAAAATTGATCTTTTAGTTTTTACACCACCCAAGGCACCATGCTATGCGCCACAAGGAATAATGAAGAAAGAGAAATGAGAAATGGCCCTGCCCCTGGAAGTCACATTCCAGCGGGATAGGTGACTAATGCTAGGACAAGGCTGACTGACGCCCAGGGCAGAGCTTTCAGCTTCCTGGTCCAGAGGATTCCTGTGGGCAGCGTTTATGCTGAGCCACTGGGTGCTGTGGGCAGCGTGGGTGACAGGACCGTGTCTGTGCTCGGTTCACTCGTGACCCCCTGCTGGTCCCTTTGGCAGATGACCCCACAGGAGATCAAGTTTGCTGTCCACGTCGAGTCGGTGCTGAACCGAGTGCCGCAGCCTGAGTACCGGCAGCTGCTGGTGGAGGCCATCATGGTGCTGACGCTGCTCTCGGACACGGAGATGAACAGCATCGGGGGCATCATCCACGTGGACCAGATCGTGCACATGGCCAACCAGCTGTTCCTGCAGGACCAGGTGGGTGTGCCCAGAGCCAAGGTGGGGACAGAGGCAGTGCAGCCGGCTTGGCTGGCATTTATCTCTGTGGAGGCTGGAGATCCTGTGACCAATAGGAAAGAATATTCTCGAACAAAGATAATGTCATCACAGATGGTGGGAAAACGTCAACCATTTGGTTTGAAAATGGCACAGTGGCCACTGGGAGATCTAAAGACCTTTGGAGATGGACAGGCCCGTTTCAGCATAGGTTCTAGTGCCAGTACCAGCCTCGTGACATGTCTGGCCCCAAGTAAACCAACCACTTAGCCTGCACCAAAGTCGAGCTAGAAGAAGCCGTCCTCTCATCCTAGAATCAGTGATGTGCTGCCAACTCGGGCGGGTGGGGACACGGTGCCCAGAGCAGAGGCCATCTGTCCCCCTGTTAGGCCAGGAGTGCCAGCTCTGCTCACATGTTGCCTCTGCCCTTTCCTGCTGCAGATGTCGATCGGTGCCACGGACACGCTGGAGAAGGACCAAGCCACGGGCATTTGCCACTTCTTTTACGACAGTGCTCCCAGCGGGGCTTATGGGACAATGACCTACCTAACGAAGGCGGTGGCTTCTCATTTGCAGGAATTGCTGCCCAGTTCAGGCTGCCAGATGCAATAGGGCCTCGGCGCTCTGAGTCTGTCACTTTCTCATGGGAACTTTCTTGTGTTCCCCAAGATCCCCTGTGCTGTCACAAAAGCATTTCCCATCAGAAGCACTGGCAGGGAGGAGATGGCAGTGACACACCTGAAAGCAGTATACGTCCAAGCCACAGAATCCTGTGCCCGCCCCGAGGAGCGCCCTGGGATCATCGTCTACATTCATTTTGCTGGAAAGTTTGTCACAGCATCTGGTCTCCTGGAGTCTGAGGAGGTATTGGAAATTGGTCTCTTTTGAGTGCAGAGTGAAGTGAGAAGGCAGCTTAAATTGGCTTTCACAGAGTTACCGAACAGGTGCAATGAGCTAGTGACACATCTTCAAGATGGAAAGATCCTTCCAGCAGCTGCGGACCTTGACAAGGGGCACATCTTAACAGGGTACAGTCTGTCTGTGGGTCAAAGTGTTTAGCAAATAGAACAACTCATTCTGCAGAGGTTTGGTTTTCTTGTGCCTTGCTTTCCTTCTTGGCCTGTTGCTGTCTGTCTTATTGGCATAGCTACCTTTGCGTGACAATTCTCTTTCGCCAAGATTTAGAAAATTGCTCCCACTTAACTTTGGCTCATGGTCTTCAAGGATTTTATCTTGGCCACCCATGAGTTAGGGATTTCTCCTGCCTTATGAAAAAATCCCACATCATCTTCCAGAATCTAACCAAAAAAAAAATAGAAAAAAGGCAGAGGAGAAGCCAGCTCTTCTTATAGCTGGGCCAACTGTTGTTTTGGGGCTGGCATAGGCAGGGAGTCCCTCTGGAAGGCCTGTGCCCCCGCCCCCGTCATGGGGTGACGGCCGGCAGGGAGCGGCACGCCCCCCCGTGTTCTGGGGGAGCCACGTGATGAGTCTGCAGCACCAGATGCCACAGAAGTGCATGGTGTGCTCAGAAACAATGCTTCCCTCTGCGGCAGAGCCAGGCTGGGGCCTCAAGCCCTTCTCACAGCAGCACTTTTGCCTTAAGGCTCTCAGGTGGGGGTGTGGCTGGAGGCCTTGATTGCAGAGGAGTGAGGGCAAATCGTGATGGGGCAGGGCCTCGCCAGTCTTTGCCAAGGTCCTAATGGATGGAGTTTCTCTCCAGGTGTCTTACGGGGATGGGGGGGTGGGCATGACACACAACAGGGAAAACCGTTTCTGTGAATAATGGACTTTGAAGGACAGTCACCTGGTGGCCTCGTGGTGCGCTCTGGCTGGTTGAGAGTGACGGCTTAGATTGGTGATGACTCTGCCTCTGAAATGGAAACCTGGCCATTGGATCTTTGCATGGAAGTTTGCGTGAAGGTGGAGAAAGCCGATGCTCAGGCTGCTTTGAGAGGACAGCAAGGTGCCCGGTGCCCCTCAGAGTCAAGATGCGGCACTGACCAGTATTCTTGAAGCAGAGGAAAGGCAGGGAGGGTTCCTGCTAAAGAGCCTTGCTTCAGTCCAAGCCAAACACTTTGTAGTTGCCCCTGGGGGAGAGAGTCTGGAACACGAGTCTTGGCTCACCCGCTCGGTGGTGCACAGGCACTGTTTACACAGGACATCGATGCCTTGGCTTCATGTTTATTTGAAACCATAATGTTTTCCTTGCTGAGGTACAGAGTAGTTACGTAAAGAAAAGTGCCCAAAATCTCTTTCAATTTCTGCTCCAGTGGACTCCCGCATCCCCCCCCCCCTTCCTATTACTGTCGATATGTCAAACCTTTCTCCTCAGATTACTAGATGGTTCCTTCTGTCATTCATCGGCACGTGTGGGACGCTCTGTCTGTGATTCAGCGCTCAAGGCCCTCAGCCTGCGCAGGAAAGCCAATGTGAACAGGTGACCAGGCTTTAGCGTGGCGGGGGGGGGCGTGACAGAGCTGGACGAGGGCTGGGCTGGGAAGGTAGGGCCGGCCCAGAGCCCTGCCATCAGCATGGCAGACCCCAGAGACGGTGTGGGTGGCCTGGCGCCGTGCCCCCTGAGCCCCCCGCAGTGCCCAGAGCCTTCCTGTTTGTGCCCCGTCTTCCCTTGGAAGCCTGTTTGCTCTCATGTTCCTCGGCAGGTCCAGGGGGGGTCACAGCCACCCACGTTTCATAGTCGCATTTTCATGGCCTTTATTTCTGGTGTCTTTAAGACATGCTTGACATAAACAAGACTCATGTCATTCACCAGACAGACTCCCTGGTAGATCATTTCAAACACATAATGTAAGAAAGGTACAAGCTGCTAAAGGCCCGGTTGCTTCTTTGGCAAAGGCTCGAGAAGAGTTACAGCCCACCAGAATGAGCCAGGTGCTAATTTAGAACGATCACCTGCCTGTGGATGACGCGCAAAGCCGCAGATGCCGTGTTTGGGCTCACCAACCGAGACGCGGGCGGCCAGGACAAGAGCCATAATAAGCAATTCAACTGAGCCTTCGATTCACTCTTTTGAAACCTCTTTCAAATGAAATCCTGAAATAGTACCACATTTCCACAGGCATCAAGCTGTCAGCTTCAAAGAAGAACAGGCTTCTGAGGCTTGATCCCTTTCACAAGCAGCTGAGGCCCACACCACCAAGAAAAGGAACAGATGTTCGAGGGGGATGGGAGAGGCCTGTCCTGCCACCATCCTGGCCTCTGCGGATGGGCCCAGGTTTCCACACCAGGAGCCCCTGGCACCTTGGGGCTGGGCAGCAACGAAGACCCAACAGAGCCAAAAATAAATAAATAAATACATACATACATACATAAATTTTATAGGAAAAAAGAAGAACTTGAATGTCATAGAAAGCAGTTCTGGATTTTGCAGGGCCTTGGGGTTAAAATACTGATGATGATTGTATTGCAGATGTGCAGAAATAAGAGAGCTCTGTTTAAGAGGGTGCCGGGCCACAGAGCATTTTCATTTTATTTCTTGGTAAACCCTTTTCTGCAGCTAAGAAGTAACAAAACTAATCAACTTGAATTCCAGTCACAGGAAGCCAGATATGCCCAGTAGCAACCCAGGCTGGGCTGGGGGAGCCGGGAGGCTGTCCGGTCAAACCCGCATCTCCCCAGTGGACGTCAGTCCGGAGGTCAGAGCGTCTGCAACTCTCCTGAGGTGCGGCGAATAAAAGGAGAGATCGTTACGCAATAGCTGCCTGGATAGAGGATGTAAATGCTCCTTATGTAAAAAAAGAAAGAAAAAAGACCAGAAGATCAGGAGGCAAGAGAAACAAGTTTGTCAGTTGATTGATGCCATTTATTTCTGGACAAGAAGACAGGTGGCTCGGCCTCCCTTGATGTAAATTACAGCAGAGCATCTCTCAGTTCTGTTGACTTGCGCGGGAGTCTGGCAAATCGCTTTTGTCTTCCCTGCTTCCTTGTTGTCAAAAGGTACAAAAGCCTCCCACCCCCTCCCTTGGCACCATTATCTTTCAAGGTGACTCTTATGCTTTTGAAGTCCCTGCCATCTGTTCTGTACAGCTCTGCACTTCGCATGTTCCCAGAATGCCTTCTGTTCTCCCGGACTTGGCCACTGATAACTCTGCTTGTGAGGGGAAGGTAAAGCCACACTGCCACCTTCTTAGAGCCCAGTGTCCCCTTGTTCCCTCAAAGCCATTTAGGAGAAGCCGTATCCTTAAGTTACCAAGAGAATTCTCTGAGGAACAAGACCACCTGAAACCGCAAGAGAGACTGTTCTCAAACCTAATGCACACAGCGTTTGATAGTTTGGGAGAGGGAAAAATTCCATCAGAAAACAACTGTGTATGTTTTTAAGGAACATATGTGCAATTTTGGCAAAAATGCCTTCTTAGAAGGACTGGAATCATGGGAACCAGTGAACTCTGACGTCACATGACTCCCCCCTCCGTCTTGTTGCAGCATGTCAGCTATTCTGAAAAATGAATTGCTCAAGAAGGCACTTACTGGGGGCCTATTACAGTATTACCCAGGCGTCACTCGGCCCACAGAATACGGACCAGCACGGCGGGGATGAAGAAACGCCCGTCTCGTTTGAGAAGACCTCTAAGGAGGCACGTTGTCCAGCGTCCCATGGAAGCGTTCCCAGCACTGCTCCACCAGGACAGCCACGCGTTGGCCCTCAATCCTGAGCGTCTTTGACCTGTCCCTTAGCGGGGTGGCCTCCAGACGCCTCCAGCTGGTGGGCTAAGGGTGTAGCCCCAAGCTGCTTCTGAAATGGGCGTGGGGCAATGGTTACGCCTTCCATTTTTCCTTTTAGAAAGACCTTTCCAGATACAAACCCAGGATAGACTTGCCAAGGAGAATTCATAGTCACTGGCTGTATTCTCTCATGGCCTCTGTGTCACCTTTCACCACTGTGTCAGAGTTTTTAGTTGCAAATTACAGACAGCAACTCTAGCTGGGTAGGAAACACGTTTCTTAAAGGATATAGGATAAGTCACATGATCACCAGACTTGGTGACTCCCCAGCCAAGAACAAGGCCCCAGGTCACCAGGCTCACACCCTGGAGCTTACACCACAGATGCCCCCAACGCTGACCAATGTCACTAGGACCACCGCCTCCTCTCTTTCAGAAACTATTTTAAATATAGAGGCTGCCACCTGTCAACAGAGTAGGTTTCATACAGTCACTAGCTGTCAAGTCAGACTCTGGCAGGTGTGTTCCATCAGCTGGGGCGGGGTTGTCGGCTGAGAGGGAGGTTGGAAAAGCCAGTATCTGAGACTTCCTCCTCCTCAAGTGGAGGTGGGGCCGGCTTCATAACATGGGGGACCACCCCCCCAGACCCAGGAAGGGCGTTCCGATGCTGAGCATCTAAAACTAAGCGTCCACTACAGCCAGGACCCTTGGCTTGTATTCCTCTGTCCAGAGAAGCAGGACATGTGCTCTCCTGGGGTCTGCCCTTTGGCGAGGCTTGGTCAGCGGGAGTGAAGAGGGTGTGCACAGCAGGCGGCCAGGGCCCCCTCTGGGCTCAAGCTGGACCAATCACAGCTTCTCTCTGCCTGTAGAAATGTTTCTAAGTCATAGGGGCTGGGTCGCTGCTGCTACCCGGCCTGCACAGCAGACCACCTCCTGCCACTCAGCCTCTAAGGAGCTGTTGCAAAGCTCCCGGCATACCAGCCCAGCCCTGGTAGCCTTTTCCTGGACCCTCTGAGTGACAGCCCATCTGGGACAAGACGCAAATGACTGTCTCATCTTTCCTTCTAAGTCTTTAGCCAGCTGGGGGATTTAAAAATAAAGAGTTGGAACTGATTCGAAGTGTAAGCCTGTGTCCTGACAGTGTGAATAAATTCCCCCAGCTGTCACCGAGGTTCCACCCCTGAATTCTTGCAAGCATCCGAGCCACTGTCTCCTGAGCTCCAGAGAGCCCAGCCGCGGAGGCGAGTCGGCCTCTGGCGCTCCCCTCCCTCCGTGGCAGCTCCGCTGAAGTGCTCTCCCCCTCATTAACCACAGAGCTCCATCTGGAGTGAAAAACGGCCCAGCAGGCGCCGAGGCGGCTCTCGGTGCCGGAGATGAAGCCGGGCTTGGCGGCCCCGGCGGTGCAGAGCACTGGAGCCTGAGCTGACCTTGCAGCCCGAGTCTCCAGAAGGGTCTGTGGGCTTTTCACTCCCTAAAGCAGCGAGCTGACGTGTGCTACAGTGATCACACACACACACACACACACGTTTCTGTCCCCAGGTCCCCTGAGACCAGAGATGGCTTTTGTGCCATCAGCACACATTTATGCGGCTGGCGCTGTGCTCGGCAGGCTGGGACACGGCAGCGCACGCCTAGTAAAGGCAAGAGACAAAATAAGCAGGTCAACAGGGGGAGGGGGGTCAAATCAAGAGCCCAGAGCAAAGGGTTCACTCTGAGCACGGGGCCAGTGGAGAATCTGCAGAGTAAACTCACCAGCCCTCCACCAGGACCGCCCTGTTTTCTCAACGATGACGACACAGGAAGAAGAGAGGGCAGCCCCAAACCCTCCCCTGGGTGCGATGGGCCTCCCTCCGCAAGCAGGTCAAGGATGAGTAAGATACCCACCTGCAAAACGTTCTGGGTGACGGGGCAAGAGCTTCTCAAGAATGTACTGGACCTCGGCCTATAGCTGTCTGAACCCGGCGCGGGGGAGGGGGTGGGTGGTGGGGTGCAGGGGAGGGCACGAGGCCAAGCCCATCTCCCTGTCTCCATGTAACTCGGCCAAGGGGGATGAGAAGCCAACCCCCACGTCCTCCTTCCTCTCCTGGCCCAGATGATAAACGAATGAGCAATTAGATGCATAATGTGTCAGGGGATGACAAGAGGCTGGACAAGATGAAAGCAGACAAAGAGGGCAGGGAGGCCTGGGGGCAGCGGGGACTGTCATATGGGATGAGTAGACAAGACCCCTGATAAGGCAGGATTTGATCAGAGACCTGGAGGAAGTGAGGGCCTGAACTTAGGGGAAACTAAGGGGGAAAATGTGCCAGATCGAGGGAACAACCAGTGCAAAGGCCCCGAGGCAGGAATGCACCTAACATGTCTTTGGAACAGGAAGGAGGCCAGAGGGTGCAGACCTTAGCTTTTGACCCAAATCACTGGAGGGTTTGGGACAGAGGAATGCCAACCCTTCCAGAGATTTGCTCCACAGGGAAGCAGGGGCAGAGGAGAGAAGGGTTCATTTCACGGCAGGTTTGGAGAGACTTGTGTCTCTGGGAGGGTGAGACGAAAGGGGCAAGTGCCCAGGGTGATTTAACTTCCTTCCACCCCGCTGGAGAAGCAGACAAGCTCCTCCTGGAGCTGGAAAATGGAAGTGATCGAATGACTGAATGACAGAGGAAAACTATTCCTGTTCCCTTCCTCAACCTTCCTCTCCCTCTCAGGCCTAAAACCCCGTGTGATCCTTAGACCATTTTCAAGCAAACATACACATGCGTGCACCCAGCCATCGGCCGGCCACCGCCTGCCACACTTCCTGTGCCAGGGCTGCAAATTCTGTGCAGAGCGAGGGGCCACAAAGGGAACAGTGGCTGCACATGGTCCCCAGGGCTCCGCCCAGGCTTGCAGTCTCCTGCTGTCCCCTCCCCTGCAGAAGTTTCTCCCCGTCCCCAACCCAGGGGACATCAGACCTCTTCTCTGCCATCCCCAAGTGCCCAGCTGCCTTTCAAGCCGGGCCTTAGAAAGCACGAGGAAGAATGGGGTGGCTGAGGCCTTCTAGTCTCTAAAGGCTTCACATTCTGCAAGCCATTCAAAGGCTGCTTCCTCTGCACTTTAAATAGCTGCGCTGTGCTGAGTTTTAAATTTGACACATTTCTTTTTCTGAAGCTAAAAAAGGCACAATGGAGAAAGCAAGCAAGCAAGAAATGTAGTGAGTCATCCTCGGGAGGAAGAGAGCTGCTCCCGCTCAGAGGCCGGGGTCAGGGGAATGGTGGTGGGAATAGGTGAGGCCAACAGGATTGGCTCTGAGTCCTCTTGGGAATAGGCGAGACTCTGGCGGGTCTTAACAGCTGGTAAGCCCCAGGTATGTTGGAAAGATAGAGGAAGGCGGCAGACATTTAAACTGAACATCTGGTCGAGTAGCACATCCCTCAGACATTGGAAAAGAACACACTTTCACCCCCGTACATTTGCTTAGTTAGATGACCATTCTTAGCACCAGGATTTTACAGATGGGGAAACAGAGGCTCAAGAGGCTTGTGAATTTCATAAATTCTCCCGCGTTAGATCAGGACTAAAAAGCCTGTGTTTCAAGACTCCATGTTTACCTAGATCTGGGCAAAGAATATTGCATTTCATTTACAAATTTACCTCAGAAGACAGCCTCTCATTTTCTTGGATTACACAAGACTTGGACGGCAGATATGGAGACAACTTTTGCAGGGGATGCATTCCAGCCTACTTAAGAACCAGACGCGCCGTACAGGCAGGCGCCAGGCCTCGGGTGGGCACAGAGCTCGGGGCTAGACTAACAGTGCTCCGAGCGTGGCCCTCAGCCGGCCCCTAGGTGGCCCTTAGCTCCCCAGCTAAAGCCGGGAGGCCATGTCCTGCTCCACTTTCTCTAAGGGTCCATTTCAATTTAGAAGAAACGTGGTTAGTGCTTTGGAAACTGCAAAGCTCTTAACCAGAGTATCTGTTTTAATGTGGACCCTGCCACCCTAGAGACCTTGACCAGATGGTGAGCCTCTGACAAAATTGGAAGCAAGGCAGAGGCAGCGGTTGCCTTAAGGCATCAAACCTGGCTTTGACCGCTTCCTGGGCCCCCAGCCCTTTCTCCCCCAGGCACTCTGGGGTCAGCCGGGCAAGAAGTCAGATCCCCACATTGCTGCTGGGAGCTGGGCACCCTTGGATTGTACATAGTCTCTTGGTGCCTCAGTTGTCTCCTCTGTGAGATGGGATGGGGATTATATAAACCGTCCTCACTGGAGGTTCCAGAGATTAACAGGATAATGTGTGTAATAATAATCATAATAACGTATATATACTAATGTCATGATAATGCGTGTAAGCCACTGGCACATGGCAAAGGCTAAGTAGACAGTGGCTGTAGTCACCTTCCCCCACAGCGCCTCCCACCTAGGTCTGCAGAGTCCAATCCCCATGGAGGCAGCCCAGGTGCTTTTGAATGTGGGCTATGGATCCAGACAGGCTGCTTTTTAGCTGCATACCCGTGGACAGCAAGTCCTTCCTCTGAGCCGCGTTTCCTCGTTTGTCAAGAGGGGATAATTAGAACTCTCCATTTAAGGATTTGGAGGACCATTAAAAATTAGATAATGGGAATAAAAAATTGTTTAAAAGAAGGTCCATCAAGACTGCAACCCGGGGCTTCCCTGGTGGCGCAGTGGTTAAGAATCTGCCTGCCAATGCAAGGGACACAGGTTCGAGCCCTGGCCTGGGAAGATCCCACATGCCGCAGAGCAACTAAGCCCATGCACCACAACTACTGAGCCTGAGCTCTAGAGCCCGCAAGCCACAACTACTCAGCCCACGTGCCACAACTACTGAAGCCTGCATGCCTAGAGCCTGTGCTCCACAACAAGAGAAGCCACGACAATGAGAAGCCTGCGCACCGTAACGAAGAGTAGCCCCCGCTCACCGCAACTAAAGAAAGCCCACGCGCAGCAACAAAGACCCAACACCGCCAAAAATAAATAAATAAATAAATTAAAAAAAAAAAAAAAGACTGCAACCTGGCAAACCTTGGGTTAAGCCCAATTCAGGTGTTAGTTACACTCTAGAGAGGCCAAGGTCACTGCCCTCTTCTCCGCCCTGAGCAGGGCTCTCTGCCGTGGACCAAGGACAAAGCAGGGCAGACAGAGGCAGGGGATGGCACTCTGGGGAGAAGGAGCAAAGAGTTTCAAAGCCCTATCTTCATCTTCAACCTCTGAATTCCTCCTTCCTCTTGGAACTTGTCACCAAGGGCCTGGTGTGACAAGAGAGGGCTGGAGCCTCCTCCCTTACTTGGGAGAAGTATTGCTGCTCTCGGAGAAGAGAGCATCTGGGATGGGCGCAGGCCAGGCAGCAGCTGAGGGGCAGAGCCAGGGAGCCAGCAGGACATGGCGTTGCTTTGCTGAGACCACAAGAGCTGCCTTGCTTGGGAATGGTTCAGAGCACCGCCCCTGAGCTGGCGCCTGCCTGCCTGGGGTCCAACTCCTCTGTGAAGTGGGGCCTGTGATAGCACCTCCATCTCATATGATTGTTACAAGGATTAAATGTATTAATTCTTAAAGTCCTTGGATATCACTTGGTACCATAGTAAGTGCTAAGTAACTGTTTGTTTGAATTTTTTTGAAAAAATTAGATAGAATAAAACTCCTGGAACCTAGCAAACATTCAAAGAATTCCTGTTTAAAAACAGCCCCCAAATGCCTTCTCTCCCCCACTGTCCTCACTCCAGCCAGTCTTCTGTTTCCTCTGAGAGACTCATGTTGTTGAAGTATTAGAGGAAAGAAACCTTGATGGTCATTGGCCATTCCCAGCCTTTTCACGGGTGTTTGCCTTTCATAAGTCATGTTTTAGCCTCCGTGAAAGCAATAACTTGTGGAATCTCAGCCTCTGAACTAGAGAGTGTGATGGGGAGCTAAAGGGGAAAGGAGATGGGAGAGTAAAAGGCCCTCAACCCCCTCCCGTCATGTTTTTTGCTTAAGTATGGGCTGGCACTGCCCGGGGCCGTGGCGGGTGGGTGGGGGGACACATGTGCTCTGAAGACCTGTCTCTTCCCAGAACTCTAAAAGGCAGGATGATACTAGTGGATAGATTCTTCAGTAATCTCTCCGGATACTTTCAGCTGTACATCATAGGCTACCCAGCTATCAGTGGCTTAAACAATAAAGATAATCATCATCTCATTTAACAAGGAGTCTGGAGCCAGGAGGTTGCAGGGTTGGTTCAGTGGCTCAGTAATGTCATGAATGATCCATGCCCTTCCCATCTTCCTTCTCTATCATCCTCAGAATGTGTTGTTTCCTTCTCTCATGGTTACAAGACAGCTGCCACAGCACCAAGCACCACACACTTAAAAGACAACCAGAAAGGGAGGGGCAGGGCTTTCTTCTTGAGTCTCTCTCTCTCCCTCTTTCTCTCTCCCTCAACCCATTCCAGGCAGGGAAATCTTTCCCAGAAGCCCTCTAATAGACTTTCTCATAATTCTGATTGGCCAGAACTGAGTCACATGCCTGTTTTAGACTGATCACTGGCAAAGACAATAAGGATTAACAGGAGAGCTTTAGAGCTACCATAGTTTTGAATATACAACTATTTGTGGCCCTGGGGGAAGGAGCCACCTTCTGAGACATCACCTGTCAAATACCTGACACAAAGTTGGGGTCCTATTAGCAAGGAAGGGGAGGGATGGCTGCTGGATGGGCAACCTGGAGCTTGTCCTGAACACTTAACCCCCTGGGTCATTGTCTTGGCCTCTTTCATGTTTCTTAAAATTTCCTGTGCCTTGTCCAGGGCCCTTTGCAGCTGTAGGAAAGGTGTTGCTCACTAAATACTTTGGGCGCTTCTACTTGTTGCCATAACTGTAACCACCTCCCCCTGCCTTCCAACCTCCCTACATGGTGGATTAAAGCAGAGAAACATAGACAAGATGAGACAAGCCACAATATAGGTGAAGGTGTTAGAAAAAAGCTACAAGAGAATCATGATTAAATGTTCCAGACTCACCAGTTAAAAGACAAATGTCAACAAATTAGGTTAATATGGAGAGATATGTACTGTTTATGAGCATACAAACATGAAAGGTTGAAAGGAAAAGGATGAAAGAGGACATGTCAGGCAAATGTTAACCAAAAGAGAGCTGGTATCGTTGTGTTCATGACAGGTAAAATAGACTTCAGGACAAAAAGCAGTATTAAGGATGAAAAAGGTGACTATGTGATGATAAAAAAGCAAATTCACCAAGAAGAGACTTCCATTTTAAACATGTATGTACCCAACAAAATAACTCCAAAATATATGAAGGAACCATTGACAGAACTACAAGAAGAAACCAATGAATCCATCTTCCTAGTGAGAGATTTCAACATATATCTTGACTAGTGACAAGTTAGGCAGAACAAAATATCATCAAGGACATAGAAGACCTGAATGACACAATTAACCTTGATCAAATGGACAGATAGACAAGTCAATGCAACATTTTGAGAATACACTCTGGGTTCTCCATGCACACGTGGAACAGTAAAATTTTGATTATATAGTAAGCCATAAAAAAAATTTTTTTTTTTTAAAGAGCAGAGCTGGAGGAATCACACTCCCTGACTTAAGACTATACTCAAAACTACAGTCATCAAAACAGTATGATACTGGCACAAAAACACATAGGTCAATGGAACAGAATAGAAAGCCCAGAAATAAACCTACACACTTATAGTCAATTAATTTAGGACAAAGGAGGCAAGAATATACAATGCAGAAAAGACAGTCTCGTCAAAAAGTGGTGTTGGGAAAACTGGACAGCATCATGTAAAAGAATGAAATTAGAACATTTTCTCACACCACGTACAAAAATGCACTCAAAGTGTATTAAAGACCTAAATGTAAGACCGGAAACCATAAAACTCCTAGAAGAAAACATAGACAGAACACTCTGACATAAATTGTTTCAGTATCTTTTTGGATCTGTCTCCTAAGGCAAAATAAACAAAAGCAAAAACAAATAAATGGGACCTAATTAAACTTAAAAGCTTTTGCACAGCAAGTGAAACCATCAACAAAATAAGACAACCTACTGAATGAGAGAAAACATTTGCAAATGATATGACCAGTAAGAGGTTAATATCCAAAATATATAAACAGCTCATACAACTGAATATCAGAAAAACAACCCAATCAAAAAATGGGCAGAAGGTCTGAATAGACATTTTTCCAAGGAAGACATACAGATGGCCAAAAGGCACATGAAAAGATGCTCAGCATCACTAATCATCAGAGAAATAGAAATCAAACCCACAATGAGATATCACTTCACACCTGTGAGAATGGCTATCATCAAAAAGAACACAAATACAGGGAACTCTACTCAATACTCTGTAATAACCTATATGGGAAAAGAATCTGAAAAAGAATAGATATATGTATATGTATAACTGAATCACTTTGCCGTATACCTGAAACTAACACAACATTGTAAATCAACTATACTCCAATATAAAATTTAAAATTAAAAAAAAAAAAACCACACAAATAACAAATGTTGGTGAGGATATGGAGAAAAGGGACCCCTGGTACACTGTTGATGGGCATGTAAATTGGTGCAGCCACTGTGGAAAACAGTATGGATGTTCCTCAAAGAAACTAAAAATAGAACCACCCTACGATCCTGGTCATGTGGTCCCCACCCCATCCCACTCCTGGGTATATATCCAAAGAAAACGAAACATTAATTCAAAAAGATACATGTACCCCAATGTTCATAGAAGCATTATTTACAATTGCCAAGATATGGAAGCAACCTAAGTGTCCATCAACAGATGAATGGATAAGAAGGTGTGGTATATATATACACAATGGAATACTTCTCAGCCATAAAAAGAATGAAATTCTGCCATTTGCAACAACATGGATGGACCTAGAGAGCATTATGCTTAGTGAAATAAGTCAGACAGAGACAAATACTCTGTTATCACTTATATATGGAATCTAAAAAATAAAATAAATGTATATTAAAAAAAACAGAAACAGACAACTATAGAGAAGAAATTAGTGGTTACTAGTGGGGAGAGGGAAGGGGGAGGGACAGATGGGGTAAGGAATTAAGAGGCACCAACTACTACATATAAAAATAAGCTACAGGGATATATTGTACAGCACAGGAAATATAGCCAATATTTTATAATAACTATAAATGGACTATATTCTATAAAAATATTGAATCACTATGTTGCACACCTGAAACTAATATAATATTGTAAAATCAAGTATACTTCAATAAAGAAAGAAATATGCAGACCACAATCCTTGGCCTTTAAAAATGTAAATAACCCTGAGACATTTACAAATGTTTTTAAAATTGCTAAGTAACTCACAGGCTAAAGAGGAATTCATATGAAACTTTAAAAAATCTCCAGAGGTGAATGAAAATGAAACTGGTGCATATCAAATCTTGTGAGATACAGAAAAAACAATGCTTTGAGCGAAATTTATAACCTTAAATACTTGTATTAGAAAAGTTGAGAACCTCAAGATTGATGAGCTAGGTTTCCATTTTAAGAAATTAGAGAAAGAACAACAAAGATAATAAAATAAGCACAGATTACTGAAATAGAAAACAAAGATACAAGAGAGATCAACAAAGCCTAAGGTGACCTTTTTAGGAAAAATAACAAAATAGGTAAACCTTCAACAAGTTTGCTCAAGAAAACAGAAGAAACAAAAAGTATTATGAATGAAAAGGGGGACATGACTACAGAAGAACTACATGTTAATAAAAAGATAATAAAAGAATACTAGCAAATTCAACAATATGGCAGCAATTTTCAAAGTGAGACAAGAAGTGTCGGTGATGCTTGTGGCACACTATTCACGACAGCAAATGCCTGCAAGGGCTTCACCTGTCTGCAGGTGGGAATATCTTCACCTGGTCAGATTTTCTGAGGGATTCAGAAAGAATGAAGCACTGTGAGATGCAACGACATGGATGAATCTTAGCAATACAGCAGGATGATCAAAAAGATTACAAACAGCATGACACCCTTCTTATAAAACTAAACACACACACACATTTTAGGAACATATACAGATGCATATGAAACCATAGAAAAGCAAGGGAGAGAAGAACAAGGCACACAGTCTTCTTTAACAAGATTCTGTTGGCTGGGGAGACAGGCATGAGATGGGGTGAGAACCAGGTGACCAGGTTGAAGTTAGTGTCAGGGTCCTGACTTTTGTTTGGGGTAGTGGGTTTGCATGTGCTTATTGTTAAAAAATAGCGAGCCAGGGACTTCCCTGGTGGCGCAGTGGTTAAGAATGCGCCTGCCAATGCAGGGGACACGGGTTCGAGCCCTCATCCGGGAAGATCCCACATGCCGCGGAGCACTAAGCCCGTGTGCCACAACTACTGAGCCCGCATGCCACAACTACTGAAGCCCCCGCGCCTAGAGCCCATGCTCTGTAACAAGAGAAGCCACCGCAATGAGAGGCCTGCACACCGCAACGAAGAGTAGCCCCTGCTCGCTGCAACTAGAGAAAGCCCGTGCGCAGCAATGAAGACCCAATGCAGCCAAAAATAAAAATAAATAAATAAATAAATTTATTTAAAAAATAAAAAAAAATTAAAATAGCGAGCTAAATAACTAAATAAATAGGAGCAGGTCATGCTGGACCAGTGATGAAGAGTAGGTTGAGTGGAGAAAAGAAAGAGGCAGAAAAGGTATTCAGTTGGCAATCATCATCATTATTCTTCCCCACAATCTAGGGGACAGACAGAGCTAACACAGCTGAGCGGGGGTCTTTGCCTGGGCCACTGCTGTGGGTCTGCTTCTTAGCTTCCCCCAGCTCAGCCCCGGCAGCTGACACCTCTCGTGCCATGTGGAGGAGACAGGGACACAGGGAAAGTGAGCCGCTGTAGGGTGGCACTTAGAGCAGCTGAGGTCAGCTCTTCATTCTGACAGGAACCAGCAACCGTTGAGGATTATGTCTTGACCCTCCCTGATACAAAACTAACCAAAGAGGAGAGGATTGCTGAGATGGCACGGTTAGCCTGAAGGCAAAAGGACCAGGTGACAGGCCACAGAGACCTTGGAAACATCATTCAGGTGTCTCTCAACGTCAAGGGCCACTGGCTGCTGCAGGTGCCTGAGGGTGGCGGGTTATGACCTCCTAGACAGGGGGTCCATCAACCTAGGGCAATTCAGGGGAAAGCAGTGCAGCTGTGAGTACTTAGTGACGGTGCGGGGGAGGGCTGCGCCGCTGACCGGGATGTGGGCGGCCACTGCAGCTTGCCTCTGCCTCGTGTGCCAGGCGCTCGGCTGCATTCTCTTTGACCTGTGCCATCGTGGCCGCACTTACTCTCATTCTGCAGGAGAAACAGAAGCTCCAAATACTCAAGTCATTTTTTCCCCAGAGTTTCCGAGCTCCTTCTGCTCCTGGCAGAAAGACAGAGGGGCAGAAGTTGTGTGACTTCAAAGGCCGGGTGGGGTTGCTAAAGTTAGCAAATAAAAGCACAGAATGGCCAGTTAAATTTGAACTCCAGGTAAACAAAGAGTCAATTTTTAGTACACGCGTGTCCCGGCTAATATCTGGGACATGCTTATACTAAAAAATTGTTTGTTATCTGGAATTCAACTTTAACTGGGTGCCCTGTATTTTGTCTGGCAACCCTGAAGCCCGCGGTATCAGGCCGCCCTCTGCCACCATTGGTGACTCAAGAAAACAGAGGCCAGTTGGTGTGAATTACGCAGAATGCCAGGCAGTGGAGGCAGATGCACCATGTTCAGTTGAAATGCACACTAGTGCTTTCCCGCTTTGCAGGGGAGGGGAGCTACTGGTTTTGTCTGCGATCAGGGATGTAACTGTGGGCTCATCCCCACGTGTGTGAAGCGATCCCCTTCCAACGCAGAAGCTCTGGCGCCTGCACGAGCCAGCCAGAAGGCAGCCTCGGTTTCCCTCCACCTCGGCGCGAGGGAGCCCTGACTAAATCCTGTTTCTCCCCCTCCATCGATCACTCCAGACACTCCGGCCCCGACGCTCGTGCATCTCAACTCCAGCCTCTGCACGAAGGGGAAGCCCTTGACGCAGACACCGCACAAAGCTTTGCGGGCTTGGTGGAGGAGGCGCCCTCCTTGCCCACGTCCCCTCGAGAGCCACCCGCCGCGCCGGATGTAACCAATGGCACCCACGGCAAACCATTTCCAGTGCCCTCTCCCACTCCCCCCCAGAGGCATTTCAGCTTGTGGAGCACCACGGTAGGGAGGGATGGGGTGTGCTCCGGCGGCTCACCGAGGCAGCCGTGAAGCGAGGCTAAAATTAAATCAGACTGTGAACATATTGTTCGCGGAAACCTTAGCAGAGCATGAGTCACGGTGGTGAAGTGCATCACACACTCTCAGAATTCCCATTTATATTAGGTTCATTTGGGGTCTTTATACTTTGGCTCAGGATCCCTTGCTCCTCTCCCCTCCCCCGCCCCGCACTGATTCTCCCTCTTTGGGGGAAAGCCTCAAGCCTATGGTGGCTAAGGGTCCAGCTGGGCAGCCAGGAAGCAGAGCAGGGGTGGGCACCTGGCAGGTACCAAGGGAATCAGCTCACCAGCGCCAGAGGTGGATGCCCCGGGGCCACCAGGAAAGAAAAGGTGGGGACATCTGGCCATTTCGATGAATGCTAGCATCTCAATTTTTTTTTTTTTAAGTGAAATTCGGTGAGAGGCAAGAGGTTGAAACTCCAGGTTAAAATGAACTTGCCAGGTCCTTGTGCAGTTTTTGGTTAACTCAGCCTCCAGACAGCGCAGCCCAATGAGCACACGCTCACTGCCTCACAGCCGTCTCCACAGACCACTTACCAGCTGCATGACGCGGGGCAACTGGCTTCCTCTCTCTGTGTCCGTGAAATAGGAGTGATGATAATAATATTTACCTCTAGGGTGGCTGCGAAGATCACTGAGCTAATATGCGTGAAGCACTTAGCATTTGGCTCAGAGGAAATGCTAACGTGCGAGCTTTCATCACCATCACCGCCACCACGCCCCCCAGCAGCGGACCCTCGGTGGCACTGCCGGGCACTGGGGGAGCAGGGCCACACGTGCTTTACAGACAGCCACAGGCCAGAGACCTGGCAGAGGTAGAAGTCACAGGCTGTGGGAGCCACAGAGCCTTCCCCTGCAACCTGTCCGGTCAAGTTGGTTGCGGGTGAGGAAATGCATCTCACACACGTTAGCAACCCAGTGCGGCAGAGCCATCTGACTCCCCGTCCAGTGCTCTTCCGTGTGTTCCCTTAGGGGCCCTGCTGCACTGACACTGCTGGAGAGGGAAGCAGTTTTCGCACCTTGGGAGACTTGCAGTGCAGGCAGGTGAAGAGGGACCACCTGCCACTTTGAACCACACCAGCCTGTGTAGACAGAGTCCCCCCAACCACGAGGCAACCACCCTCATCACTCAGCACACGTTCAGGCTACAGCAAGTTCCAACACTGCCACCTCATTCGGATCCTCACACCAAACGCAGGGGGCTAGTGGCGGAGGGAGCGGGTGCCCCGCTCTGTGGATTCCCTGGGAGCTTTTGAATGAAGAGCTATTTCATCTACTCAGACCCAACATGTAAGTGGCCTCAGGGATCCCCAACTTTTTCCAATGGGGATCTTTTTATTATCACCCCATGTTCCCTATGCTTTGAAAGATTTTATCTACCATGCTGCAAGTAATAAATTAATTTTTTCTTCTGTAATTTATTAATTGGAGACCAACATAACGGCCAAATGAAGTTTCTGTGCAAGGGATAAATGCTGTTCCCAAGATGAGGAGCTGGGATTCCTGCCCAAAGCAAAGAAGTGTGACATTTTTATTGGCCCAAGATGACTTATCAGAGCTCCATGAACAGTCTCTGGAAGGCTTTATAAAATGACAACATCTCATGGACTCCTGTTAAGATGACTCCCCTCCCAAGAGGTCCAGAGACCCCGGGAGGAGAGCCATGTCCTCTGATCCCACCACCATGGCAGTCTAAGCCCCCCAGGATAATGGCTGGGCAAGGACCCAAGGAGGCAGCAGTGTGGAAGAGGAAGGGACCTAATTGCTGATGCTGGGAACAGGGCCTCGAGCCTATGCCCAAGGCAGAGACTACCCACTCTGATAACTTGGGGCCCTCTTCCCTTGACTTTGGCCCAGTGAAACTGATTTTGTACTTCTAACCTCCAGAACTGTAAGAGAATAAATATGTGTTATTTTAAGCCACTAACTCTATGGTAATTTGTTCGAGCAGCAATAGGAAACTAATACAGAGGCCCCCTCTCAAGACTCTGTTCAACTTTGTACTAGGGATGCTAGCCAGTACAACAAGGCAAGTTAAATAAAATGATAAGGATTAGAAAGAAGAAATAAAATGTCACTATGCATAGACAACATGCCAAATAAATCCACAGAAAAACTGTTAGAATTAATAAGTGAATCTAGCAAGTTGTAGAACCTCAAGGTCAATAAACAGAAATTGATTGCACTTCCATATACTAGTGTATCAGTCAGAATCTATTCAGGAGACAGAAACCACATCAGTAATTTGAACGAGGAAACAATATAAAGAATTATAAACTAGTGAAAGGTGATTAATTACTAATAGGAATAAAAGAGAAATCTAAAGAATACAAGAACAGAAAGTGTAGGGAACAACTATTGTCTCTAAGGCTGAGAGAGAGTATCCAAGGAAGGAACAAACTTGGAAGAGTCCCCTACTTCCAACCAAGGCTAAGATTCAGACCTCATTGGAGAGGGTGTCACTGTGGCCCGCTGGATGGGGTGAAAGTTCACTGAGGTGTCTCAGGTCAGAGTTGGTCTGTAGCTAGTGGGCTAGGAAGAGAATGGAGCCGCCCACTGTGGTGCCATCAGAACTCTCTTTGGGCTATGCACCACTGTGTCGCCCACACACCGCTGGCAAGGGAACCACCCACTGTGGTGTCCATGAAATTCACTAGAGAGTGGGTGCCACTGCATTTCCCACACACCTCTAGCAGCCATGCTATGCTGTAGAAGCAAGAAGCAAAGTACACCAGAACCGTTTCTTCTGCTATGTCTTAGAGCATTCTTCCTGCACCCTCTGCTGACAAAGCCTAACATTATGCCAGCTGCCAAAGGAGAAATATTTACAGGGTTCAGCTCCAATATCACAAAATAGGGCAAAGAAAGGTAGATTTTTAAGTGGGTGGAAGTAAATTGATAACTGGTATAGGCAGCCATTAACTTTTAGATAATGAAAATCTTAAAAGATACCATTCACAATAGATAATCAAGTACCGAGAAGGAAACCAAATGATTGATGTGTGAGATTTCTAAAATATTATTAAAAGAAATAAAAAAGAACTGAAACACATGGGTGGGTATTATGGGTGGGTATTATGTTCAAGGGCCAAAGTTGTCAAGATATAAATTGTCCCCAAATTGAGCTATAGGTTTAATGCACCAAAGGGGCATATACAGAATGTTCTTAGCACTGTTTGTAATAGCACCAAACTGTAGATAATCCAATGTCCACCAACAATAGAATGGGTATATAAATTTTGAATATGTGGAATACTATACATCAATGAAAACGAAGACACTACAACTAAATGGAACAACATGGCTGAATCTCATGAACTTAGTGTTGAGCAAAGGAAGTAAGATTCCTCCCAAAATATTTACTTTATGATTCTGTTTATATATAGATCAAAAAAGGCAAAAAGTAAACTATAGTGTTAGAAATCAATATAGTGACTCTCCTTGGGAAAGTGGGAGGTGATAGTAATTATGAGGGGCCACAGAGGGGGCTTTTGGATATTGGCAGTGTTCTATTTCTTGTCCTTGGTGGTGGTTGCATAAGAAACCCCTTTGTGATAATTCACTGAGTTCTGTATTTGTTTTGTGAACTTTTCTGTATGCGTTAAACTTCAATTAAAAAAAAAAAGAATTATGTCCTTAGCAGGTAAGTATGTGGGGAATCGTCTTGGTGGGAGTGTAAAATGGCTACTCTTTTTTTTTTTTAATTAATTTATTTTTGGCTGTGTTGGGTCTTCGTTGCTGCGTGCGGGCTTTCTCTAGTTGTGGCAAGCAGGGGCTACTCTCCCTTGCGGTGGGTGGGCTTCCCATTGTGGTGGCTTCTCTTGTTGCGGAGCATGGGGTCTAGGTGCGCGGGCTTCAGTAGTTGTGGCATGCAGGCTCAGTAGTTGTGGCTCGTGGGCTCTGGAGCGCAGGCTCAGTAGTTGTGGTGCATGGGCTTAGATGCTCCACGGCACGTGGAATCCTCCTGGACTAGGGATCGAACCCGTGTCCCCTGCATTGGCAGGCAGATTCTTAACCACTGCGCCACCAGGGAAGTCCCTGGCTACTCTTTCTTTCTCTTTTTTGCTTTTTAAAAAATGTATTTATTTGTTTGTTTGCGTATTTATTTATTTATGGCTGCATTAGGTCTTCGTTGCTGCACGCGGGCTTTCTTTAGTTGCGTCGAGCGGGGGCTACTCTTCATTGTGGTGCGCGGGCTTCTCTTTGCGGTGGCTTCTCTTGTTGCGGAGCACAGGCTCTAGGTGTGTGGGCTTCAGCAGTTGTGGCTCATGGGCTCTAGAGCACAGGCTCAGTAGTTGTGGCACATGGGCTTAGTTGCTCCGCAGCATGTGGGATCTTCCTGGACCAGGGCTTGAACCTGTGTCCCCTGTGGAGCCACCCTTTCCACCTGAGATGCTCGGTTCTCGCTCATTAGACATGCACATACCTCACGGATGTACCCCAAGAGAGAGGGACAGACCCTGACCCTAAGCTGACTTGAGCATGAGCCATGTTTATTTAGTTACAAATTCTTGGCTTTGTTCTAAATCTCTGGTATTGTGGAAAGACCACTTGGATTAGAGTCAAAGGGACATCATTTTGATTTTCAATTCCATGAATTTATCTCTGCTACTTTGTCACTTCAAACTCTGTGAAAGGCTTAAAAATAAAACAAAACCTATACAACTTTAGGTTCCATTAGAAGTCGATTTATTCATAGTAGGTATTAATAAGGGGGAAAATGTAATGAATGGCAACTTAAACTAGAAAAAATGAATAAAACAACAATTTAATAAATAAACACAGAGTAAGATGAGTAAAGTAAAATTGAGTCTATCGGTCAATTCACCAAAGTTGATTAAACTGAATTCACCCAATAAAATACAAAGACTGTCAAAGTTAAAAATAAAAATCCAGGTGTATGCTGCTCAGAGGAAAAACATAAACTGACAAAGATCGAAAATAAGATGCCAAAAAGATATCAGAAAAAATGCCAACAAGAAGAAAGCAGGCCTTCCACCTTCCTTTTACCTCCCTGCTCCCCAGCCCCATGCACTTAAAAAGAAGGTCATTGGAGCACACAGTGGAAAAGTGCCTATCTACAACCCAAGGACCCAAGGCTGTGCCGTGCACTTGAGGGATCTCAGTTCCCAGACCAAGGACTCAATCTGGGTCACAGGAGTGAAAGCCCAGAATCCTAACCACTAGGCCACCAGGGAACTCCCACTTAATTTCTTGTCTTGAAAGCTCTTAAAGTTTAGTAACAATTTCCATGAGTAAGAGAGTAATAAATCAGGAGATTGGTTCAAGATGGCAGAGTAGAAGGACGTGCTCTCACTCCCTCTTGCAAGAACGCCAGAATCACAACTAACTGCTGAACAATCATCGACAGGAAGACACTGGAAGTCACCAAAAAAGATACCCCACATCCAAACAAAAAGGAGAAGCCACAATGAGATGGTAGGAGGGGCGCAATCACAATAAAATCAAATCCCATAACTGCTGGGTGGGTGACTCACAAACTGGAGAACATTTATACCACAGAAGTCCACCCACTGGAGTGAAGGTTCTGAGCCCCACGTCAGGCTTCCCAATCTAGGGGTCTGGAAACGGGAGGAGGAATTCCAAGAGAATCAGACTTTGAAGGCTAGCGGGATTTGATTGCAGGACTTCGACAGGACTGGGGGAAACAGAGACCCCCATTCTTGGAGGGCACACACAAAGTAGTGTGCGCATCGGGACCCAGGGGAAGGAGCAGTGACCCCATAGGAGACTGAACCAGACCTACCTGCTAGTGTTGGAGGGTCTCTTGCAGAGGCGTCGGGTGGCTGTGTCTCACCATGAGGACAAGGACACTGGCAGCAGAAGTCCTGGGAAGTACTCCTTGGCGTGAGCCCTCCCAGAGTCTGCCATTAGCCCCACCAAAGAGCTGGGGTAGGCTCCAGTGTTTGGTTGCCTCAGGCCAAACAACCAACAGAGAGGGAACCCAGCCCCACCCATCAGCAGTCAAGCGGATTAAAGTTTTACTGAGCTCTGCCCACCAAAGCAACAGCCAGCTCTACCCACCACCAGTCCCTCCCATCAGGAAACTTGCACAAGCCTCTTAGATAGCCTCATCCACCAGAGGGCAGACAGCAGAAGCAAGAAGAACTACAATCCTGCAGCCTGTGAAACAAAAACCACATCCACAGAAAGATAGACAAGATGAAAAGGCAGAGGGCTATGTACCAGATGAAGGAACAAGATAAAAACCCAGAAAAACAACTAAATGAAGTGGAGGTAGGCAACCTTCCAGAAAAAGAATTCAGAATAATGATAGTGAAGATGATCCAGGACCTCGGAAAAAGAATGGAGGCAAAGATAGAGAAGATGCAAGAAATGTTTAACAAAGACCTAGAAGAATTACAGAACAAACAAACAGAGATGAACAACACAATAACTGAAATGAAAACTACATTAGGGGACTTCCCTGGTGGCGCAGTGGTTAAGAATCTGCCTGCCAATGCAGGGGACACAGGTTCGAGCCCTGGTCCGGGAAGATCCCACATGCCGCGGAGCAAGTAAGCCCGTGCGCCACAACTACTGAGCCTGTGCTCTAGAGCCCGCAAGCCACAACTACTGTGCCCGCGTGCCACAACTACTGAAGCCCGTGCGCCTAGAGCCCGTGCTCCGCAACCAGAGAAGCCACCACAATGAGAAGCCCGTGCACCACAACAAAGAGTAGCCCCCGCTCGCCGCAACTGGAGAAAAGCCCGCGCCCAGCAATGAAGACTCAATACAGCCAAAAATAAATAAAAATTAAAAAAAAAAAAACTACACTAGAAGGAATCAATAGCAGAATAACTGAGGCAGAAGAACGGATAAGTGACCTGGAAGATGGAATGGTGGAATTCACTGCTGCAGAACAGAATAAAGAAAAAAGAATGAAAAGAAATGAAGACAGCCTACGAGACCTCTGAGACAACATTAAATGCAACAACATTTGCATTACAGGGGTCCCAGAAGGAGAAGAGACAGAGAGAAAGGACCTGAGAAAATACTGAAGAGATTATAGTCAAAAACTTCCCTAACATAGGAAAGGAAATAGCCAACCAAGTCCAGGAAGCGCAGAGAGTCCCAGGCAGGCTAAACCCAAGGGAAACACACCGAGACACATAGTAATCA
The DNA here is from genome assembly GCF_949987535.1 of Balaenoptera acutorostrata. Lineage (NCBI taxonomy): Eukaryota > Metazoa > Chordata > Mammalia > Artiodactyla > Balaenopteridae > Balaenoptera > Balaenoptera acutorostrata. The sequence goes on along the minus strand of NC_080085.1, from coordinate 15,922,177 downwards.
AATTGGCAAAAATTAAAGACAAAGAAAAATTATTGAAATCATAAGGGGAAAACGACAAATAACATACAAGGGAACTCCCATAAGGTTAACAGCTGATTTCTCAGCAGAAACTCTACAAGCCAGAAGGGAGTGGCATGATATACTTAAAGTGATGAAAGGGAAGAACCTACAACCAAGATTACTCTACCTGGCAAGGATCTCATTCAGATTCTGACGGAGAAATCAAAAGCTTTACACACAAGCAAAGCTAAGAGAATTCAGCACCACCAAACAAGCACTACAACAAATGCTAAAGGAACATCTCTAAGTGGGAAACACAAGAGAAGAAAAGGACCTACAAAAACAAACCCAAAACAATTAAGAAAATGGTCATAGGAACATACATATCGATAATTACCTTAAACGTGAATGGATTAAATGCTCCAACCAAAAGACCCAGGCTTGCTGAATGGATACAAAAACAAGACCCATATATATGCTGTCTACAAGAGACCCACTTCAGACCTAGGGGCACGTTCAGACTGAAAGTGAGGGGATGGAAAAAGATATTCCAAGCAAATGGAAATCAAAAGAAAGCTGGAGTAGCAATACTCATATCAGGTAAAATAGGCTTTAAAATAAAGAATGTTACAAGAGACACAGGAGGCCACTACATAATGATCAAGGGATCAATCCAAGAAGAAGATATAACAATTATAAATATATATGCACCCAACATAAGAGCATCTCAACACATAAGGCAACTGCTAACAGCTCTGAAAGAGGAAATTGACAGTAACACAGCAATAGTGGAGGACTTTAACACCTCACTTACACCAATGGACAGATCTTCCAAACAGAAAGTTAACAAGGAAACACAAGCTTTAAATGACACAATAGACCAGATAGATTTAATTGATATTTATAGGACATTCCATCCAAAAACAGCAGATTACACTTTCTTCTCAAGTGCACACGGAACATTCTCCAGGATAGATCACATCTTGAGTCACAAATCAAGCCTCAATAAATTTAAGAAAATTGACATCATATCAAGCATCTTTTCGGACCACAACGCTATGAGATTAGAAATGAATTACAGGGAAAAAAATGTAAAAAACAGAAACACATAGAGGCTAAACAATACGTGACTAAATAATCAAGAGATCACTGAAGAAATCAAAGAGGAAATCAAAAAATACCTAGGGACAAATGACAATGAAAACACGACAATCCAAAACCTATGGGATGCAGCAAAAGCAGTGCTAAGAGGGAACTTGATAGCTATACAAGCCTACCTCAAGAAACAAGAAAAATCTCAAATAAACAATCTAACCTTACACCTAAAGGAACTAGAGAAAGAAGAACAAACAAAACCCAAAGTTAGCAGAAGAAAAGATATCATAAAGATCAGAGCAGAAAAAAATGAAATAGAAACAAAGAAAACAAAAAAAAGATCAATAAAACTAAAAGCTGGTTCTTTGAGAAGATAAACAAAATTGATCAACCATTAGCCAGACTCATCAAGAAAAAGAGGGAGAGGACTCAAATCAATAAAATTAGAAATGAAAAAGGAGAAGTTACAACAGACACCGCAGAAATACAAAGCATCCTAAGAGACTACTACCAGCAACTCTATGCCAATAAAATGGACAACCTGGAAGAAATGGACAAATTCTTAGAAAGGTATAACCTTCCAAGACTGAACCAGGAAGAAATAGAAAATATGAACAGACCAATCACAAGTAATGAAATTGAAACTGTGATTAAAAATCTTCCAACAAACAAAAGTCCAGGCTCAGATGGCTTCACAGGTGAATTCTATCAAACATTTACAGAAGAGCTAACACCCATCCTTCTCAAACCCTTCCAAAAAATTGCAGAGGAAGGAACACTCCCAAACTCATTGTATGAGGCCACCATCACCCTGATACCAAAACCAGACAAAGATACTACAAAAAAAGAAAATTACAGACCAATATCACTGATGAATATAGAGGCAAAAATCCTCAACAAAATACTAGCAAACAGAATCCAGCAACACATTAAAAGGATCATACACCATGATTAAGTGGGATTTATCCCATGGATGCAAGGATTCTTCAATATACGCAAATCAATCAATGTGATATACCATATTAACAAACTGAAAAAGAAAAACCATATGATCATCTCAATAGATGCAGAAAAAGCTTTCGACAAAATTCAACACCCATTTATGATAAAAACTCTCCAGAAAGTGGGCATAGAGGGAACCTGCCTCAACATAATAAAGGCCATATACGACAAACCCACAGCAAACATCATTCTCAATGGTGAAAAATTGAAAGCATTTCCTCTAAGATCAGGAACAAGACAAGGATGTCCACTCTCACCACTATTATTCAACATAGTTTTGGAAGTCCTAGCCACGGCAATCCGAGAAGAAAAAGAAATAAAAGGAATACAAATTGGAAAAGAAGAAGTAAAACTGTCACTGTCTGCAGATGACATGATACTATACATAAAGAATCCTAAAGATGCCACCAGAAAACTACTAGAGCTAATCAATGAATTTGGTAAAGCTGCAGAATACAAAATTAATTCACAGAAATCTCTTGCATTCCTATATACTAAGGATGAAAACTCTGAAAGAGAAATTAAGGAAACACTCCCATTTACCACTGCAACAAAAAGAATAAAATACCGAGGAATAAACCTACCTAGGGAGACAAAAGGCCTATATGCAGAAAACTATAAGACACTGATGAAAGAAATTAAAGATGATATTAACAGATGGAGAGATATACCATGTTCTTGGATTGGAAGAATCAATATTGTGAAAATGACTATACTACCCAAAGCCATCTACAGATTCAATGCAATCCCTATCAATCCCTATCAAATTACCAATGGCATTTTTTACAGAAGTAGAACAAAAAATCTTAAAATTTGTATGGCGACACAAAAGACCCCGAATAGCCAAAGCAGTCTTGAGGGAAAAAAACGGAGCTGGAGGAATCAGACTCCCTGACTTCAGACTATACTACAAAGCTACAGTAATCAAGACAATATGGTACTGGCACAAAATCAGAAATATAGATCAATGGAACAGGACAGAAAGCCCAGAGATAAACCCACGCACATATGGTCACCTTATCTTTGATAAAGGAGGCAAGCATATACAGTGGAGAAAAGACAGCCTCTTCAATAAGTGGTGCTGGGAAAACTGGACAGGTACATGTAAAAGAATGAAATTAGAACACTCCCTAACACCATACACAAAACTAAACTCAAAATGGATTAAAGACCTAAATGTAAGGCCAGACACTATCAAACTCTTAGAGGAAAACATAGGCAGAACACTCTACGACATACATTACAGCAAGATCCTTTTTGACCCACCTCCTAGAGAAATGGAAATAAAAACAAAAATAAACAAATGGGACCTAATGAAACTTCAAAGCTTTGGCACAGCAAAGGAAACCATAAACAAGATGAAAAGACAACCCTCAGAATGGGAGAATATATTTGCAAATGAGGCAACTGACAAAGGATTAATTTCCAAAATTTACAAGCAGCTCATGCAGCTCAATATGAAAAAAACAAACAACTCAATACAAAAATGGGCAGAAGACCTAAAGAGACATTTCTCCAAAGAAGATATACAGATTGCCAACAAACACATGAAAGAATGCTCAACATCATTAATCATTAGAGAAATGCAAATCAAAACTACAATGAGATATCACCTCACACCAGTCAGAATGGCCATCATCAAAAAATCTACAAACATAAATACTGGAGAGGATGTGGAGAAAAGGGAACCCTCTTGCACTGTTGGTGGGAATGTAAATTGATACAGCCACTATGGAGAACAGTATGGGTTCCTTAGAAAACTAAAAATAGAACTACCATATGACCCAGCTATCCCACGACTGGGCATATACCCTGAGAAAACCATAATTCAAACTGAGTCATGTACCACAATGTTCACTGCAGCTCTATTTACAATAGCCAGGACATGGAAGCAACGTAAGCGTCCATCAACAGATGAATGGATAAAGAAGATGTGGCACATATATACAATGGAATATTACTCAGCCATAAAAAGAAATGAAATTGAGTTATTTGTAGTGAGGTGGATGGACCTAGAGTCTGTCATACAGAGTGAAGTTAAGTCAGAAAGAGAAAAACAAATACAGTATGCTAACACATATATATGGAATCTCAAAAAAAAAAAAAAAGGGTCATGAAGAACCTAGGGGCAGGACGGGAATAAAGACGCAGACCTACTAGAGAATGGATTTGAGGACACGGGGAGGGGGAAGGGTAAGCTGGGACAAAGTGAGAGAGTGGCATGGACATATATACACGACCAAATGTAAAATAGATAGCTAGTGGGAAGCAGCCGCATAGCACAGGGAGATCAGCTCGGTGCTTTGTGACCACCTAGAGGGGTGGGATAGGGAGGGTGGGAGGGAGGGAGACGCAAGAGGGAGGGGATATGGGGATATATGTATATGTACAGCTGATTCACTTTGTTATAAAGCAGAAACTAGCAACAACAACAACAACAAAAAGATGGCCAGCCATGGAACACAAGTGTCTAGGGGTCCAGAGTTTAGAATATGAAAAACCATGCTATGTCTTGCCCATAGCATATTATAACAAAATGGGACCTAGTGGTTTTTTAACTTATCAGCTTCTTTATTTATAAGCTGGGGATGATAAAAACGCCCATGTTATGACATTAGAAAACTTATGAGTCATTGACATAAAAAATACAGTAATGCATAGAAAAAAAAAACAGCAACAAGTAAATGTGAACAATATACAGGAAATGGATGATTTCTTCGCAAAACTGAAGCCACCAAAATAGACCAACATATCAAGATCATTTACCATGGACGAGATTGAAAAGGAGAGTAGCTGTCCACCATGAAAAAGGCACCAAGACCACCTAGGCCCACAGCTGAATTTTATCTAACCTTTTGTGGACAAATGAGTCTGACGCTCTTTGCACCTGCTTCTCTCAAACTGAATGTGTACACAAGTGATGTGGGGCTCTTGTCAAAATGCCGATTTGGATCCATTAGGTCTGAGATGGGCCCAAGACTCTGCATTTCTAACCAGTTCCCAGGGGAGGCGGATGCTGTTGGTTCATGGACCCCACTTTGAGTAGCAAGGATTTAACTATTTCAGGCAGTAGGAAGAAAGATATAAGGTTCTCCAGTTCCCCACAAGGCCAGCATAACTTATATACCAAAACCAGACAAAGCTAATTTCAACAATAACAAATTCTCAACCTCAATTTCATTTATAAATATAGATGCAAATTCTAAAAACATAGTAGCAAATAGACTCAGATATGAAATTAAAAAATTAGAAAGTGCTTCAGTATGAAGAAACCTAGCAATATGAGTCTTTTTTTTTAAATTAATTAATTTATTTATTTATGGCTGTGTTGGGTCTTCGTTTCTGTGCGAGGGCTTTTTCTAGATGCGGCGAGTGGGGGCCACTCTTCATCGCGGTGCGCGGGCCTCTCCCGCTGCGGAGCATAGGCTCCAGAGGCGCAGGCTCAGTAATTGTGACTCACGGGCCCAGTTGCTCCGCGGCATGTGGGATCTTCCCAGACCAGGGCTCAAACCCGTGTCCCCTGCATTAGCAGGCAGATTCCCAACCACTGCGCCACCAGGGAAGCCCCGAGTCTTTTTTTTTTAATTAAAAAAAAATTTATTTATTTTTGACTGCATTGGGTCTTCGTTGCTGCGCGTGGGCTTTCTCTAGTTGTGGTGAGTGGGAGCTACTCTTCGTTGTGGTGCCCAGGCTTCTCTTGTTGCGGAGCACGGGCTCTAGGAGCATGGGCTTCAGTAGTTATGGCTCGCGGGCTCTAGAGCGCAGGCTCAGTAGTTGTGGCGCACGGGCTTAGTTGCTCCGCGGCATGTGGGATCTTCCCGGACCAGGGCTTGAACCCGTGTCCCCTGCATTGGCAGGCAGATTCTTAACCACTGCGCCACCAGGGAAGCCCACAATATGAGTCTTTATATCAAAAAACTAAGAGAAAATATAAGCATATTAATAGATGCTAAAAGCAGCCATTCCTAATTAAAACTTTAAGGAAAATAGGAATAGATGGAAACTAAGGATATTCATCAAAAACCAACAACAAAAATTATTTTAAATGTCAAAACACTAAAAATATTTAATTAAAATCAAGGAGGAGACAGGAATGCACACTAACACCATTATTATTTAACATTACTTTAAGGCCGTAGTAGTTCTCAACCCCAGATGCCCATAAGAATCATCTGGAAAGCTTTCCAAAATATATACCAATTCAATCTCTGACCATAGGGGTTTGGCACTAGAATTTTTTTTAAAAGCTTTCTGGCCGATGTTAATGCAACCTGGGGTAAGAACTGCTGTCTTAGAGGTGTCATCGAATGCAACATGTAAAGAAAATAAGACAGGTATAATCTTTGGGAAAGAAGTGTAGGGTTGCCAGATAAAATATGGAACACCCAGTTAAATTTGAATTTCAAATGAACAATGAATACATTTTCAGGATAAGTATGTCCCATGCAATATATATTTCCAGACATCCTTATTCTAAAAAATTATTGTTTATCTGAAATTCATATTTAACTGGGCATTCTGTATTTTTGTTTCCTATCTCTGGTAGCCTTGAAAGATCTATAAATTATATCTGTTTGCTGATACTATAACTGCCTACACCGGAAACCCAAGAAACACAATTAAAAAACTTTTAAAATTAATAACAATATTTGGTAAGAAGGCTGGGTATCAGATATATTACAACGAAACATAGAAGTTTTTACTCTAACAATAACTACCTAGAAATGCAAACGGGGATAAGTTTTTCATTTATAATAGTGGCCAAAAATGATAACATATTTAGGAATAAATTTAATATGAGAAACACAGTCTCATAAAAGGAAACTTAAAATATTCTATTAAAAGACAGAAAACAGGGACTTCCCCAGTGGTCCAGTGGTTAAGACTCTGCCTTCCACTGCAGGGGGCACGGGTTCGATCCCTGATCAGGGATGCCTCATGGTGTGGCCGGGAAAACAAAAATTGTATTAAAAAAAAAAAAAAGCAGGATGGCTGAATAAAGGGTTGTCCTTCATAGCACTGAATTATAATAGCCATTAAAAAGAATAAATTAATGGACAAAAACATTCATGGCAGCACTGTCCATAATAACCCCAAAGCCTATCAGTAGTAGAATGGATAAATTCTGGTATATTCACACAATAGGATATTATACAGTAACCAGAATGAACAAACTGTAACTACATACATTACGAATGTCATAAATATATCATTAAAAAGGGGTATGTACTGAATGGTTCCGTTTGTATAAAGCATAAAACAGGCTTAAAAGAAAATCTATGCTGTTACAAGTCAGGATGGTGGTTACCGCCAGGTTGGGGTAGAGGGGGGTATATGGAAGGAGGCATGAGGGGGATTCTGGGACACTGGTAATGTTCTGTTTCTTGATCTGGGTGCTGGTTACATAGGTGTATTCATTGTGGAAATTCACCAAGCACTACACTCATGATTTGTACATTAAAAAAAAGAAAAAGAATAACAGTTTACAGGGATCTCAACTAGGTATTGTTGGTTGAGAAAAGCAGAATGCAGAAAATTATGTATACTAAAATACCATTTTTATAGAGCATATAACAATAAACCACCTTGATTATGTAGTACTGTATATGTAAATATATGCACATATGAGGACATATTTAGCTCTATATAGGTCTATATGGGACAGATAAAAATATGGAAGGCCATATAGGAAGTTAATATGACTTCCCTAGGTGAGGGCCATGCTTATGTTGGGGGAGGAAAGGTAGAAGGAAAAAAAAGTGTGCCCCTGTTTTTTAAAGATTGTATAATATGATCCCATTTATGTTAAAAAAAAACAGTAAAGAAGAAAATTATTTAGAAATAAGTTCTAACAAAGTTTAAAAATTGAGACCCAGTAAATGACACATGTTGCATAATTCAAGCCCCATGGCATATTATGAACACTGTCCAGGTAAAAATATGAAGTCTCAAGATTATTAACAAATAGCAGTGGATACAAAAAGTCTATTTCTCAGCTTTTAGCAATATGGTGGACTCAGACAACCTGAACATTCTTTTACTATAATCACCTAGAAGTACTGAGTAAAATGTAACATAATTACATTAAAAAGTACAGCTAAGGTCACAAAAAAATAAAAGCAAATCCCCAGGTGTCAAAGACAAAGAGTGAAGTGAAAAAGCACAGGGGTAAGTGCTTGAGCTACTAGGGGGTATTTGTCTCTAGAACCTAGGGGTTTGGTGTTAATTCCCACACAGGTGTAGCAAATGAAGCTTTGGGCTTTGGGAGGTAGGGAATTGGAACTGAGAACTTTATATAAAGCCAAGACCCTCAAAAGACTATTCTGTTTATGAAAGGATTTAAAAACAAGAGAGACCACAGGACACAGGGCTTTGGGTGGGAGATAAAAAAAGAAAAGCTCTCCGAGAATTCAAAACCACAGGACCTGAATTCACATCACTTTTACTCTACCCACATAGTGCAGAAACTGCAGACGAAAAAGTAATGGAAGAATTATTCCTCAAGCAGTGATACTCCTGACACACAAAGCAGAAGCAAACAAAAAACTTCTCTGAAGAGATGCTCCCACAACCCAAATACCACAGGATTTTCACAGAAAAAAATATAAGCCCTGCTAATAATGAGTTCACAATAAAAAATGTCAAAGCCCCTGAGTGAACAATCCAACTTGTTCAAGTCTGCAAATACAAGAAACATCCATTTCTTTCCCCATGAGCTCCAAATACAGAGAGAGAAACAGAAAGAGATTATAAAAGAAATACACATAAAATGACTGAAGACTAGAAAGGAAGCAATCAGATCTTAAGAAGAGAACTAAACCCTATGAAATTACAAACTTTTAGGGAATATATGGAACTTTTAGAGAATATAATTGATTCTCATTATTTGCCGTAGTTATGTTCTACATAATCGCTGTATAATGAATTAGTGAATACTGAAGCATTGCTCCTTTGCGAAATACAGGGTTTGGTCCTTGCGAGCCTATGGTCACAACATTTCAGTCGGCTGAGCAATAACATAACCTTGTTTTATGTGTGCTTCTGTTTAAAGACAACTCGTTTAATATATATTGTTGACTCATTAACACTGAACTCACAGCAGCACTGTAACTCAGGCCTGAGTGAACCTTACCTAATACACGTATTTTCTTCTTAAGCCACCTCACAGCCTTCTTGCATTTAGGAACACTAGATAGTACTTCAGCACTACATTTGGGGCTATTTTAAACACTGAGATTGCCAACAAAAAGCATAAAAATGCAAAAAACAAGGCACTAAATACAGCTCAAAAAGGTCACTTGTTTACAGTATGAGAGCAGACACAAGAAGGCAGAACGTCGCCTTGTCCCACCACAGCTGGAAATGTGTACAACTCAAAATAAACTCACTCCTTTGCACATGACCACCGTAAATATTCATTTTGGGTTACACATAAATTTTAGAGAGGTGAATTTGCAAATACAAAATCCGCAAATAAGGATCCACTGTATCTTTATGGTATTCCCAGAGTTGGAAAGGATATTTTTGTTTTTAGACAAGATGCAAAAAGCACGAATTATAAAGGAAAAGAGTGATAAATTGAAATAAAATAAATTGAAATTTAAAACTTACTTGAAAACATATGTCAGAAAGAAAGTGAAAAATCAAGTCACAGACTGGGATAAGATATCTGCTTCCCAAATCAAGAACAGAGAATTAGTACCAAGAAGGGTTTTAAAGTTCCTAGACATCAGTAAGAAAAAGACAAATAGCTATTAGAAAAATGAGCAAAGGATAAGAATAAGCATTTTCTTAGAAAACAGACTGACCAACAAACTAATGAAAAAATGCTCAATCTCATTTGCAATTAAGAAATATAAATTAAAAATGATATTTCACAACTCTATACGTATAAATTTTAAAAATATATACATATACGTATATATACATACTTTGTAAAACTGAAGTGTGGTTAAGCACAACTCGTGTCAGGCATAAGTTTACAACATTAAATGATAACCTTTAGTAAAATCAAAGGACGTTTTTAGGTAAAATTTCCAACACAGGCATACAATTAATTCCAGGGATTAGAAACCCAAGGGAGAAAATGAGAGTTGCAGAAGGAAGCCCGAGAATAAATAACCAAATGACATTCAGGAAGCAACAAAAAAAGACTCATCTGGTTCTGCCAGAGATTGGACGTTTCTTAAAACAACTATTCCGGGATGAGCAGTGGATTTTCACGTGAGATAATGCAGCAGAAGATCTGCACACGTCAGCTTATACACATTCAGAGCACACGTTTTTTTTAAGATTCTGTTTTTCCAGAACCACTCTCAGTACCAAATTCTGTATCAATCAGGGTTCACCCAGAGGCCAAACCAGTAGGAGATATATATACGTCTGTGTGTATATAAACAGTTGAAGTGGCTTGTGCAAATGGGGGAGCTGGCTAAGCAGGCTCCGTAAGGCTGTTGACACCATACCTGATTCCGGAGCTCGAAGTCCACAGGGCAGGCAGTCAGGGAAGATCCGGAGCAGTCTAAAACCCACAGGCACAAGCTGGCACCCCGCAAGAACGGACTAAAGCCTGAGGCCTCGGCGACCTGAAGAAGCCAGGGCCGTTCATCATGGCGCTAAACACACACACTGGGCCCGAGGAACCTCATCATGGAGCTAAACACACACACCTGGCCCGAGAATCGCATCATGGCGCTAAACACACACACCTGGCCCGGGCACCCATCACGGAGCTAAACACACACAGTGGTCCCGGGAATCAGAGCAGCTAACAGGGGATCCAGGGGAATGTAGAGCAATTGCAGGCCTAGCTGCTGCTTCACACCCACAAGGTGAATCGGCAGCTCAGCAAGAGTGTGTGGGAGCTACACAATGGTTGCTGCTTCTCTTTGCCTTCCAACTCTCTCAGGAATCTCCACTGTGGCCCACCTTAACCAGAAACATACAAGAAAGGGAATTCTGAGAAATGTAGTTCAGCCTAGCCAAACGGACACTTCTTTAATGGTTATGTGTCTCTTTAGACCCTCCTATTGTTCTTGAGTTAGCATTAGTAAATTATATTTTTCCCCAGGAAAATTATGCACAATGACCAGAAAATGTAGTATCTTTGTTAACTGATTGCTTAGTATTTGAGATATCTTTTGGGGTCTAATACATGATCTATTTTTATAAATGTTCCATAAGTGCTTGGAAATAATGTGTATTCTCTAAAACTGATTGCAGAGTATACATATACATACATGATCAGGTGGATTAACTGGGTTGTCCAATTTTCTATACACAAGCTTTTTATTTACATGCTCAATTACTGACAGAGGTATATTAAAAATCTCCCTCTATCAATTTCTCCTAGTAGTTATGTCAATTTTTGCATTATCAATTTTAAAGCTCTAAGTTTTTAGATGCATATCAGTTTAAAAACTATTATATCTTCCTGGTGAATCATTCCTTTTAGCGTTCAGTAATGACCTTTTTATCCCTAATGATATTATTCTTTGCCTTAAAGTCTATCCTGTCCAAAGTTAATATTGCTATGATTTTAATTATGCTCTTTTTTTTCCTAACCTTGGGGTTTCTTTTTTTTTTAAATTTTATTTATTTTTGGCTGTGTTGGGTCTTCATTGCTGCAGACAGGCTTTCTCTAGTTGTGGCGAGCAGGGGCTACTCTCTGTTGCGGTGCACGGGCTTCTCCATTGTGGTGGCTTCTCTTGTTGTGGAGCATGGGCTCTAGGCGTGCAGGCTTCAGTAGTTGCAGCACACAGGCTTCAGTAGTTGTGGTGCACAGGCTCAGTAGTTGTGGCGCACGGGCTCAGCAGTTGTGGTGCACAGGCTTATTTGCTCCACGGCACGTGGGATCTTCTTGGACCAGGGATCGAACCTGTGTCCCCTGCACTGCCAGGCAGATTCTCATCCACTGTGCCACCAGGGAAGTACCCCCCAGCCCCTGGGGTTTCTTTTACTTACTTGCCAGCTCAGCTATGCATTTTTAAAAGATATTTATTATATGTGATCCATTATTTCTGGTGTGTGTAGCAGGATATCTAACCTGGCATATTCATAGATCTTGAAGTTCTCAAACTTCAAGAAAAAAATGAAACATATACTCACCTTCAAACAGAAATCTCTTATTGTGTTTGATAGGCAATCAGAATGGCAGAATAAATTGCACAATGTATGCATCACCAAGGCCCCATCTTACCAGTGAAGGTGTCAAACCATATTAATTATAGGGCTCAGTCTGAATGTACTCACTTTCTATCTCCAACAGACAAGAAAAAAATACGCTTTTTCAAACAATACACTCCCACAGCTTCCCCCGAGATTCTGATATGGCTCCCATCCCTGAAGGTGGTTCCCCCACAGCTGAAAATCACTGGTTTATGATATCTCCAAAGAAGATTACAGTTTAAAGATGGAAATATTTTTAATAGTTCGGTATTCCTCCTCCCATTCCTCAACCACTCACAGATGTTGTACTTTCCTCTGGTATTCTGTGGGTTCTTTTCAATATGTTTACAAACTGCTCAGGTCTCCTGGTTAGGTGGCATCCAAGAGACCAACACTAGGCTCAAATCCAGTTTCTACCTGGCAGTGTGTGAGTCCCGCCACTGGAGCCAAATCCTATCAGCTGACATTTAACCTAGTCTTACCAATAGCAGTTTACGAGAGACTTCCAATACCCACATTATACATCTGCTCATGGTGTGAATTGGGGTCTACTTTTCTCTACTACTGACTATGAATTTCAAGGGTCGTGGCAAAGATTCTGTCAGTGATTTGGGCCAACTGTTTACAAGGAGGGAAAGCCCTAATTCTTGTTAAGCAAACTTGGTGTCTGATTTATTCAACTTGTCAAATTTATGCACTACATAGAAAGCCTTTAAAAACTCATTAAAGTCAATGCTTCCATCTTTGTTTAAGTCCATCCTTTCGGCGAGCTCATCTATCTGGGAATCATCAATACAGACACTGTAGTAACTTGTGAAAAGTTTCCACATGCTACGAAATTCTTCCATGGAGATCAGGCCTAAAAGAATATAGGAGAAGGTCATGAGTGTTCATTTTAAGACCCACCTTAGGGAGGGGTGCGGAAAGCCATACTGACTGAATAGTCCCAATTAGCAGCTCACTAACATGCCTGACCATCGAGACACTGAAGGAAATGGAAAAGTAAGATTGTAAATATAAGAAACAATATGTCACTTTCAACTACCAAGTGATCCTGAGATTATTCTAAAGCTGGAATAAGTGAACAGTGAAGGAATGGGGTGGGGGAGATTGTAGATGTGGTACTATATGTAGTATAGAAATTACAAGATCTAAAATCTAAGGGAGAGGGACATGGAAGGAGGGCAGAGAGGAGAGCTACATCAAAGCAGAGGGAGAATTAACCCTGGGACTCAAAAAGAGGATTGCAAACAGTGGCTCTGCCATTTTCTATAGGGAGTAATTTACTTTTGTGTTTTGATTATTGATTTTTTGGTACTCAATGGTCTCTGCAGTTGGGGATTATCTGATGATTTTTTTTAAGTTTGAAAATAAATAATTGTGCATCAAAGCTAAGCAGAAAATGAGTTCTTAGTCACCAAAACAGAATCAGAACTCTAGGAATGATTTTTATTGCCAGGAATAACTACAATTTTTAAATGGACAGTGGATTATCTTTTCATCTGTGCTGGTGATTTATAAAAGGAGCTATTCTTGTCTGACTAATGGATATATAAGCCTATACCATATGGACTCGAATAGAGAGTCTGTGGCCAAACTAAAAAAAACAATAATATTAAACATGAGTTTATCCCTACCCCCCACCCCTGAGTTAAATCAAGTTTGGATGAAGAATGCAATAGATGAAAACAGAATTCTGGTTTAAAAGAAACAGACTAGCCTTTGCTTTCTATTGCTACTGAACCAATCAAAGTGAACCTACCTGAGTGATCAGAGTCAATGACATTAAAGATGATTTGCAGGTCAGATCGGTATCTGTACACTGTTTCAATCAGAGTATACTGAGCCTAAAATAAAGACTAAGTGTTAAGACATATAGAATTTATAACAGATCAATTTTAGTAAAAGTAACAAACACACAACATGGTCACCAATTCGAAGTATGTGATTTAGATAGAAATTTGAGAAGGCAGGCCTTCCTTGGAGGCCCAACCCTCTTGAATCAGATAAAAGACCATGCTCTTGTGTTCTGTAGCGCCTGCAGTCTCTGTTCCTTAGGGGTTGGGCCAAAGCGAATCTGTGTGCCAGGCTCTGCACTGACAGCTTCTACGGATTATTTCATTCAGTCCTCAACAATAGCCCCAAGGAACAGAACTATTATTATGCCCATTTTACAGACTGGAAGACAGAGAGGTAAAGTAAGTTTCCCAAGGTTCACATAGCTGGTAAGTGGGATTTGAATCTTGGCCTGAAGCCAAGGCCTGGGAGCTTAGCCACCATGGTAAACTGTCTCTCAAGTGAAGCCAAAAGCCTCCTTTCTGTGGGTATTTTAGTTTCCCACGTGCAGTTTTACTTCCCTTTTCCTGCTCAACTTCTCAACTCTCCTGCAAACAATCACCCCAGTCCTAGCTCCCATCAGCTCACTTTCAGCCCAATACTATAACTAATTGCTGATGAGTTGTTAACTAATAAGTACTGGGGGTCTGACAACTCTTCCTGGGGTATCCCCATTTTAATAAGAAATTCTAAATTTTAAAATTCTTTAAGGTATAAGATGTCATATCAGTAAGTCTATACTTACTGACAGTTAATAGGAGTATGTTGAGTATTTTAAAGAGTATTATATGAAAGAATAGATGTCATATATGCCCTTCTGCTGGACAGCACTTAAGAGAAGAATCACATATTTGACACAGATTTGCTTGCAGAAGCCTTTTCTTCTTTTTTCTTTTTGCCTATCCTTAGAACACACAAACTTCCTGAACAGATCACAATGTATCTGGAAGATCCCCCTTAGGTCTTTCCTAAGAGTGCCACGCCCACCCATTAGACGATTCCACTCCCAACTTTTCAAAGAACTAAGGAACTCTTATAAGTTGTCCAAAGGCTGTTAGACGCCAGCCAGGTTTTAGCCGGGGGCTGTGTTTCACTTACCTCTTTCACAGGTTTCTGAATGTGGATATCTTGGAAGCTGGACATGTAGTCAATATTTCCATCTTTGTCTATGGTTACCAGACGTGAACTCAGGGATCTCCATGGCAAGTTCAGCCCCAAAACGTTCTCCATGGAAAAAGCCCACTGGCCCACAGAAAGTTTTCCTAACAACAACAGCAACAAAGCTCATATAATTGGTTGATAATTTGATTAAAAATGCAACCTCATCAATGGAGCAAGCAGACAGCCTCAGTTTTGAGGCCTGGGTGCCTCTGCTCCCCTTTATGATCTGTCCTACCAGACCCCCGACTCTGAGGGAGGAATAACCTTTGGGGTTCCGCAGATCTTTCCCTTACTGTTATGGGTAAGCAATCAGAATTTGGGTATACTAGATTTTTTCCCCTTTTTCTCATTAACAAAGTAAGGTATGTTTATAATAGAAGATTTGAAAACACAAAAGGATATAAAGGATAAAAGATTACTTTTATTTTTAGCATTTGGGCATATTGTTCATGTCTCATTTTCCCAAGTAATATCCTTTCATCTCCTAAAATTATATGTAGTTTTTTGAAGTCTAAATACCTTTATTTTTTCTGATTTTTAAAGATATGTTCATGTTTTTCCATGTATATAAACATGTATATATAAATGTATATATATTTTATCTTAAAGCCAAATATACTTTATACCATATGTTTTACATATGTGTATTACATATGGCAACACACACACATAACAAACATATATATTCTAACCTGATTTTTTACTTACAATAAATCATGGACATGCATCTATGTTAATAAACATAGATCTACATCATTCTTTTAATGGCTGTGAAACTATTCCATTATTTTCTTAGGATCATTCCTAGAAGTGGAATTGCTGGATCAAAGGGTATGTACATTTTTAAGGCTTTTGATATATATTGCCAAACTGCTTTCAAGAAAGAGTAGCCAGGGGGCTTCCCTGGCGGCGCAGTGGTTAAGAATCCGCCTGTCAATGCAGGGGACACGGGTTCGAGCCCTGGTCCAGGAAGATCCCACATGCTGCGGAGCAACTAAGCCCATGTGCCACAACTACTGAGCCTGTGCTCTAGAGCCCATGAGCCACAACTGCTGAAGCCCACACACCTAGAGCCTGTGCTCCACAACAAGAGAAGCCACCGCAAAGAGAAGCCCGCGCACCACAATGAAGAGTAGCCCCCGCTCGACGCAACTAAAGAAAGCCCGCGTGCAGCAACGAAGACCTAATGCAGCCATAAATAAATAAATACGCAAACAAACAAATAAATACATTTTTTAAAAAGCAAAAAAGAGAAAGAAAGAGTAGCCAGGGACTTCCCTGGTGGCGCAGTGGTTAAGAATCTGCCTGCCAATGCAGGGGACACGGGTTCGATCCCTAGTCCAGGAGGATTCCACGTGCCGTGGAGCATCTAAGCCCATGCACCACAACTACTGAGCCTGCGCTCCAGAGCCCACGAGCCACAACTACTGAGCCTGCATGCCACAACTACTGAAGCCCGCGCACCTAGACCCCATGCTCCGCAACAAGAGAAGCCACCACAATGGGAAGCCCACCCACCGCAAGGGAGAGTAGCCCCTGCTTGCCACAACTAGAGAAAGCCCGCACGCAGCAACGAAGACCCAACACAGCCAAAAATAAATTAATTAAAAAAAAAAAAGAGTAGCCATTTTACACTCCCACCAAGACGATTCCCCACATACTTACCTGCTAAGGACATAATTCTTTTTTTTTTTAATTGAAGTTTAACGCATACAGAAAAGTTCACAAAACAAATACAGAACTCAGTGAATTATCACAAAGGGGTTTCTTATGCAACCACCACCAAGGACAAGAAATAGAACACTGCCAATATCCAAAAGCCCCCTCTGTGGCCCCTCATAATTACTATCACCTCCCACTTTCCCAAGGAGAGTCACTATATTGATTTCTAACACTATAGTTTACTTTTTGCCTTTTTTGATCTATATATAAACAGAATCATAAAGTAAATATTTTGGGAGGAATCTTACTTCCTTTGCTCAACACTAAGTTCATGAGATTCAGCCATGTTGTTCCATTTAGTTGTAGTGTCTTCGTTTTCATTGATGTATAGTATTCCACATATTCAAAATTTATATACCCATTCTATTGTTGGTGGACATTGGATTATCTACAGTTTGGTGCTATTACAAACAGTGCTAAGAACATTCTGTATATGCCCCTTTGGTGCATTAAACCTATAGCTCAATTTGGGGACAATTTATATCTTGACAACTTTGGCCCTTGAACATAATACCCACCCATAATACCCACCCATGTGTTTCAGTTCTTTTTTATTTCTTTTAATAATATTTTAGAAATCTCACACATCAATCATTTGGTTTCCTTCTCGGTACTTGATTATCTATTGTGAATGGTATCTTTTAAGATTTTCATTATCTAAAAGTTAATGGCTGCCTATACCAGTTATCAATTTACTTCCACCCACTTAAAAATCTACCTTTCTTTGCCCTATTTTGTGATATTGGAGCTGAACCCTGTAAATATTTCTCCTTTGGCAGCTGGCATAATGTTAGGCTTTGTCAGCAGAGGGTGCAGGAAGAATGCTCTAAGACATAGCAGAAGAAACGGTTCTGGTGTACTTTGCTTCTTGCTTCTACAGCATAGCATGGCTGCTAGAGGTGTGTGGGAAATGCAGTGGCACCCACTCTCTAGTGAATTTCATGGACACCACAGTGGGTGGTTCCCTTGCCAGCGGTGTGTGGGCGACACAGTGGTGCATAGCCCAAAGAGAGTTCTGATGGCACCACAGTGGGCGGCTCCATTCTCTTCCTAGCCCACTAGCTACAGACCAACTCTGACCTGAGACACCTCAGTGAACTTTCACCCCATCCAGCGGGCCACAGTGACACCCTCTCCAATGAGGTCTGAATCTTAGCCTTGGTTGGAAGTAGGGGACTCTTCCAAGTTTGTTCCTTCCTTGGATACTCTCTCTCAGCCTTAGAGACAATAGTTGTTCCCTACACTTTCTGTTCTTGTATTCTTTAGATTTCTCTTTTATTCCTATTAGTAATTAATCACCTTTCACTAGTTTATAATTCTTTATATTGTTTCCTCGTTCAAATTACTGATGTGGTTTCTGTCTCCTGAATAGATTCTGACTGATACACTAGTATATGGAAGTGCAATCAATTTCTGTTTATTGACCTTGAGGTTCTACAACTTGCTAGATTCACTTATTAATTCTAACAGTTTTTCTGTGGATTTATTTGGCATGTTGTCTATGCATAGTGACATTTTATTTCTTCTTTCTAATCCTTATCATTTTATTTAACTTGCCTTGTTGTACTGGCTAGCATCCCTAGTACAAAGTTGAACAGAGTCTTGAGAGGGGGCCTCTGTATTAGTTTCCTATTGCTGCTCGAACAAATTACCATAGAGTTAGTGGCTTAAAATAACACATATTTATTCTCTTACAGTTCTGGAGGTTAGAAGTACAAAATCAGTTTCACTGGGCCAAAGTCAAGTGTCAGCAGGGCTGGTTCCTTCTGGAGGCTCTGAAGGGACAATCTCTTTCCTTGCCTTTTTCAGCTTCTAATGGTTGCCTATATTCCTTGGCTTGGGGCACCTTCCTCCTTTTTCAAAGTGCATTATTTCAATATCTGCTTCCATCATCACATCACATTCTCTGATTCTGACTCTTCCTATGTGCCTCTTATAAAGACCATTGTGATTACATCAGACCCACCTAGATAATGCAGGATAATCTCCTCAGGTCAAGATATTTAACTTAATCACATCTGCAAAGTCCCTTTTGCCAAATAAGGTAACAGTCACAGATTCTGGGGATTAGAATGTGGATATATTATGGGAAGGGGCATTATTCAGTCTGCTACAGCATCCTTCCCTCATTCCCAAACTTAGAAGGAAAGGTTTCAACATGTCTCCATTAAGTATGCTATTTTCTATAGGCTTTGGTAGATATCCTTGATGAGATTAAGGAAGTTTACTTCCATTTTTAGTTTTCTAAATGTTTTTTAAACCCATGAAACCAGGGCAAAATACATGAAACAATTTTTTTCTTGAGAGAATTATATTACTTCTTTAAGTTTTGTTAAGTGGTGAATTACACTGATTGATTTTCAAATGCTAAAACAACCTAGAATTCCTAGTGTTCCTAGAATAAACTAAACTCTGTTGTGATACACTAACCTTTTGCTATTATTTCATCCAGGATTTTTTTCATCTAAATGTATGAGTGATATTAGCTTTTAATTTTCGTTTTCCATAATGTTCTTGTTAGGTTTTGGTATCAAGGTTATGCTGACCTCCTAAAATCATCTTGAAAGTGTTCCCTTGAGAATTCCCTGGCGGTCCAGTGGTTAGGACTCTGTGCTTTCACTGCCAAGGGCACGGGTTCGATCCCTGGTCTGGGAACCCTCAAGCCATGTGGCGCAGCCAAAAAAAAAAAAAGAAAGTGTTCCCTCTGTTTCTATTCTCTGGAAGAGTTTCTGTAACACTGGTTTCATTTCTTCCTTAAAATATTAAATATGCATACTGTAATGGCTAATGAAGCTATATGAGCTCAGAGCTTTCTATGTGGAAAGTTTCAAAATTTCAGATCCAATTTCTTTAATAGTTATAGGATTGTTCAGATTTTCTATTTCTTTTTGTGTCAGTTTTTATAAGTGTGTGTGTACATATATATATTTTAAGAATGTGTCCATTTAATCTAAAGTTTCCATTTATTAGCATAAGAATTTCCAAAATATATCTTATGATCTTTTTAATATCTGTAAAGTCTGTAGTGATGTCCCCCCTTTCAATTCTGGCATCAGTTATTTGGTCTCTCTTTCTTTCTCTCCTTATGAGGGTTATATCAACATTTTCTTCAAAGAACCACTTTTTGTTACTTTGTTGATCACAGTTTCATCTTTTAAAATATATACACTGAAGGATATCAATGCCTCTCTAATTTGCATCCCATAAGTTCTGATATGTTGTATTTTCATTACTCAATTTCAGCATTCTAATTTCCACTGTGATTTCTTCTTTGATCCAAGGGTTATTTAGAAGTGTATTTCTCATTTCCAAGCCCAAGGGGATTTTCTAGCTACCTTATGTAATTGAGTTGTAGCTCAATTCACTATGTCAGAGAATTTATTCTATACGTTTCCAATACAAAATTTGTTGAGATTTACTTTATGTTCCATTTAAAGGTCAATTTTTGTAAATGTTCCATTTGTGCTTGACAGCAATGTATATTCTGCAATGTTGGATGCAGAGTTCTACATATTCAATATGTCTTTTAGGGAAAGTTTGCTAATCTTTTTGTCTGTTTATACTTTCGGTTCCTGTGAGAGAGGAGTGTTAAAATCTCCCACTATGATGGTAGGTTTTTCTACTTCTACTTGTTCAGTGCATTTTTGTTTTACATATTTTTGAAGGAGGCTGTATTAATAGGTGCATACACATTTAGAATGGATTTAGTTGGAAAGCTGAATATTTTATCATAAAGTGTCCCTTTATTTTTCTAGTAATGTATATCTCCTTGAAGTCTACTTTGTCTGATATTAATACAGCTATTCCCACTTTGTTTTTGTTAGTGTTTTCATGTTGCCTCTTTTCATAAATTTTATTTTCAATGTTTTGTACAGATTTTCCCTGACTTAAAATGCAGTTACATCCCAATAAACCTATCATAAGTTTAAGATATTGTGAGTAAAAAATGCATTTAATATTTACATCTAACCTACTGAACAGCATAGCTTAGCCTAGCCTACCTTAAATGTGCTCAGATCACTTACATTAGCCTATAGTTGGGCAAAATCATCTAACACAAAACCTATTTTATAGTAAAGTGTTGAATATCTCATGTAATTTATAGAATACTGTACTGAAAGTGAAAAACAGAATGGCTGTATGGGTATGGAATGGTTGTAAGTGTATCGGTTGTTTACCCTTGTGATCTTGTGGCTGACTGGGAGCTGTGGCTCAATACTACTACCCAGCATAATGAGAGAGCACTTTACCACATATTGCTACCCTGGGAAAAGATCAAAATTCAAAATTCGAAGTATGGTTTCTACTCAATGCATATGGCTTTCACACCAATTTAAAGTTGAAAAATTGTAAGTCGAACCACCATAAATTGGGGACCACCTGTATATATGATTCTATTGTCTACTGGCTTCTGTTGCAACTGTTGAGAAGTCTGACATCACTCTAATTGTTGTCTCTGTAGCACCGTGTGTTTCCTCTGCTTGCTTTTAAGATTTTCTCTTCGCTGTTGGTGCTCTGCAGTTTCACCACAAGTGTGTGTAGGTGTGAATTTAATTTTATTTATCCTATTTGAGAATCACTGTTCCTCTTTACCTGTGAATTTGAGTCTTTTGACAGTTCTGGAAAAGTCTCAGCCATTATCATGTCAAATATATTCTCTCTTACATTCTCTCCTCCTGGGACCCTGATTAGATGTATGTTACACATTTGATTCTTAATCTTTCTAATTCTTTTTTAAGCAATGTCTAATCTTCTGTTTAACCCACTCACTATGTTTTCTTAATGAGTTTTTATATCTATATAAAATAAAAATGGTTCTTCTTTAAATCATTTTCAAATGCATATTTGTGATTCCATCTTTCATTTCTTTAAACATTTTCTTTCTCAGTAATTTTTTATTTTGTATTTGATAATTCCAATATATGATGTCCTTGGGAAACTAATCTGTTGCTTATTGTTTCTGCTGACTCTCCCTCATGGTAGCTTGTCCCCTTGTTTGTTTAGTGATCTTCGGTTGTGACCTCATATTAGTTGATCCTAATCTCTGGATATACTAGTGGCCCAAATTAGGGATGCTTCCCATGAAGATGGATTTGCATTTGCTTGCCAGGAGTTGGGGGCACTACAGACCTAGGACTACTTTAGTCACTTTGAGGATCTAGGCTTAATGTTGTAAGTCTCAAATTCAGTTTATCCATCTTTCTACTATCCTACGGTTTAGTCTCAGGATTGACTGCTACACCAATATTAGCATTTGCCCCCAGGACAATCTAGCCTTTTGTGCTTGCTTGCTGCTCCATGTTCCAACATGTGGTTTTAAAAATCCTTTAATGGGGCGAGGAAATGCAGCCTAGAGATTTATCTTAATTACTGTGAGGCTGGTAAATGCATTAAAATTCTGTATCCTCTAGAATCTAGCTGTTTCTTAACAGGAGGACCTTCCAGAGTGTCTAGTCAAAATACTACCAGAAGAGAAGTCTAATTCTGGGTTGTTGTTGTTTTTTTAAGTTGAAAGAAGCTTACTGAAAAGGAGGAATATGCTTTTGTCCAAGCATATAATGGATTATATTTCATTTTTATCTCTATCATTCCTTGCTGGTAAAAGTAGAAAACTGAAATCTTAAGGAAGCAAAGAAAATGAAAACTAATTTGTAGGTAACCTGGTATGTTAAGAAATGGTAAGCATTACATAATTTTTTTACCTGATTTACTGCAGTCTTGAAGTTGGAAAACACGAATGAGGTCAGTTTTTTGTGAAATCATTCTCTCTTTTAACATCCTGATGGCACTACTTTCAAGAGCATTCACCCTATGTTAAGAAAATAATTATTAGGTGAAAGTTACATAAGTCATCCTGTTCTGTTTCATTTTAATATGATTTGTTGCCACTCACCAGTTTCTACATTAAAATGAACTGTCTAACTTAACACATAACATATTACTAGGTGGTGAATGTGTTTATATGTATGTGTGTGTGAAATTTTAAAAGGATTATCACTGGTATTTTCTTTTTGATTTCAAAGATTCACATGAACAATTAGTGTATGAGAATATCCAAGACAAGAAGGAAAACAAAGAGGGACTTGCTATAGCAGATGTTGAAATTTACCTTAAAGTTACTTAAACAAAACAGCAGGTATTGACACAAGAGAAGACAGATACATACATGAATAGAATAGAATTTTCATAAATATAGTGAACTATAATATATATGGCAACAATATATATGACAAAGGAGGTATTAAAATTCAGTAGAAAAGGACGATTTTTCAAAATAGTGCTAGCACAATTAATGTCTGGATGTTAAACTTCTACCTCAGACCATTTACAAAAATAAATTCAAAATAAAGGAGGAACAGAAGAACAAAGTAGTCATGAGTTACCCCAAAAAAGCAAAATGGCAGATGTAAATCCAACCATATCAATAATAACATCGCATTTGAATGGATTAAATAAAAAAGCAGAGATTGTGAGACTGAATTAAAAAAATAAGATCCAACTATATGTTGTCTACAGGAGACACACTTTAGTTTCAAAGGTACAAAGAGTTTGAAAGGAAAAAGTATACCATGCAAACAGCAACCAGAAGACAGTTAGAGTGGCCATACTAATAGTAGACAAAATAGACTTTAAGACAAAAGCTATTACTAGAGATAAAGAGGGATATTTTATAATGATAAAAGAACCAATCAGTCAAGAAGATGAAATAATTATAAAACATATATGAAACTAACAACAGAGCCCAAAGCTACATGAAACAAAAACTGACAGAATTGAGGGGGCAAATAGACAATTCAACAATAATAGTTGGGGACTTCAATACTCTACTTTCAATAATAGATAGAACAACTGGGCAGAAAATCAAAAAGGATAGAAAAGACTTGAACAGCACTATAAACCAATTGGATCTAAGAGATTTGTATAAAACACTCCACCCAACATCAGCAGAATATATATTCTTCTAAAGCGTATATGGAATATTCTCCACAATAGACCCCATGTTAGGCCATAATGTAAGTCTCAATAGATTTAAAATGATTAAAACCATACAAAGTATCTTTCCTGACTACAAATAAATAAATAAATTAGAGATTAATAACAAAGAAATTGGGAAAATCACCATGTAAGGAAATTAAGCAATACAATCCTAAATAACCAATGGGTCAAAGAAGAAATCACAACAGAAATAGAAAATACTTTAAGATGAATGAAACTGTAAATACAACATGCCAAAACATATGAGATGCAATTAAGGCAGTGCTTAGAGGAAAATATATATCCATAAATACCTATATTAAAAGAGAAAGATATCAAATCAATAGCATAATGTCTATCTTCAAAAGCTAGAAAAAAAAAGATTAAACTAAAACCCAAAGCAAGTACATGGATGGAAATAATAAAGAACAGAGGAGAAATACATAAAATAGAGAAATAAAAAAACAATAGAGAAAATTAACAAAACCAAAAATTGGTTCTTTGAAAAGATCAATAAAATTGACAAACTTTTAGCTAGACTGGCTAAGGAAAAAAAAAAGACCCAAATTTCTAAAATCAAATGATTTTAGAAAGAGGGGTCATCACATCTGACCTTACAGAAATAAAAAGTATAAGGGAATACTATGAACAATTGTATGCCAACAAATTAGATAATGGACAAATTCCTATAAAGATACAAATTACCAAAATTGGCTAGGAAGAAATAGAAAACTGAACATACCTGGAACAAGGAATAAGATTGAATAAGTAATCAAACAACTTCTCACAAAGAAAAGCTCAGGGCCAGATGGCTTCACTGGTGAATTCTACCAAACATTTAAAGAAGAATTAATACCAATCATTCACAAACTCTTCCAAAAAATAGAAAAGGTGGGAATACTACCCATCTTATTATATAAAGCCAGTATTACCATGATACCAAAACCAAAGATCACAAGAAAATGACAGACCAATAACTCTTATGAATATAGATGGAAAATCCTCAACAAAATACTAGCAAACTGCATCTAGCAATACATAAAAAGGATCATATACCATTAACAAGTGGGATGTATCCCAAGAATGCAAGGTTTGTTTAACATCTGAAATTAATCAATGTAACACATCATATTAATAGAATAAAGGACAAAATCCATATGATCATCTCAATACATTCAGAAAAAGTATTTGACAAAATCCAACACTCTTCATGATAAAAACAGTCAACAAACTAGGCATGGAAGGGAACATCCTCAACCTGATAAGGGGCATCTACAAAAAACACATAGCTAACATACTTAATGGTGAAAGACTGAATATGTCCCTCTTAAGATCAGGAAGAAGACAAGGGTATCTGCTCTCACCACTTCTTTTCAATATTGGTGTGGAGGTTCTAGCCAGGCAGTTAAGCAAGAAAAGGAAGTAAAAGGCATCCAGATTGGAAAGGAAGAAGTAAAACTATCCCCATTCACAGATAATATGATTTTGTATGTAGAAAATCCCATAGATTCCACTAAAAACTATTAGAACTTTGTACAGCAACTACACTTCAATTAAAACGATAAATTAAAAAAACTATTAGAACTAATAAAAAAGTTCATTAAGATTGCACACCATACAAAAATCAACTGTATTTCTAGACACTATAAATGAATAATCCAAAAATGTAATTAAGAAAACAATCCCAGCTCTCACTCCCTCTTGTGAGAACACCAGAATCACAACTAGCTGCTGGACAATCATCGACAGGAAGACACTGGAACTCACCAAAAAAGATACCACACATCCAAACACAAAGGAGAAGCCACAATGAGATGGTAGGAGGGGCACAATCACAGTAAAATCAAATCCCATAACTGCTGGGTGGGTGACTCACAGACTGGAGAACACTTATACCACAGAAGTCCACCCACTGGAGTGAAGGTTCTGAACCCCACGTCAGGCTTCCCAACCTGGGGGTCTGGCAACAGGAGGAGGAATTCCTAGAGAACCAGACTTTGAGGGCTAGTGGGATTTGATTGCAGGACTTCAACAGGACTGGGGGAAACAGAGACCCCATTCTTGGAGGGCACACACAAAGTAGTGTGCGCATCGGGACCCAGGGGAAGGAGAAGTGACCCCAGGGGAGACTGAACCAGACCTACCTGCTAGTGTTGGAGGGCCTCCTGCAGAGGCAGGGGGTGGCTGTGGCTCACCATGGGGACAAGGACACTGGCAGCAGAAGTTCTGGGAAGTACTCCTTGGCCTGAGCCCTCCCAGCGTCTGTCATTAGCCCCACCAAAGAGCCCAGGTAGGCTCCAGTGTTGGGCTGCCTCAGGCCAAACAACCAACAGAGAGGGAACCCAGCCCCACCCATCAGCAGTCAAGCGGATTAAAGTTTTACTGAGCTCTGCCCACCAAAGCAACAGCCAGCTCTACCCACCACCAGTCCCTCCCATCAGGAAACTTACACAAGCCTCTTAGATAGCCTCATCCACCAGAGGGCAGACAGCAGAAACAAGAAGAACTACAATCCTGCAGCCTGTGGAACAAAAACCACATCCACAGAAAGATAGACAAGATGAAAAGGCAGAGGGCTATGTACCAGATGAAGGAACAAGATAAAACCCCAGAAAAACAACTAAATGAAACGGAGATAGGCAACCTTCCAGAAAAAGAATTCAGAATAATGATAGTGAAGATGATCCAAGACCTCGGAAAAAGAATGGAGGCAAAGATCGAGAAGATGCAAGAAATGTTTAACAAAGACCTAGAAGAATTAAAGAACAAACAAACAGAGATGAACAATACAATAACTGAAATGAAAACTACACTAGAAAGAATCAATAGCAGAATAACTGAGGCAGAAGAACGGATAAGTGACCTGGAAGACAGAATGGTGGAATTCACTCCTGCGGAACAGAATAAAGAAAAAAGAATGAAAAGAAATGAAGACAGCCTAAGAGACCTCTGGGACAACATCAAATGCAACAACATTCGCATTATAGGGGTCCCAGAAGGAAAAGAGAGAGAGAAAGGACCAGAGAATATATTTGAAGAGATTATAGTCGAAAACTTCCCTAACATGGGAAAGGAAATAGCCACCCAAGTCCAGGAAGCGCAGCGAGTCCCATACAGAATAAACCCAAGGAGAAACACGCCAAGACACATAGTAATCAAATCGGCAAAAATTAAAGACAAAGAAAAATGATTGAAAGCAGCAAGGGAAAAACGACAAATAACATACAAGGGAACTCCCATAAGGTTAACAGCTGATTTCTCAACAGAAACTCTACAAGCCAGAAGGGAGTGGCATGATATACTTAAAGTGATGAAAGGGAAGAACCTACAACCAAGATTACTCTACCTGGCAAGGATCTCATTCAGATTCTGATGGAGAAATCAAAAGCTTTACAGACAAGCAAAAGCTAAGAGAATTCAGCACCACCAAACCAGCTCTACAACAAATGCTAAAGGAACTTCTCTAAGTGGGAAACACAAGAGAAGAAAAGGACCTACAAAAACAAACCCAAAACAATTAAGAAAATGGTCATAGGAACATACATATCGATAATTACCTTAAACGTGAGTGGATTAAATGCTCCAACCAAAGGACACAGGCTTGCTGAATGGATACAAAAACAAGACCCATATATATGCTGTCTACAAGAGACCCACTTCAGACCTAGGGACACATTCAGACTGAAAGTGAGGGGATAGAAAAAGATATTCCATGCAAATGGAAATCAAAAGAAAGCTGGAGTAGCAATACTCATATCACATAAAATAGACATTAAAATAAAGAATGTTACAAGAGACAAGGAAAGACACTACATAATGATCAAGGGATCAATCCAAGAAGAAGATATAACAATTATAAATATATATGCACCCAACATAAGAGCATCTCAACACATAAGGCAACTGCTAACAGCTCTGAAAGAGGAAATTGACAGTAACACAGCAATAGTGGAGGACTTTAACACCTCACTTACACCAATGGACAGATCATCCAAAATGAAAATAAATAAGGAAACACAAGCTTTAAATGACACAATAGACCAGATAGATTTAATTGATATATATAAGAC
The DNA here is from genome assembly GCF_949987535.1 of Balaenoptera acutorostrata. Classification (NCBI taxonomy): domain Eukaryota; kingdom Metazoa; phylum Chordata; class Mammalia; order Artiodactyla; family Balaenopteridae; genus Balaenoptera; species Balaenoptera acutorostrata. Next base: position 15,894,149 of record NC_080085.1, on the reverse strand, counting down.
ATTCCATCCAAAAACGGCAGATTACACGTTCTTCTCAAGTGCGCACGGAACATTCTCCAGGATAGATCACATCTTGGGTCACAAATCAAGCCTCAGTAAATTTAAGAAAATTGAAATCATATCAAGCATCTTTTCTGACCACAACGCTATGAGATTAGAAATGAATTACAGGGAAAAAAACGTAAAAAAGACAAACACATGGAGGCTAAACAATACGTTACTAAATAACCAAGAGATCACTGAAGAAATCAAACAGGAAATAAAAAAATACCTAGAGACAAATGACAATGAAAACACGACGATCCAAAACCTATGGGATGCAGCAAAAGCGGTTCTAAGAGGGAAGTTTATAGCTATACAAGCCTACCTAAAGAAACAAGAAAAATCTCAAGTAAACAATCTAAACTTACACCTAAAGAAACTAGAGAAAGAAGAACAAACAAAACCCAAAGTTAGCAGAAGGAAAGAAATCATAAAGATCAGAGCAGAAATAAATGAAATAGAAACAAAGAAAACAATAGCAAAGATCAATAAAACTAAAAGTTGGTTCTTTGAGAAGATAAACAAAATTGATAAGCCATTAGCCAGACTCATCAAGAAAAAGAGGGAGAGGACTCAAATCAATAAAATCAGAAACGAAAAAGGAGAAGTTACAACAGACACCGCAGAAATACAAAACATCCTAAGAGACTACTACAAGCAACTTTATGCCAATAAAATGGACAACCTGGAAGAAATGGACAAATTCTTAGAAAGGTATAACCTTCCAAGACTGAAAAAGGAAGAAACAGAAAATATCAACAGACCAATCACAAGTAATGAAATTGAAACTGTGATTAAAAATCTTCCAACAAACAAAAGTCCAGGACCAGATGGCTTCACAGGTGAATTCTATCAAACATTTAGAGAAGAGCTAACACCCATCCTTCTCAAACTCTTCCAAAAAATTGCAGAAGAAGGAACACTCCCAAACTCATTCTATGAGGCCACCATCACCCTGATACCAAAACCAGACAAAGACACTACAAAAAAAGAAAATTACAGACCAATATCACTGATGAATATAGATGCAAAAATCCTCAACAAAATACTAGCAAACAGAATCCAACAACACATTAAAAGGATCATACACCACGATCAAGTGGGATTTATCCCAGGGATGCAAGGATTCTTCAATATACGCAAATCAATCAATGTGATACACCATATTAACAAATTGAAGAATAAAAACCATATGATCATCTCAATAGATGCAGAAAAAGCTTTTGACAAAATTCAACACCCATTTCTGATAAAAACTCTCCAGAAAGTGGGCATAGAGGGAACCTACCTCAACATAATAAAGGCCATATATGACAAACCCACAGCAAACATCATTCTCAATGGTGAAAAACTGAAAGCATTTCCTCTAAGATCAGGAACGAGACAAGGATGTCCACTCTCACCACTATTATTCAACATAGTTCTGGAAGTCCTAGCCACGGCAATCAGAGAAGAAAAAGAAATAAAAGGAATACAAATTGGAAAAGAAGAAGTAAAACTGTCACTGTTTGCGGATGACATGATACTATACATAGAGAATCCTAAAACTGCCACCAGAAAACTGCTAGAGCTAATTAATGAATATGGTAAAGTTGCAGGTTACAAAATTAATGCACAGAAATCTCTTGCATTCCTATACACTAATGATGAAAAATCTGAAAGAGAAATTATGGAAACACTCCCATTTACCATTGCAACAAAAAAAAATAAAATACCTAGGAATAAACCTACCTAGGGAGACAAAAGACCTGTATGCAGAAAACTATAAGACACTGATGAAAGAAATTAAAGATGATACAAATAGATGGAGAGATATACCATGTTCTTGGATTGGAAGAATCAACATTGTGAAAATGAGTATACTACCCAAAGCAATCTACAGATTCAATGCAATCCCTATCAAATTACCAATGGCATTTTTTACGGAGCTAGAACAAATCATCTTAAAATTTGTATGGAGACACAAAAGACCCCGAATAGCCAAAGCAGTCTTGAGGCAAAAAAATGGAGCTGGAGGAATCAGACTCCCTGACTTCAGACTATACTACAAAGCTACAGTAATCAAGACAATATGGTACTGGCACAAAAACAGAAACATAGATCAATGGAACAAGATAGAAAGCCCAGAGATTAACCCACGCACCTATGGTCAACTAATCTATGACAAAGGAGGCAAAGATATACAATGGAGAAAAGACAGTCTCTTCAATAAGTGGTGCTGGGAAAACTGGACAGCTACATGTAAAAGAATGAAATTAGAATACTCCCTAACACCATACACAAAAATAAACTCAAAATGGATTAGAGACCTAAATATAAGACTGGACACTATAAAACTCTTAGAGGAAAACATAGGAAGAACACTCTTTGACATAAATCACAGCAAGATCTTTTTTGATCCACCTCCTAGAGTAATGCAAATAAAAACAAAAATAAACAAGTGGGACCTAATGAAACTACAAAGCTCTTGCACAGCAAAGGAAACCATAAACAAGACAAAAAGACAACCCTCAGAATGGGAGAAAATATTTGCAAATGAATCAACTGACAAAGGATTAATCTCCAAAATATATAAACAGCTCATTCAGCTCAATATCAAAGAAACAAACACCCCAATCCAAAAATGGGCAGAAGACCTAAATAGACATTTCTCCAAAGAGGACATACAGACGGCCACGAAGCACATGAAAAGATGCTCAACATCACTAATTATTAGAGAAATGCAAATCAAAACTACAATGAGGTATCACCTCACTCCTGTTAGAATGGGCATCATCAGAAAATCTACAAACAACAAATGCTGGAGAGGGTGTGGAGAAAAGGGAACCCTCTTGCACTGTTGGTGGGAATGTAAATTGATACAGCCACTATGGAGAACAATATGGAGGTTCCTTAAAAAACTAAAAATAGAATTACCATATGACCCAGCAATCCCACTACTGGGCATATACCCAGAGAAAACCGTAATTCAAAAGGACACATGCACCCGAATGTTCATTGCAGCACTATTTACAATAGTCAGGTCATGGAAGCAACCTAAATGCCCATCAACAGACGAATGGATAAAGAAGTTGTGGTACATATATACAATGGAATATTACTCAGCCATAAAAAGGAATGAAATTGAGTCATTTGTTGAGACGTGGATGGATCTAGAGACTGTCATACAGAGTGAAGTAAGTCAGAAAGAGAAAAACAAATATCGTATATTAATGCATGTATGTGGAACCTAGAAAAATGGTACAGATGAGCCAGTTTGCAGGGCAGAAGTTGAGACACAGATGTAGAGAATGGACATATGGACACCAAGGGGGGAAAACTGCGGTGAGGTGGGGATGGTGGTGTGCTGAATTGGGCGATTGGGATTGACATGTATACACTGATGTGTATAAAACTGATGCCTAATAAGAACCTGCAGTATAAAAAAACAAACAAAACAACTAATACTAAACTTTCATTGGGTTATTTGTATGGAAATATGTTAATATAAATGTTTCAGACATTACATGAAATTTCTAAAAATGTTATATTTGTATTTGTATGGAAATATGTATGGAAATATGTTAATATAAATGTTTCAGACATTACATGAAATTTCTAAAAATCTTATATTTGTATTTGTATGGAAATATGTATGGAAATATGTTAATATAAATGTTTCAGACATTACAGGAAATTTCTAAAAATCTTATATGTTCTGGTATAAGGTTATAAGTAATAATCCTAGTTATTACTTTAAAATGTATATCTCAGAAATAACTAATTTTCTTGTCAACTGCATTATTATGAACTTTCATCAAATCTTTAACCATGGTCATTTTTAAGTCTTCTGTCATTTACAGACAGTTCTGGGTGTACTCTGATGATTTTGCAAGTATGTTCCTATAAAAGGGTTTCATCTTCAAGAAATTCATGGAAAAGACTCTGACAAGTACAGGTTTCTGGTAACTGACTGTACTGCTGAACTGAATGAATAAGCATTTTCAGAACTCTAATGAAAAACTGATGAACTCATAAAAGTGCTAACAAAAGATCAAGATGAAAAAAAAAAATTAATTACATGGGACTGAGTGAACTGATGAGGATGAGTATAATTTTTGTGACTTTCTGTCTGAATTAAAAAAAAAAAAAATCCCACAAGGACTCAGAGGCAAAGAATATACAAATCAATTTTCACTGCAAAGTAAAGGAGCTGTTACAGTGGAGGATTACTGGACTGAATGTCAACATTATGACATAGTATGAGTGTGTTTCATGTTTGGTAATTGCAATCATTGTTGCTTTTGTTGTGGTCATCCATGTACAATGCTTGGTGTCAGTCTATTTATCTCTTGTAAAAATAAAATACAGTGTGTGTGTGTGGAAAAAAAAAAAAAAAGAGGAAATTGACAGTAACACAGTAATAGTGGAGGACTTTAACACCTCACTTACACCAATGGACAGATCTTCCAAACAGAAAGTTAACAAGGAAACACAAGCTTTAAATGACACAATAGACCAGATAGATTTAATTGATATTTATAGGACATTCCATCCAAAAACAGCAGATTACACTTTCTTCTCAAGTGCACACGGAACATTCTCCAGGATAGATCACATCTTGAGTCACAAATCAAGCCTCAATAAATTTAAGAAAATTGACATCATATCAAGCATCTTTTCGGACCACAACGCTATGAGATTAGAAATCACTTACAGGGAAAAAAATGTAAAAAACACAAACACATGGAGGCTAAACAATACGTGACTAAATAATCAAGAGATCACTGAAGAAATCAAAGAGGAAATCAAAAAATACCTAGAGACAAATGACAATGAAAACACGACAATCCAAAACCTATGGGATGCAGCAAAAGCAGTGCTAAGAGGGAACTTGATAGCTATACAAGCCTACCTCAAGAAACAAGAAAAATCTCAAATAAACAATCTAACCTTGCACCTAAAGGAACTAGAGAAAGAAGAACAAACAAAACCCAAAGTTAGCAGAAGAAAAGATATCATAAAGATCAGAGCAGAAATAAATGAAATAGAAACAAGGAAAACAAAAGCAAAGATCAATAAAACTAAAAGCTGGTTCTTTGAGAAGGTAAACAAAATTGATAAACCATTAGCCAGACTCATCAAGAAAAAGACAGAGAGGACTCAAATCAATAAAATTAGAAATGAAAAAGGAGAAGTTACAACAGACACCACAGAAATACAAAGCACCCTAAGAGACTACTACCAGCAACTCTATGCCAATAAAATGGACAACCTGGAAGAAATGGACAAATTCTTAGAAAGGTATAACCTTCCAAGACTGAACCAGGAAGAAATAGAAAATATGAACAGACCAATCACAAGTAATGAAATTGAAACTGTGATTAAAAATCTTCCAACAAACAAAAGTCCAGGACCAGATGGCTTCACAGGTGAATTCTATCAAACATTTAGAGAAGAGCTAACACCCATCCTTCTCAAACTCTTCCAAAATTGCAGAGGAAGGAACACTCCCAAACTCATTGTATGAGGCCACCATCACCCTGATACCAAAACCAGACAAAGATACTACAAAAAAAGAAAATTACAGACCAATATCACTGATGAATATAGATGCAAAAATCCTCAACAAAATACTAGCAAACAGAATCCAGCAACACATTAAAAGGATCATACACCATGATCAAGTGGGATTTATCCCAGGGATACACGGATTCTTCAGTATACACAAATCAATCCATGTGATACACCGTATTAACAAATTGAAAAAGAAAAACCATAATTCATCTCAATCGATGCAGAAAAAGCTTTCGACAAAATTCAACACCCATTTATGATAAAAACTCTCCAGAAAGTGGGCATAGAGGGAACCTGCCTCAACATAATAAAGGCCATATACGACAAACCCACAGCAAACATCCTTCTCAATGGTGAAAAACTGAAAGCATTTCCTCTAAGATCAGGAACAAGACAAGCATGTCCACTCTCGCCACTATTATTCAACATAGTTTTGGAAGTCCTAGCCACGGCAATCAGATAAAAAAAGAAATAAAAGGAATACAAATTGGAAAAGAAGAAGTAAAACTGTCACTGTCTGCAGATGACATGATACTATACATAGAGAATCCTAAAGATGCCACCAGAAAACTACTAGAGCTAATCAATGAATTTGGTAAAGTTGCAGGATACAAAATTAATGCACAGAAATCTCTTGCTTTCCTATATACTAATGATGAAAAATCTGAAAGAGAAATTAAGGAAACACTCCCATTTACCATTGCAACAACAAAAAAAATAAAATACCTAGGAATAAACCTACCTAGGGAGACAAAAGACCTATATGCAGAAAACTATAAGACACTGATGAAAGAAATTAACGATGATACCAACAGATGGAGAGATATACCATGTTCTTGGATTGGAAGAATCAATATTGTGAAAATGACTATACTACCCAAAGCAACCTACAGATTCAATGCAATCCCTATCAAATTACTAATGCATTTTTTTACAGAACTAGAACAAAAAATCTTAAAATTTGTATGGAGACACAAAAGACCCTGAACAGCCCAAGCAGTCTTGACGGAAAAAAACAGAGCTGGAGGAATCAGACTCCCTGACTTCAGACTATACTACAAAGCTACAGTAATCAAGACAATATGGTACTGGCACAAAAACAGAAACACAGATCAATGGAACAAGATAGAAAGCCCAGAGGTAAACCCACACACCTATGGTCAACTAATCTATGACAAAGGAGGCAAAGATATACAATGGAGAAAAGACAGTCTCTTCAATAAGTGGTGCTGGGAAAACTGGACAGCTACATGTAAAAGAATGAAATTAGAATACTCCCTAAAGCCATACACAAAAATAAACTCAAAATGGATTTGAGACCTAAATGTAAGACCGGACACTATAAAACTCTTAGAGGAAAACATAGGAAGAACACTCTTTGACATAAATCACAGCAAGATCTTTTTTGATCCACCTCCTAGAGTAATGGAAATAAAAACAAAAATAAACAAATGGGACCTAATGAAACTTCAAAGCTGTTGCACAGCAAAGGAAACCATAAACAAGACAAAAAGACAACCCTCAGAATGGGAGAAAATATTTGCAAATGAATCAACAAAGGATTAATCTCCAAAATATATAAACAGCTCATGCAGCTCAAAATTAAAGAAACAAACAACCCAATCCAAAAATGGGCAGAAGACCTAAATAGACATTTCTCCAAAGAAGACATACAGATGGCCAAGAGGCACATGAAAAGCTGCTCAACATCACTAATTATTAGAGAAATGTAAATCAAAACTACAACGAGGTATCACCTCACACCAGTTAGAATGGGCATCATCAGAAAATCTACAAACAACAAATGCTGGAGAGGGTGTGGAGAAAAGAGAACCCTCTTGCACTGTTGGTGGGAATGTAAATTGATATAGCCACTATGGAGAACAGTATGGAGGTTCCTTAAAAAACTAAAAATAGAACTACCATATGACCCAGCAATCCCACAACTGGGCATATACCCAGAGAAAACCATAATTCAAAAAGACACATGCACCCGAATGTCCATTGCAGCACTATTTACAGTAGCCAGGTCATGGAAGCAACCTAAATGCCCATCAATAGACGAATGGACAAAGAAGATGTGGTACATATATACAATGGAATATTCCATAAAAAGGAATAAAAAGGAATATTCCATAAAAAGGAACGAAATTGAGTCATTTGTTGAGACGTGGATGGATGTAGAGACTGTCATACAGAGTGAAGTCAGAAAGAGAAAAACGAATATCGTATATTAACGCATGTACGTGGAACCTAGAAAAATGGTACAGATGAACCGGTTTGCAGGGCAGAAGCTGAGACACAGATGTAGAGAACAAACGTATGGACACCAAGGGGTGAATGCCGTGGCGGGGGGGTGGGGATGGTGGTGTGCTGACTTGGGCAATTGGGATTGACATGTATACACTGATGTGTATAAAATTGATGACTAATAAGAACCTGCTGTATAAAAAAATAAATAAAATTAAATTTAAAAATTAAAAAAAAGAAAAGAAAACAATCCTACTTACTACAACACCAGAAAGAATAAAACACTTAGAAATGAATTTAACAAAAGAAGTCCAAGACTTGCACACTGAAAAGCACAAAATATTTTTCAAGGAAATTAAAGAAGATCAAAATAAATAGAACAATATGCACTGGAAGATTTAATATTGTTAAAATGGCAATAGCCCCAAATTGATATTACAGATTCAAAATAATCCCTATCAAAATCCCAGTGGGCATTTTTGCAGAAGTTGACAAGCTGATTCTAAAATTCACATGGAAAACAATCTTAAAAAAGAAGACTCAAATTCAACTCACCTTTCCCAATTTCAAACTTACCAAAAAGCTATAGTAATCAAGTCAGGGTGTTACTCACATTACGAGAGTCATATAGGTCAATGGAGTACAACTTAAAGTTGAGAAATAAACCCATACCTTTATGGCCAATTGATTTTTGACAAGTGTGCCAAGACAGTCAAATCGGGGAAGGATAGTCTTTCCCACTGATGTTGCTGGGACAATTGAATATCCACATTTTAAAGAATAAGGTTGGACCCTTACCTCACACTATACACAAAAATTAACTCAAAATGGATCAGATATCCAAATATAAGAACTTAATCTATAAAATTCTCGGAAGAAAACATAGGAATAAAGCCTCATGACTTTGACTTAGGCAGTTGGTTCTTAGATACCCCATCACAAGCAGAAAAGAGAAAACAGATATATTGGATTTCATCAAAATTAAAAACTTTTGTGCTGCAAATAATAACATCAAGAAAGTGAAAAGACATCCCATAGAATGGAAGAGACTATTTGCAAATCATATATCTAATAAGTGACATGAATATAGGATATATGAATAACTCTTATAATGCAATAATAAAAAGAGTAGTAACTCAATTAAAAATGGAAAAAGGATCTGACAGAGACATTTCACTAAAGAAGATATACAAATGCCCAATAAGAACATGAAAAGATCCTCAAAGTCATTGGTCATAATGTAAATCAAAACCAAGAGATCCTAACTCACATCCACTAAGATGGCTATAATCAAAAAGACAGATTATAACAAGGGTTGTCAAGGATGTGGAGAAATTGGAATCTTCATACATTGCTGGTGGGAATGTAAAATTGTGCATCGCCTTGGGAAAAAAGCTTGCAAGTTCCTCAAAATGTTAAACATAAGCGTTACTATATAATCCAGCAATTCCACTTTCAGGTATATACCCAAGAGAAATGAAAACAAATGTATACACAAAACCCTGTCCACCAACGTTCAAAACAACATTATTCATAGTAGCCAAAAAGTGGAAACAACCCACATTTCTATTAGCTGATAAATGGATAAAGAAAATGAGGTCTATTGATACAATGGAATGTTATTCAGCCATTAAAAGGACTGAAGTACTGATACATGTTACAACATGAATGAACCTCAAAAGCACTGTGCTAAGAAAAAGAAGCTAGTCACAAAAGACCACATATTGTGTAATCCTATTTACATGACATGTCCAGAACAGGCAAATCTATAGGGACAGAAAGTAGATTAGTGGTTAACTAGAGTTGTGATGGGGGGGGGGGGTGGCCAGGGATGGGGAGGTGATAATGATGAGTGACTACTAATGGATATAAGTTTTCTTTTTAGGATGGAACAAATGTTCAAAAATTAGTTTATGGTGATGTTACACAACTCTGTAAATATACTAAATATCATTGAATTGTATACTTTAACTTGGTAAACTTTCAACAAAGCTGTTAAAATAAATTACATATATATATGTAATATATATATGTGTATGTGTGTGTGTGTGTGTGTGTGTGTGTATAAAATTTATGTGGAGACATTTTTCTACCGAAGGGGAAAATCCAAAAGTTATAATGAAATTATAAAATGTGATTTCATAGAATAAAGTAAAATCAAGACACCAACAAAATATATGCATCATGCCCATAAAAATCCTCTATCCCTCCTATGCAAAGAATTCCTAAAAATTTATCAGAAAATGACAAACAGCCCAATATAAAATAGGGGAATATTATAAACAGGAAATTCAAAGAAAAGAAAATGCAATGTTCAAAAATATAAGATGGGTAAACTCAGCTGTCTAAAAAATGCTAATTAAAACAATGAGATTTATCATTTTTATCCATCAGCTTGGCAAAAATTAAGAAGGGTAATAACTTATGAGACTAATGAGGATGTGGAGAAATTAATATGTTGTTTTCCAGATTGTTAATTGTTATAACTCTTTTGGAGTATCTAGCAAAATTTTAAACATTATAAATCATATATTTTGAAATCTTATGTAAAAAAAAAGCACTAAAAACTTATGGATATGTGTGTATATATATATATATATATATATGTACAGACAGACAGACAGACAGACACACACACACACACACACACACACACAGAGGAATGTTTGTTATAGTATTGCTTTTAAGTACAAAACCCTAGAACCAATCTGGATGGCCATCAGTTGAATACGATTTAGCTATCCATAATTGTTACGGTATACATATACTACAGAATATTATACATCTACCAAAAAGAATGAGTTAGGTCTATATGTATGAACTTGGAGTAATGTTCACGATATAATCTTTAGGGAAAGAGTCAGTTGCAGAATAGACTGTGCAGTGTGATTCTATCTTTGTTTTAAAAAAAAAATGTATGTATGTTGTTTACTGCCTTTCTCCTCCCACAGGGATATGCTTTGATGAGGGAAAAGACTTTTGCCTATTTTGTTTATTTCAATATCATCTGTGCCTAGAACAGTGTCTGACACATAGTAGGTGCTCAACATTTTTTTAATTCAATGAATGAGTAATTGCTTGTCTATTTTTGTAGGAGCAAGGAGAAGAGGGCGGAAGGATCCTCTCTAGGCTATTAATTTCAGTTGCCTCTGGGGAAAAGAATTGCTGAGAAGTACTGGGAGAGAAGATCATTAACATTTTCTTTATACATCTTTGTTTTGTCTCACTTGTTAACAATAAACATATTCATTCTATAATATACAAAATATTAAAAAGATAATGTCAAAGGGAGGAAAGGGAGATAAGCTATGAATGCCATCACACAGAGACACATACTCAACTCAGTCATATACACTTCTGGGTAGAGAAGAGACAAAGAGGCAAGAGCAGACTGGGCTGTCTGGGGCAGAGAAGGCTGGAGGTTACAGGACTGGGTGGGTGCAGAGACTTTCTTTTCCTTATATTCAATTAGGGACTGTTTGTGGATGCTGATTGCTTTATCCATCTAAAGAGATGTATACACTGAAAATTGCTGCTCTTGGTTTCAAATATGAGCGCATTCACCACTTGGCTTCTGGAATTATTTCCATTTTGTTTATACCAATGAGTAACGAGTAAGTCATTTTCTTCACTCCCATGGCTGCTCTTAGTCACTCTGGACTGGTTCTACTTGGTCACTAGTACCAGAGCTCAAAAATCTCCTTAGAGTATACACACCTTTGGTAATGAGGCCTCAAGCACGTTGCCCTAGTCATTTGGTACTGGAAAAATCGGGGGGGCGTACCAGAACTCACTCTGATGTAAGCTCCTCGATTGCTACCTTCTTCATAATAATTAGATGCAGAAAATAGAGTAATAACCTGGTTAAAGAGAAAGAGTGTCAGGTTCACATAGAGTTAGTTCTCAAAAGGTCCTTCAATAAAGTCAGAAACAGCTCAATTCTTAAAAAGCAAAAATCAAAGTTCAAAATCCATACAAATCATCCAAGTCTGATGGGATTTCCTGTGATTCCACTGAAGAGAAACAAGGCTTTTAAATCACTGTCTCCAGGAGCACTAACTTCTAGCCACTCATCCCCACAGTGCATGGCCTTGCAATCTTGTGTACAGTTTCAGTTCTGTATCTTACAATCCTCCTTAATGCTCAGTTTTGTAAATTCTAATTTTCCAAGGGGGTAAAGCCTTTATTTTCTTTCCTTGTGATATTTGACCATTCAAAATAAAACTTGTCTAGTATCACAGTCCTTTTCTTTTGTCTATAGCTGACTGATTTAGAGGGTTCAGGGCCCCCCACAAAACCAGTGCTCTAAGGTCAGAGAAATAGTGGCTAGATAAGGGACCATGACCACTCTGTCGGGAAGGAACCAGCCTTGGGGGCGTGGTGGAGGATGGGGAGCCTTGGGAGGGTAATACTTGTCAGTGACAGGAAAGCTGGTTTAGGCCCAGTCCTGCCCTAATGAGCAGGTCACTTCAGACAAACCACTGCTATTTTCTCCCCGTTTTCTTATTACAAATAAACCCTAAATGATACTTGCCTTACCATCTCGCAATGTCAGTATGAGCCTCCAATTAACTAAAAGAGTTAGGAAAAGTGAAAGTGTTGAGATAGAAGGAAAGGCCATGCAATTTGGTATTCCTTTTTAATTATTGCTGTTCACTACGAGAAAAGGGGGCAGCCCAGGACAACCTGGGACCAGAAACCAGCTCCTCAGGCCTCGCCTCTCTAGCCTATCAGACACCACCGAGAAGCACAACGCATTCCATTTTAGTGGCCGCAGCGAAACTGCCCACAGCCAGGGACTTGCTAGAGCTCACCTACTCAGTGAATAGAAGAGAAGTATGTTTTGTGGTTCTGCTCTGCACAGGGAAAGTGCAAAAGGTGAAAGAGAGCAAACTGGATTCACTGCTGCCTTTCTGTGCTCAGTGAGGATAAGTACATTCTTAACCCCACTACTGGAGATTTGCCTTGTGATTAGCACAGAACAAAGCCTTTCTGTGTGTGTACTTAGTGCCATGTGTCAGAGTTTCTATCTCTGGGATTAGGGAAGATCGGAGAAATAAACCAAATATCTCTTAGGGTGAGGGACAGTGAGGCCCCCTGAAACAACCTCTGTGAACCCAACAGTCTCCTGTTTCTGTCTACCAAAGCATGGAGTTCTGTTTTGGGCCTAGGGAAGACATTTTCCCATGGGCTTTGAGGTCAGACACATCCTGTGAAGAAAGACTAGGCTTGGGGGAAGGATGTCTGTGATGATGTCACCAACACTGTTAGCTTACCTTCCCATCATGGCAAATTTCATACCCTTCGGGCTTACATTCATGAGACCTAATTAGCATCTTCAACTGGTATTTATTAAGAATCCTGGAGGTAACGTCTGGTCCAAAATAGCAGCCCCCTCCTCGACTTGTATTTGGATAACAGCCTCTTTTGCCTCTGGGATCACTCCACAGAATGTCGACAACCTTGGAACAACAAATCAGATTAGGCTGCCACTTAGAAGTGAGAGTTTATCTTTCTAGATTCCAACTTCTTTTCCAGAAATATTATCCCAAGTTATCCCAAAGTCTCACTATTTCTCATTCCTCCTTCAAAACTGTTTCACACTCATCTCCTCCATGAATCTTTTCCAGAATAATTTGAATGCCCATAGCCACCACAATCCCTTTCTACCCATCCCCAATAACCAATGTAGTAATACTTAGTAACCATGAAGGATCAGCCCTTGGGCTTTTTCTTTTTCTTTTTTTTTTTAATTCCATCGCAATTGCTTCACAATTGCTTAACCTACAGGGTCTTTTCTCTTAAAAAGAACTTCACTGCCATGTTCAAAGGAGAAAGTAGCTCCCCACAGTGAACATACAGGCACTTGGTGTTTTTAATATGTTCAAAGAGATAAGGTAAGTCTCCCAGCTATGGTTTTGGCCCTGGTTTTTTTCCTGTTGAGTACATAACATGATAAAGCCTTTTCCCCATCACAAATATAGGCAACTGTTCATCCAAGAATATCTTGTAAACCATCTCCTTCACTTTTTGCCCCCCTTGATAAGCACATTCTCAGCTTCAGCAGTACATTTAGCCATTGACTGGTTTTCCACAAGTATGTTATTAGCATAACATTTCCTTGTGGGGATGAAAGAGGCAAGTGCACGCTGCATGATGCTCAGGACTGAAGACCCAAGTTTCTAAGAATTTTTTCATAAAAAATTGGGGGCTCCCTGTTTGTAGCTCCGATCTACATATAATGCTTCTTTATTCAAACATCTCCTATGGGAGCTTCAGCAGTAGTGTGAAAAACTAGCTTTGTAGCTAAAGCTATGCAACCTTGAGAAAAGTCTTTGGGTTTTACTTTCTTTAAAATCAGAGGTTTGGGCCAGATGACTTGTGAAGTATCTCAAAGTTCTAACAGACTTTATTTTCTAATTTTTCATAGTCTAATAGACTGTATTTTCCACATGTTTCTTTGAAGGGCATGAAGAAGCATGTATTTTAAGTTGTGCAGTTATTCTAGTGGGTCCAAATCAGATCTTAAAAAGACCAGAAATGGTTGTCCCACTAAACCTGACTGTACACCCATTTATAGGTCTGGTATTGAAGGGGAGCTAGAAATAAGTGAGGGGAAAGACAGTGAGGTGGAGAGAACAGAACTGGTAGGAGAACTTCTCTGGAATGCTAAGCACCTCATCAGAACTGGAGAAACTGTGCACCAGGCACATTCCGGACACTTGCAGATGATTGATTTTTTGATGACTGACTGAAGTGAGAATTAAAACCACCTAAGAAGATTCAGATCAGGATTCTCCTTTCTCCCCCACTGAGTTCCAACACTGGCACAACCCTACCCTACAAATAAATATAATAGAACCCATTTACTTTGCTGGTGATTATGATGAAAATAACACTTGCATTTGAAACTGAGCCATATCTGAATCTTACACCATGAATTCATGTCTGGGAGACATGATCTGACCTTTAGTATAATGAAGGAGAAAACATGGAACACAAGGAAGCGTGTTTTATAAGGAGGGGATTAACTTTTAAATTCCTACATGAGATGCAAGTCATTTACAGCCAAAATTACCCCAGGAAAACCTTCTAAATTACTCTTAAAGCACAGTATACATGATTTTGTATATAAAACCCTATACAGACATATGGATGTGTGAATATTTTATGTATGTGATAATGTAGAACATATGATAAATTATATGAAACTAAAATTTTACACTTTTTCTCCTTTTTGCCATATGTATATACTTGAAATTTACATAAATTAAATGTACATATGATGGGACCCGGTTAAACTAGAATAAGCACTGGCCATGGAGTTAGCTCTTCAAGTGTCACCTATGTCAACATGGAACCTATTCGGGCCTTAGCTGACTCCTCAATGAAATGAGGAAGATATAGCTAACATTCATTTTTCTTTGGTTCAAGGTCATAAGGGGTATCAATTTTATAGAAGTGAGCTTCTTCAGAACCATCCATTCAATGAGTTCTGCATTTCTTTTCTCTGTCCAGAATTCATTCATTCATAAACTTTATAGAGACTGTGACCACAATATAGATTTAATTCTGAGGCTCACAAACAAAAAATGCTATAAAAGTCACTTTGTTGGTGAAACAAATTCCTCAGCAGAGACAATCTCTTTCCTCTCAACAACATCCTCTCCACTGAAATGCAAGGGCCTTTGGGAGTGCATGAAAGAATAAGTATTTACAACATTCCTTTCTGAAAAATTTCAAACCAAAGATTGGAAAGGTTTTTATTGAATGACAACTTTTGTATGACCTGGTCAACAAAAATCTATTTGTGTCTCAGCCTTTACACCTCCTAAATCCGAAATAAATCCTGCAAGTGTCCCATGCTTGCCTACAGTTTTAAGTAATCCAGTTTTCAAAAGTATGCTTTTGGGGAGAGATAATAGCTCTGAAAGATGTATCTAAACGCTTCTCTTCTAAGACACTAATACTGTAGATTCACTTTTGTATTTTCCCTTAGTTATGTGTCCTCCTTCCAGCTTGTGAACATGTTGTCTTAAAAGCTGTGCTCAGCCCAAACCTTCCAGCCAGGTACCTAGATGGCTTTAGATGCCTACTCCTTGCCTACCCATCGCCTCATTGGATGAGGGGAGACTAGAGTAGTTCATTACTTTCTTGAGCTCTCCTATCACTCTTAAGTCATCTTTCCCTTCAGAAAAAGAGCATGGGCATTAAAGTCAGACCTGGGATCAAATCCTGCTCTATCATTCAGTGACTAGCCAAGTGACTACAAAAAAGCCATTTCACTCTTGGGAGCCTTCTCAATGAAGCTGAATACCCTATTTAAAATTGCAACTCTGTCCCCTACCTCCAGTTCTCTGTTTCCCCTAACCTTGCTCTAGTTTTAATTTTTTCCATAGAACTTCTCACTTAACATAGTTACTTGTTATTGTTATATAATTATATATGTAATATTATATAAATAATATAACTTCATATATACATATTACTTAGCTCCTCCCCCTAAAACATAAACTCCATGAGGGAATAGATCTTAGGTCACTTACTTTCTCAAAAGCTTAGAACAGTGCCTGACACATCGCAGGTACTCAATAAATTTTACTTGTTAAGTGGATTAAGAGAAGGGAGTCACTCAGGACATAAATAATTAAAATTATTTTTTAAACCTTTCTGGCCTCTTTGTTGTTTCAAGTCTGTCCTGAAGGAAGAGGTCACGCTTGTCTCTATACGATGACTCAGCTATGAATACATACATCCCCCACATCTCAGGGAATATAAGATAAAATTTAAATTACAGCGCTTTGCCAAGAATCATGCACTTCCATGAGTATGGAACAAATAGCCTACGATCTTTACTGCAACACAGCTCACAGATATTAAGAAATAAAGTAATTGTGAAACCTGTTTTTATCTGGAAATTTCAACTCTAGCTAACTAAAGTGTGCATGTCCATGATGTACCAGGAAATGAGGAAAGAAAATTAAAGGTACAACTGAAATTATTAAAATATTGGGAATGAGATTCTGGTCAATTTTACCCTGCGCCAGCTCCAGTCATGTACACTGAGTCTGTAAGATGCCTCATCTACATTGTTGGGGTGAGGGGAGGTTCTATTACAGAATAATGACCACCAGTTTCCTCCCTCCCACTTCGTAAGGCTCCATCTCTCTACAATTCTAACTCATCCAAGCTTCCAGACTCCCTGATTTTCTTCTTGTGCAACTCCAATCTTTTTGACATCATCCTTTTTATTCACTATAACCTTTGGTCTTTGCAATTTGGATATCAAAATTTAAGGAGGCATCTTTTCCTACTTGCTATAGGATGCCTCTTATACTTCTTTGATTTTTAAATACTTTGAATGCACAAGCCAGTGATGAATTCTATTTCTCTCTTATTACCTCTTCCTCTCCCTCTCTATCCTCCCGCCTCTCTTTCTCCTCATTGATTAGAGATTATTTTACATCAGAAATCACATTTTAGGGACTTCCCTGGCAGTCCAGTGGTTAAGACTCCACGCTTCCAATGTAGGGGGCGTGGGTTCAATCCCTGATCAGGGAACTAAGATCTCATATGCCGCGTGGCACAGCCAAAAAAGAAAAAAAGAAAAGAAATCACATTAGTTCAACATTTTCAGCAATCAAGGTATAAGGGTACAGAATCAAGAAATGAAGGCTTCTTGGGGGTAAGCAATTAGAAAAAGGCTAGTGGTTTCATAATACTAGTAGCAAGAGTAGTTCAGCTAGAAGTTTAATTGATAGAATCAGGGAAAGGAAGATGAGAAAGAACCTTCTTAAGGCCAGAATAAGCCTTGAAGATTGTCAACACCCTCCCCCTGCAAAGGAGTCCAACTTTAATGGGATCAGATTGTGAAGCTATTTGTGAGCCCCAGGGCATTATTAAAAACAATAGCGCAATCAGCTAGCAATTAGTGAAGGCTAATAGCTGTGTCTGATACAAAAAGAGGCAGATGAGCCAAAGCTTAAAGGGGAAATCAGGGAAAGAGATAGTTGAAGAAAGCCTAGCTAAAGCTACAACCATCCCTGGTAGGGAAACTGTGTGCATGCCCAAGGCAGCACTCTGTGAGGCATGACATCAGAAGCTACACCCTGAGAAGGAATAGATTTCACCAAACTAGTCCAGAGAAGCCACTAAACAAATAAATGAGCAAGAAAGCAAATAATAACAAGCCCCAGAGGAGCATGGAAATAATTAGAGTTACTATATTACCTAAAATATCCAGTTTTCAACAAAAAATTACAAGACATGCAAAAAAAAAAAAAAAAACCACACACACATACAGGGGAAAATAAGCAGACAATTGAAATTGCCTTTGAGGGGATTAGAAGTTGACTTAGCAGACAAGGATTTCAAACCAATTATTATAAATATTATACTAAAACACAGCTATATATATATAACACTTCACTGAATGAGATCAGAATACATTTTCTTCTCAAGAGCACATGGAGCATTTTCCAAGATAGACCATATGCTAGAGCATTAAAAAAAAAAAAGCCTCAATAAGTTTTAAAAGGATTTAAATCATTCTAAGTATGGTCTCCAACCACAATTGAATTCAAGCAGAAATAATTAAGAGAAGGAAATATGGGAAATGCACAAATATACAGAAATTAAACAACACATTCCTAAAAAACATATAGGTTAAAGAAGAAATCACAAGAGAAATTAGAAAATACTTTGAGATGATTGAAAACTAAAGCACAACACAGCAAAACTTACAAGATGGAGCTAAAGCAGTACTTAAGGGAAACTTACAGCTTCATTAGCAAAGGAAAAAGAGTTCAAATCAATGACACTACCTCTCACCTTAGGAAACTAGAAAAAGAAGAGCAAAATAAATCTAAATCAGAAGGAAGGAAATAATAAAGATTAGAGCAGAAATAAGTGAAGGAGAGAATAAAAAACAATAGAGAAAAGTCAATAAAACCAAAAGTTGATTCTTTGAAAAGACCAATAAAATTGACAAACCTTAGCAAGACCCACCAAGAAAAAAAGAGACTCAAATTACTAAAATCAGAAATGAAAGAGGAGACATCACTACCAACCTTGCAGAAATTAAAAAAAAAATTTTTAATATATATATATTTCACATATATGTATATATTACAAACAACTTTAGGCCAACAAATTAGATAAATTAGATGAAATGGACAAATTTCAAGGAAGACACAAGCTATCAAGGATACCAAGATACAAACTACTCAAGAAGAAGTAGAAAATCTGAATAGAACTATAGCAAGAAAGAAGACTGAATTAGTAATTTTTAAATTGCCTACAAAGAAAAAAGCCTCGAAAAGTATCAAAGTGAAACCAGAAACATACAAAATGGATTATACACCATGACCAAGTGGGATTTATCCCAGAAATGTAAGGTTGGTTTAACATCGGAAATCAACCAATGTAATACACCACATTAGTAGAATAAAGGACAAACAATACATGATCATCCTAATAGATACAGAAAAGCACTGACAAAGTCGAACACTCTTTCATGGTAAAAACACTCAAGAAAGTAGGCACAGAAGAGAAATTCCTCAATCTGATGAAGGGCAGCTAATATACAAACAAACAGCTAATATACTTAATGGGAAAGGCTGAATGCTTCCCCCTAATATTAGGAATTAGACAATGATGTCTACTCTCACCACTTCTATTTTTCAACACTGTACTAGAGGTTCTAGACAGGGCAATGAAGCAAGAAAAAGAAATAAAAGGCTGCCTGATTGGAAAGGAAGAAGCAAAACTATCTTTATTCACAGATAACATGCTGTTGTTTATTCAAAGTCCCAAGGAATCCACTAAAAACCATTAGAATGAACAAACAAGTTTATCAAGGTTCACAACATGAGTATTGTGAACAGTATACAAAAAGTCTACAGTATACAAAAGTCAATATATACCAGAAATGAACAATCCAAAATGCAATTAAGAAAACAATTCTATTTACAATAGCATCAAAAATATTTGGGAATAAACTAGGAATAACTTTAACAAGTGCCTCACTGTACAGTGATTACAAAACACTGCTGAAATTAAAGATCTAAACAAATGGAAAGACATCCCACCTTCATGAAATTAAAGATATAATATTGTTAAGATTGCAACAGTAACTAAATCGATCCACAGATTCAAGGCAATCCCTACCAAAATCCCAGCTCTTTTTTGATAGAAATTGACAAGCTGATTCTAAAGTTCATATGGAAATTCAAGGGACCCAGAATAATCAAAATAATCTTGAAAAAGAAGAATAAAGGTGGAGAACTCACACTTCCTAGTTTCAAAACTTTCTACAAAGCTATAGTAATCAAAACTGTGTAGTACTGATAAAAGGACAGACATATAGATCATGGAATAGAATTAAGAGTCTAGAAATAAACTTTCATATTTACGGTCAATTGATTTTTCGTAAGGGTGTCAAGAAAATTCAAGGAGAGGAAGTCTTTTTAACAAATGGTGCTGCGATAATTGGATATCCACATGCAATAAAATCAATTTGCACACCTACCTCACACCATACACAAAAATTAACTCAAAATGGATCAGACACCTAGACGTAAGAACTAAAACTATGAAACTCTCAGAGGAAAACATAGAAATAAATCTTTATGATTTGGGGTTAGGCGATGGCTTCTTAGATACAACACCAAAAGCACAAAGCAAAAGCACTTCTTTTACTGTGACTGAGTAAAAAGAGCCAGAGACAAAAGATCACATACTGTATGAGTCCATTTCTATAATATGTCCAGAATAGAGAAATCTATTAAGACCAAAAGGAGATTAGTGGTGGGACTTCCCTGGTGGCGCAGTGGATAGGACTCCGCGCTCCCAGTGCAGGGGGCCCGGGTTTGGTCCCTGGTCAGGGGACTAGATCCCACATGCATGTCACAACTAAGAGTCCGCATGCCACAACTAAGAAGACTGCCGGCTGCAACTAAGGGGCCCATGTGCCACAACTAAGGAGCCCACGTGCCACAACTAAGGAGCCTGCCTGCTGCAACTAAGACCCAGTACAACCAAATAAATAAATAATTTTTTTTTTTTTTTTAAAAAGGAGATTAGTGGTGGTCTAAGTGTGCAGGGATGGTGGTGGTCGGGGGTGGGGAGAGAATGGGAAGTGACTGGTAATAGGTATGTGAAGTACCTTTTTCAGGTATGAAAAAGTTCTAAAATTAGATTGTGGGGATAGTTGTACAACACCGTGAATATACCAAACCCAATGAATTATATACTTTAAATACCATTTAAATATGGTATTTGAATGATATTTCAATTAAGCTATTAAAAATATAGTAATGAATTTAGAGAGAAGGATATGATCTGCTTAGAAAGGTAAGTCACTTTTTATATATTATTAGAACAACATCATCTATGCTGCATCTTCACTGCCACTTCAGTGAACAGTTTGATTACTTACCTGTTCCCATTCATGCTTTGTTAATTGTTCAGAAAGGGATCCATTTGTTCTGATTCCCCGAGCTGTAATGGTTGTACCCACTTTATTTTCCTTCTCAGTAGCACGGTCTCCATCTATTGGAATTGGTGGCATCAGCACAGATTTCCACTACAAAACAAATTTATGCTTTAGCCAAACCCTATGCTCAGGGTGTTGCATGTAGAAACTTCAGCACTAGTTGCTATTCTGTCTATATTGTTGTGCCTCGACCCAATGGAAAACACATGGTCCCCTTTTCCATCTCACCTACCTCCTTCATCTTATTGATCCACTGAGCTCTAAAAGTGGGGCTGTTAAGTTCTGTTTGTACATTTTTCAAAAAGAGATACTGTTCTAAGGGAAAGTTTCCCATTAGAGTTTCTAAAAGACCCCAGAGGCACAGATGTCAGTAGAGACATGTTCTGTGGTGTCCTGACAGGAAAAAGAAGATGCTAAGGGAAAACTAGTCTCCCTCTGAGCCTTTATCTATACATGGGGCTAAGAGAGAGAACTAACAGGCCTAGAGTTCAGAAACACCTCTTAAGAGGATGGTTGCTTTTCCTTTTGTTGTGTTTTCCAGGAGAAATGAGAGGAAGTACATCTGTGCCCAGGAAAGTGCACAGAGGGGACATAAGTTGAAAACTTCGGAAGCCCTTCGACTTAAATGCACTGGGTTCTCAGTCTGACCTGCCAGCAATTGATTACATTCTCTAATCCTAGTAACAAAGGCAATGTATTTCTTTGGAAATAAAATATCTCTCTGATAGTACATCAATTACTATAATCCCTTCTACATTCCCTTACATAACTTGAGACTGTAATTTTATACTTGTTTCTTTGTAGTACCATACCTTTATACAAAACAATTTGAAATAATACTTCTATTACATTGGTGACCTTAGTTCAGTGATGGACAATTCTCTGTGGTAGGCACTTAAGTTTCTTCTATAAACTAGGGTGTATATAAAAGCTTACCTTTGTTTTTCAAAAATAAAATTGAACCTTATTCTGAGGTCCTGTCTCATTGAGATGGTTGGAGTTCAATTTCAGCTCTTATTAGTGAGTTCACAGCCTACCCTCCCTGTCTCCCCACCAGCAAATGTCGCCAGGTCTTAGGCAGAGCAGAATATTCTGGGAGGACACCCCGGACGTGGCTCCACACAACTCACTTCTGATACGGTCATCAGGCAGGGCAAAGCCACATGGTCAAGACTAAGTACATGTGGCTCCACCGTTTTCAAGGCCACTTGGGATCAGGATACTTTGTCCAGCCCCTGCTAAGGTACCACATCATCATTTTCTCCTGGGGGTCCTACTAGCCATCCCTTCCCACAACCCCTGCCAGGGAGTTTGAAAAATACTAAACCAGAGTCTTAGTGTTATAGAGTCTTCCTTCTCTGTCCCTCTGTATTCACCCTCCTCCCCAACCTGCCTACCTTACAAAATACCTTTAATGAACCTAGAATGGAGGTTGTCATCAGGTTCCCCCAACCCTACCCCTCTCCTATTAACAATTATACCGCAACAGCAGGTATCAACCAGGAAGCATGGTCACCCCTACACTTGGAGGGTCCTAACAGATGGGTAAGTGGGGGTTATAAAACTGAACTTGAAAACCTGTTTTTGTATCTCATCTGGTAGAGTTCCAAAGGCTTGAACCTACTACTTTCATTACAGTTCAATTACGTTTCACACAACAAGCACGTGCTACCAGTTCAACTTCACTCTAGGCAGGGTAGACAAAAAATACACAAGTCAAATTTCTACCTTTAAAGCCAGTCTTTTCAGTAGGTGGAACAATGATCCCCAAAGGGGGTGAAATTTGAGGTATCCTGGTAAAATTCCTGGCCCCAAAATTTCTCCCCAGGGTCTGTCTTGGTGACTGAAATTCAAACCTTAGTTTTAAGTATCAGGAAAAAGAGGAGAGAGTTGCAGAAGAGAGTTATGTTCAAAGCTTACTCTATGCCATTTTCTTCATCTAGGTAATTATATTTAATCCTCCCAACAATTCAGTACAGTAGGTATTTTTAGCTTCAATGTATACATGTGGAAACTGAGGCTTAGAAATCGTTGGCAGCTTGCCCAGTCACCCAGCCAGGAAGTGGCAGAAGCAGGATGTAATGGATGTAATGCTAGCTACACCTGTCTGATATCAGAGCTCCATGGTGTTGCCTAGGTTAAGGTGGCTCTCAATTTAGGGTCTCCACAGAGAAAGTTATGGGCATTCCAGACACATGCTCTTAATATTTCAAATAGCCCTAGAGAGGCCAGGCTTCTCAGGCTAACCTCAGGAAAGGAAAAGTTTTCAATCTGATCAATTGGTACTGGCTGCCATGGCTGATTAGCGCTGTTGTCACAGGGCAAGTGGTGGTGGAGTGTTGCATTTCTGCCATGTGCTGGCCAATATCTGACTGACAAAAACATCATGTTCCCTTGCTCCTGGCTAGAATCATATCCACTCATTATGTTAACAGTGACTACCCCATGTTGACTGAAACGTCTTATTGGCTTATTTGCTGATATTATAAGGAAGGTGCCTTGAACTAGGTGCCTTAAAATTTACTGCAACTGGGATACTTTTGAGAGTAAAGGGATGTGCTATTAATAACTACACCAAGACAACAGGTGTAAACCAGGAAGTATGGTCATCACTGGGTGAGGCTGGGGACTGGGGTATGTAAAATCACCACAGAATCAGGAAAGGGGTTGTAAAAAGATTTTTATCCAGTTTTATCTTATACTTGCCCTACTTTGGTCTTAAATCTCTTAGGAGATATTCAACAAACATTAATTAATACTTAACTACATCTTGGTGCTGGGGCTGTATCAGTGAACTAGAGAAGCAGGGGAGGATGGTAAACAAACAGTACCACAACTGCTTATTTAATTTTGGTAACTGTTATGAAGGATATGTACAAGGGGCTTGAAAGCATACAGAAGGGGACCTGATCTAGTGTGGAGGTCATGGATGGCTTTCCAGAGGAGGGGTGTATATTTAAGCTGAAATTAAAAGGATGAGAAGGAGTTAGCAACAATATTATCATTCATATGTGTATAAAGGTATAAGGGCTCTAAAAACTCAACATGGGACTTCCCTGGTGGTCCAGTGGTTAAGAATCCATCTTGCAATGCAGGCACCGCCAGTTCGATCCCTGGTTGGGGAACTAAGATCCCACATGCCACGGGGCAACTAAGCTCGCACACCACAACTACAGAGCCCACGTGCTGCAACTACAGAGCCCACGCACTCCGGAGCCCGCACGCCACAACTAAGACCCGACGCGGCCAGAAATAAATAAATAAATACTAAAAACAAGAACAAAAAAAACTCAAGGTGAACAGGAATCACATTTCTGTCCATATCAAATTAAATTCTGGCTCTAGACCCCACTTGCTTAGATTGGTTGGAAGTCGATTATCAGTCCTGAGGAGTAAGGGTTTAGGTTTCTCACTAGGACCGTACAAGATCACCTGGCTCCAGAGTTGCCACTGGTCCTCATGCCCACCTGGCACCCTGTCTACCCCCTAGTCTGGGAGTGTTGGCTGGGCTCTGGTACAGGCGGAAGACGATTGCAGTCACTCTGCAAGGCCCAGCCAAAGACGCTGTTCACTACGGCTGGAAGCTTCACAGGCCCCCCACACCCACTACCCTCAGAGCGTCAATACATATTCCTGCTCTGCTTCTGCTGTATTGAATATGATTGCTTAAGTTGAAATATTAAAATATTCCCCCCCCAGATTACCCTGAGCCATTTGGAATATATAAGGGAAATCCCACCAATTCAGAAATAAATTGCTGTATGATTCCATTTCTGTGAGGCACCTAGAGCAGTCAAATTCATAGAGACAGAACGTAGAATGGTGGTTGCCAAGGGCTGGGGAAGGTGGAATGGGGAGTCAGTGTTTAATGGGTAGAGTTTCAGTCTGGGAAGATGAAAAGTTTTAGAAATGGATGGTGATGTCAGTAGTGATGGTTGCAGGACAATGTGAAAGTACTTAATGTCACTGAACTATACACTTCAAAATGGTTAAAGTGGTAAATTTTATGTTGTGTATATTTTACCACAACTTTAATTAAGTAGAAATTTTAACTTTTCAAAAATCAGGATTTTTCACTTTTAGAAACTATACGAAATGCCGATATTTCCTCATTTTTCCACTTTCACCATGAATTTTTAACAATGCATTTTCCATATATAGAAGTTATCCATTTAGTTCCTTATCATGCAATCATAGATTTTCTTAAAATTTGTACTAATCTTTTCAGAGTTACAGCAACCACTAAAACACGAATCAATACAAAATAATAAATGAAGGGAGGTACGTATCCCTTTATAAATCTCTGAGAAAACATTCATGCAAACACTGCTTCTTACTTTGTTTCTTTCTATACGGTGGAGTAAATTCAAGTCTGTGGAATCTGATATCCCTCCGTGTACGACCAGGATTTCATTGTCAATGATTGTACCAATTGGGAGCCAGGTATAGATGTCTTCCAAGATTTGTAAGATTTTTTTCCCATGTAGCTGTAAGTAAGAGCTTGAATAAGTTTGTTTTTCTGATAGGTTCAAGTTGATTGAATAGTCCCAACATATGGACAAAAAAACCACAGTTTTCATGCCACCCAAAGAAGGTCAGGATGGAGTCACTAACCAACAAGCATGCATTAATCATGTCTTTTTAGTCTGTATTTTTGATACTTTGACATTTTGGTGCCTTGCTGACCCTTGAGAAGAGACTGCCCCTCCCAGGGCTAGTTAATTCCTAGAGGTAGTAAAGGACTTGCCTTTTGTATGTAAATGAGGCTACCTTTCATATGCAAACCAACCTATCCAGAGCCTATCCTCCCAACTAGTCCTTTATGGAATTCTCACAGCCAGGGTCACTATTCTCAGCTCCAGTCACCCCAGGGCCAGATACCAGACAACCTTGGACAAGCCCTAAGCCCCAGAGCCTGCTAAAACTATTCAAACTAGCCAATCCTAAACCTGTTTACAATGCCTCACCCATTTCTTCCCAAGGAAACCACAATAAAGGCTTTTGTCCATGTCAAGGAAACCACAGTAAAGGCTCTTGTCCATGTTTGCCCGCATTCCCTCTGCCTCTGACTGACCCCCAGAGTGCTTCCCCGTGTGGCCGCCCGGTGTGGTGTGCCATGCCTCCAGTTTCTAAGGAACTGTGCGTAAAAACCTTTTCCTTCATGACAGTCATTTCCATGTCTGCATGTTTTACCATACCTGAGTAAAACAAGTCCCAGGTACCTTTAAAACAATGGAATATGTTTGTATCTATGCTAAAACTTACACAGAAGTCACAATGAAGAAGCTTGTGTCTAGAAAGAAAAACAGGTCTTCACTATGGCCAGGGCTTCCTTTTGTGCTTTTATTTTATTGGCATGAATTCTGACTAGTTCTCCCATCACCCTTCTTGAAGCTTTTTTGTTTTTAACTTCTATGTATAAACAGCAAAGAAAATGCAAAAAAAAAAAGAGCCTTACCTTATATTTATTCAAAACTTCTTTTGTGAAGCCATACCTGAAAAAAAACAATGGGATTTCAACTCTTTCATTGAATGTTGAGAACTCCTACTTACATGAGTCAAGTCATGCAAAAAAGGGAGCCCTTGACATCTCACTACCACAAGTATCAAGAATTCAAGAAACTAGACTTTATTTGGAACTATTACTTATCCAAGACTTTGCTAGGCACGATGGGAAAGAACAAAAGCAGCCCATGACATTGTCCCTATCCTCAAGGAGCTTAGAGTATAGCTGGGAAAAGAAGATAAATTTTCATGAAACAATTACAAGACAACTTAAGAAATACATGGTATGCACAGGTGTGTAAGTACTGGAAGTATTCAGAGACGCGTGCTGTGGCCACTGGGGGACAGTGTGTGGGAGAATGCTTTTCATTTAGATAGAATTTCTCAGACATCCTATATCTTATAGCAAATGAATGATCAGGGGGCAAAAAGACTAAATAAAGACAAAGAAAAGCCTAGAAGATAACAAGTTGGGTCTTTATACTCTCTGATATAGTTCATGTAATGGTATTGAGGGTTTTAATAGAAAGTGTCAGGAATTTTAATGCCTGAATAGCAGTCACTAAGGGAGAATTAATGATGAAAAATTTTTTTCAATTACTTTCCTTGCCTTAGGATAATAATATATACCTTTAACACCCAACACAGTGAAGTCAGAACACAGCATACTCACTCCAGGTTTCCATGCAAATCATGTCATGTGAAGCTTCTACAGTGTAACGTTATGTTTTCCAAGATGAACTCAGTCCTGCCTACTCAACAGCACCTTGAATCAGCTTACCCCAAACTGAACTCATCCTTCTCCCTCATCCCAACTTTCTCCACTTATCATGTTCCCAATAACAGTGATCTTGCAAATTCAAGCTAGGAACCTGGAGGTCATCCCTGATTCTCTCTCCTTTCAAGTCCCCCATATCACGTTACCAAGCCTTAAATCATTGCCTAAACTTCCTCCTGAATATATCTACTGCTTTGCGTCTCCATCTTTACCACCCAAGTCTAAGTGAGACTCCATCATCTATCTCTTCAACTACTTCCTAATTGGCCTCCCCATATCTATTCTTGTCCCTCTCCAAACTAATCTTCCTGCTGCATTTTAAAACACAAATTGTATAATACTCTTCAATGATTTTCTCTTATCCTCAGGAGAAAGCCCAAATTTCTTTGCAATCATTTCTTACGTCTCCAGCCCTATCAGGTACCATCCTGTCCTTCAGTCTATGTTCCTCCCATCCTGAACTTCTTTCAAGTCTAAAAAGTCCTTTCTCAAGTTCTGCATAAGTTGTCTCCTCACTGTGGAACAGTTTCTCATCCCCCCTGCCATGGTCCTCTCTTGATCGCCTAATTCATCCTCCAGGTCTCAGGCTAATGCCATACTTCTATGGGAGAACCTTCCAATCACCCCTCAGACAGATTGGATCCCCCACTTTACAAACTCATCACGCTTGAAAAACCTGCTCAACTCGTGTCTTCCCTGCTAGATGTAAACTACAGGAGGGCAGGGGCCATGTCTCTTTTACTAACCATTGCAGGCACTAGATAAATACAATTGACTAGCTAAACAAATGGAAGGATAAATGGCATGCCCAAATAAACATATTGAGCTATATTATATATAATGGGTCTCTGAAAGTAGCCTTGAGATTTTGGGATTTTTTTTTCTTCATAATCTTATCATTTGCTTCTGTACTTGAGAATTAGAATTGAAACTGTATTCAGGCCAAGTGCCAAAACTGCCCCAAAGACAAAACTAATCAGCTGCTGAGCTTTGATCTAGGCACCCAAAAGCCCAGGACCAAAGCATGAAACATGCCATGCCTTCTACTTCCCTAGAGCAAACTGGATTCTGTTTTTCATAAAACAAGAAACAAGAAAAACAAAAGGAGAAGGAGAGGAAGAAAAAGAGGAAGGGAAAGGGGAAGAGGAAGAGGAGGAGGATGAGGAAAGAAGAGAAAGGAGAACATTTGTCACTTACTGTGCCTTTCAACAAAAATTGGTAAACCATTTAACCAATCTTTATTCCCCAAAACTCCAGTGAGTCAGATAGTTGAAATGCTATGTTACAGCTGTTCTCAAATATGTTTATCAACAACTATGCCAAAAGCAATCACCGTGTCATAAAAAATATACACATCAGTGAAAAACACAGTACTAGTTTCTGAGACAACATGTGATGCAAGCCAAAAGAGTAGCAAGAGAATGAGTCCATCTAAACCTGCTCATAGAACCTACCACACCTCCAAACCTGGCCTAACACGTCTACTCAGCACACAATTTGGCTTGTGAAGGGTGGGCACGGGAAGAAGAACATAATAGAAGGGTGAAGGAAGAACGGGAAGAAAAGATAGGAAGGGAACTTTAGAGCAATTTATACTCACTCACACAGCAGAAGATTGGGGGAGGTAAACCGCTGTAAGAATTGAGCTCTTCCTTGAGATTCTCCTCATCCCTGCTTCTCTACACTCACCTCTAACTCTCCGCTAGGAGCTAAACATGGCAGCATTTTCCAGAACAGGAAACAAAAGAGGAAATCCCCAGGCCTAGGTTACCTCTTATTCATCATAAAATCTTCATGGTTGCCTCTGTTCAGGTGCAGGTCGTTGGGGTAGACCAGAAAACTCACAAACAGGATCATTAGGATCTCCATGGAATTTTTTCCTCGATCCACAAAATCACCATTAAAAACATATGGGTTGCTCACTGAGGGGAGACCATTCTGTGGAAGGAAGAAGGAGAAAAACAAGCAGTTAAAAGAATGTACTTTTAAAAGTAACGCTTTGTACTTAATGTCCATGTGGATATGGAGAAAAGAGGCTGAGTCAGTTCTTCCACTGGGAAAAATCTGCTCACTCACTCAAGCCAGTTTCACTTTCCAGGGCAGGCATCTCCTGCAAGGGACCTTGGAAGTGAAGGATTAGCTTGGGACAGGAAGACTCCAGGGGGATGGGGATTGCTCATTCTACTCACCACCACCTACTATGAGTTTTCTCTGAGAGAACCTGATATTTGTCCTATTAAAAATGGTTATTCTCGGGCTTCCCTGATGGAGCAGTGGTTAAGAATCCGCCTGCCAGTGCAGGGGACATGGGTTCGATCACTGGTCCGGGAGGATCCCACATGCCGCAGAGCAACTAAGCCCGTGTGCCACAACTACTGAGCCTGCGTGGCACAACTACTGAAGCCCACACACCTAGAGCCTGTGCTCTGCAACAAGAGAAGCCACGGCAATGAGAAGCCCGCGCACCGCAACGAAGAGTAGCCCCCGCTCACCGCAACTAGAGAAAGCCCGCGTGCAGTGAAAAAAGACCCAACACAGCCAAAGATAAATAAATAAAATAAATTAATTAATTTAAAAAAACAAAAAAAAAAATTTAAATAAAATAAAATAAAAATGGTTACTCTCATCTCTTCCTTAGGTAGAAGAGGGAAACTTCTACCCAAGGAAGAACACTAAACTAAGAGCCAAATGTCGTTCATTCTAAGGGACCCTATATTTAACTTCTCTGGACTGTGATTCTCTCAATTTGAAAAAAGGGAATGACACCATATTCTCCACACACACCCCCACCCCAGATCAAATGAGAGAACGGGTATGAAAGCACTCAGGAAAGTGTAAGGTACTGCCCAACTGTGAGCAGGGCTAACACACCATCAGTACACTCCGATACAATCACACCAGGTGTTGCAGGCGTGTGTTTTGACTTCTCACTGACCGGGGCCATATTTGTTGTTAAATATTTTGATTACCACTCCTGAGTATGAGATAATACTTTAAAATACAGTCTTAGCACAAAAAAGGACTGGGATCAGGACAAAGGTCTGGTCTTTAGAGCAGCTATTCACTCGTTTACTTCTGTACTACTCAACTCCAAGATAAAACACGTCATGCCTGGTAGGGAAATGGTTGAGTGCATTTCTATTGCATAGTAAGATAAATTCAAATGTTTAAAAAATACATTACAAAGAGAAAATTTTATGTACTCATACATCCTAATATATGTCCTCCTTCAAAAAAGTTACCTTCAAGAAATAATTCACGTATTCTAGTTATATTAGTCTTTCTCAAATGATTTTCAAATTCCTTTTTTGTTAGATTTCAAATTACACAAGAAAATCTTATTACTTTATACTCACCACCTAGTATTTATATACATTTAAAATTTTTCATATCAATATGATAGAAATAGTTGAAAAAATATAAGTTGTAGCAAATAACTTAGGGATTCCAGAAATCATTATGCAATGAAACATGTCCTGAAGGCAACTGGAAACAAACAAGCAAGCACTGGTGTAGTGTTCTGGGCCAGAAGACTTATTCCCTAATTCAGCTCCACTTTTACTCATGTGTCTGTCCTTGGGCAAGTTATTTGATCTTTATGAACTCTAGTTCCCTCATCTGTTAAATGAGAATGATAACTTCCATACTTATCACACAGGGCTACTCTGGAACTCAAATGAGACTGTGTGTATAAAATTTCATGAAAACCATAAAGCACCATACAAATTAAGAGATTCGTTTTATTATGGCCTCCAAGTTAT
Source organism: Balaenoptera acutorostrata (assembly GCF_949987535.1). Taxonomy (NCBI): domain Eukaryota; kingdom Metazoa; phylum Chordata; class Mammalia; order Artiodactyla; family Balaenopteridae; genus Balaenoptera; species Balaenoptera acutorostrata. The sequence goes on along the minus strand of NC_080085.1, from coordinate 15,862,762 downwards.
TTCTATTTTTAAGATCCCATTATTTTACATTTTCTTATACATTAACTCACATAACCTTATTCACACTGGGCTTAGATAGTGTGAGCCAGTTATAAAAATATAGGCTATTGGTCATCAAAACTTAAAGAAAAGGGGAATGATTCTGCACCTCTGATACACTTCCTTCCCTCAGCCTTCAGCTGGCTGGGATGAGTAAGCTGGAGAAGTCTGAGAGGTGCTGAAGGCTATAGGTTCTATTGGGATGTCCAGGACTGAAGGGGGCTCAAGGAGCAGCAGCAGAGAGCCATGGAAGAACTCGGTCTGAGAGGACATGTGGACGCCTTGACTAAGGGGAGACTCTGCCTCAGAGCATGTGTGTGGTCTTGGTTGGGAGAGAGGGATCTGGATCTTACCAGAAAAAGTATAGGAGAACTTCTTTTACATCTCTGAAGCTAAAAGAATACTAATACTTATATTTAGAGACACCTAGGAACATAGAGACTTCCTCTCACGCTCTTGATGCAGGAGTAGAAAGTGTTGTGCCTCCCACTATGGAGAGGCTTAACCTAGCTTAAGCAGAAAAGTAAAAATGGAAATAACCTAGTACTTAAGGGGATCCAGTAACCAGAGAGAGGCAGACCAATCAGATCTGCCAAAGTGCAATCCCCTAATGAGACAAGACCGCTGGAGGAGACAGAGGACACTTTTTTTTTTTTTTTAAAGAGTACCATGAAATAAAGAACAAAAAGTTAATAATTCTTGGCATGAAAAATATGCTATTCAAATTTAAAATAGCAATAGATTGGCGCTAACTAAAAGAAAGAAGGGTTGAAAAATACATTACTGACCTGAAAGAGCAAGCAGATAAAAAATCGCTCACACAGAGCAAAAGGCAAAATGATGGAAATCATGAGGAATGAGTAAGAGATTAGAGTTCAGAGCCAAGAGAACTAATGTGCCAATAATAAGCATTCCAGAATCAGGAAAAAGGAACAGATGGAGAAGAGGCAATAATTACATAAATAAGAGAGGGAATTTTCTATGGTTAAAAAGAGACTTCAGACTGAAGTTTGAAAGAGCTCATGACTCCTATGCTCAATGAACATGTATTGATTGCTTGTTATGTACTAGATACAGCTTTAGGGTGTTAGAAACACAGAAGTAAACAATACAAAGTCCCTGCATTCAAGCAGCTTGCATTTAGAGAATCTAACACCCACATGCCCCATAGAGGAACATACTCAAGACAATATTCTAACCAAATAATAGCAGTAACCATAAAAAGTCCTTAAGCCAGGGAAAGACTAAGAGGAAAGAATACAGATGTGAACAATGAACCTTGCAATATATAATTAAATATAAATCAATAGCAATAATATGTAAATCTCTCCAATTTATTTCATAAGATCAATAAAACCTTAATATCAAAATTTGAGAAAAGTACAACAGTCAAAACTTGAGAAAATATGTAAACATATTTTCCACTGGGATGACCAATTTTCTGGTAGTAGAACTCATCCCCAGTTAAAACAAACTTTATAGGTATTTCACCTCTACTATGAGCAATGAATACTGAATTTCTTTAGTCAAACCTAATTTTAAGCCCCTAATAGTAAGGGTCAGCTAAGCCATCCACCTTACATGGCACGCTTGACACCCAATAAGTTTTAACCTTTTCAAAAAATCACACGTCTTCAAAAGATTGATTTGTGATAATGAAGCTCGTTCAGTAGAAAATGTCACTGTCTCTGAAAGTGATTCTAAAAGGGGTCCTAAATATATACTGAACTTCTGTAAGTGTTGAGCCTCTGAAGGCAAAGGCAAGACTTATTTGGATGTATAAGAACTGCATTGTTGATCCAGGACTAGTTGTATTACTCTATATAGTCTGAGTTCAAATACGTTTTAGTCTTAGAATAATAAGAGAATTGGAAAACAGATAAAAAGTATAGCTAAGTCTTCTGGGACATGGGTCTCTAGGATATTTAGGCTTCTAGCTACGCTACTGAGATTTCTCTGGATTTCCTTCAAAGAAGGAAACACTGCTGCTGAGGGAACCCATCCTTCACTCAGTTCCAGTAAATCAAACTCTCTGGCTTATTCTGCAGCTGATACACAACAAACCATCTATGACATGGTGATCAAGTTGACAAATATAGAAAACCTGGGGTAACTACAACTCTGAACAGCATTAGATGACCTTCAGGAGGAAAAAATAGCAGATCACAATTAATTAACTTGAGTAGAGATAAGGAGACCTATTTCCCACTGAAGTATTTTACATAAGACATCTAGAAGTTATCACAATATTTTTTGGACATTTCCCCAAGGCACATCAAACAATAACCTCTGGATCTCAACTCCACATTATTTTAATTTTTATTTCTTTTGCAAACTCTATTTTAGAGATCTGTTCTGATTATAACACACTGCCTTAATCTCAAAAGGTAAAAAATTGACTACTGTGGCAGTGGGAAGCATATCAGCAATAGAGAAAAAAGAAAATATTTAATGACCTTCACAGCTGGAAAATTTGGGGCATAGGGGGTGGGGTGGAGGATGGTGGAGAAGAGAGAAAGAAAAGGAAAACAAGGCTGCGTGGCTTCCATGGACAGAATCAGTATGACACCCACAGGGTTGAGAGGTAATTAGCTTCTCTCTGTCCATGTGCAGCTCTTTTTCAACTGTAGGAGGTTTCCACACACAGCATCAATTTAACAAACTAACTTGCCAATACTTGGTCTAAAATTTCAAGCTTTCTAGTCAATGAGGAAAAGGCTCTGAACGAAGTATTCCAAATTGGTCACTCTAATTAAGCAAGAGTGGCTGATTAAAATTAACCTTTGCAGAAAATAAAGTCTAAAAATATGACCTAACTAATGCCATGTAAATTGCTTCACTTGATGATATTTGAAGCCATATAAAGTTGGGATGCCCTCTTAGGAAAGGTGTGCCATGGTTAACCGTGTGGCACCCAGAGGAAAGAATTCCCTTCAAACCCAGATAGGATTGTGAGCTGAAACTGTCTAGCTTAGTCTTAAGGTGCTAAATGATACAATTTGTAAGGACAACCAAATATTAAAGAAACCAAAAATGTCAAAACAATCAAAAACGATCACTGGTACGGATTCCAACATTTATTGCAGCACACCACAAAAAGGGTGTGGGAATAAAATCTTTTCTGATCCTTCAAAACTTTCCTTCATGATTTAGGCACTTACTAAATTACTAAAACTCTTTGAAGGGATTGTCTTAAATGTCACCTCCTCCAAGAAGTCTCCCATGACTTAGGTGCCCCTCCAATGTGCTCCCTTGGAAACTCGCTTACCCCAGTTATAACATGTCTCACCCTGAACTGTCTTGATTTTTCATTGGTTGACCTACCCCACTAAACTGTGATATCTTTGGGGCCAAAAACAGTTCCATACTCTTTCATCGCTGGGCTCTCAATCTCCACTTCCTGAACACCGTCATTGGTTAACACTCAAAATATTTCTTGCTTTCATGTGAATGCTATAATTTCACCTTTAGTCCTTTTTATAGTACTTCTTACCACCCACCTCCTCCTGTTCAATCTTTACATTAGCACCTTCCAGTTTTATATATTCCATTTAGTTTTGCCAATGGAATTAAAGAAACATTCTCTTTTTGCATCTATCTACTCCAGAGTCCTTTCCCTGATCGCACCTTAATATCTTCAACTACCTCTTGAGAAATTTTCTAATTGCCTAGGAAGTCACTTTTCACATTTAATTTACTCAACTATTTTCCCTTTTTTGTATTTTCCAAGACCTCTAGAGAAATAATTACCAGATTTTCTGTTGTGGCTATTCCCCACATACCTCCACCCCCTTCTCCTTCCTCAGATTGTAATTGTCAAAAATAGCAGGACTGTACTTCTGAACATTTATATGGTGCTATGTAGACTTAAACAAATCTCATTCCTCAAACTGCATAAATAAACTCCCTTTTGCCTTCAACTCATTCAGAAAGACTTCCCTCTGGAAATCTGGGCCTCCCTTCGGGATGGTGCTAGACTCCTGACTCGTGCAGCCCTCTGGAAGGAAAGGACCCACTCTTCCACAGGATGGAGACCTCAGGGTCAGGAGTTGGGGCGGGTCCACTTGCTCCTTAGAGCCACCAACAGACTAACACTTTGCCAGCCTCTCCTCCTTCCAGGCCCATGAGCTCTGACCAAACTTCCTTCCTCTGCATCTCATCTCTCAGTCCTGTGGCAAACCCACTTAACACATCTGCTTTCCACTTGCTTGACATCCTCATCCCTAATATTCTCTTTCACTCACTTCAGCCACCCACATTCTGGATTCCACCTTGGACCCACTCATCCCCTAGGACTACTCCCCTTGCAACTTCCCACCCATCCTGCTTCCTGGGCCTCCTGCCCTGACCTCAGAGAGCATGGCAATCCTTCATTCCACCCATTTCTCCCAGTTGGTTGCCATCCTGGACTCTCTTCCTTCCCTGCCCAGACTGGATTCCGTAGCTGATCTCCAGAATTGCCCTATTTACCAGAACCCTCAGTTCCCTGCCGGCAAACCTTTGGCTGGACTTCCTGACACCAACTCACTACCTGGATGGTCTTCTATTTCTCCTGACCCCATTCTCTGGCTACCAGCTCCTAGACCTTTGCTTAGGCCTCCTGCAGTCTCAACCGAATCTCTTCCTAAGTGCTAGCTCCATTCATCCACTCCTGGTTTGGCTTCCTCCATTCCCTTCCAAGCTCCCATTCTGAATGAATGAAATGAAAACCTTGTATTTCTATTATAATTTAGTACTTTAAAAAATGCTTTTGGATATTTATGTTATTTTATTCACAAGACAACCTCTTATGGGGTGGAAGCTCAAGAATACTGCAGCCGGGCTTCCCTGGTGGTGCAGTGGTTAAGAATCTGCCTGCCAATGCAGGGGACACGGGGTCAAGCCTTGGTCTGGGAAGATCCCACATGCCGCGGAGCAACTAAGCCCGTGAGCCACAACTACTGAGCCTGCGTGTCTGGAGCCTGTGCTCCGCAACGGGAGAGGCCACGACAGTGAGAGGCCCGTGCACCGCGATGAAGAGTGGCCCCTGCTCGCCACAACTGGAGAAAGCCCTCGCACAGAAACGAAGACCCAACACAGCCAAAAATAAATAAATAAATAAATTTATTTAAAAAAAAAAAAAAAAAAGAATACTCCAGCCAAAGAAGACCTAAATAGACATTTATCCAAAAGACATACAGATGGCCAACAGGCACAAGAAAAGATGCTCAACATCGCTAATTATTAGAGAAGTGCAAGTCAAAACTACAGTGAGGTATCACCTCACACCAGTCAGAATGGCCATCATCAAAAAGCCTACAAATAATAAATGCTGCAGAGGGTGTGGAGAAAAGGGAACCCTCCTACACTGTTGGTGGGAATGTAAATTGGTGCAGCCACACTATGGAGAACAGTATGGAGGTTCCTTAAAAAGTTAAAAATAGGGACTCCCCAGGTGGCACAGTGGTTAAGAATCCGCCTGCCAATGCAGGGGACATGGGTTCGAGCCCTGGTCTGGGAAGATCCCACATGCCGCAGAGCAACTAAGCCCGTGCGCCACAACTACTGAAGCCCGCGCACCTAGAGCCCACGCTCCGTAACAAGAGAAGCCACCGCAATGAGAAGTCCACACACCACAATGAAGAGTAGCCCCCGCTCGCCACAACTAGAGAAAGCCCGCATGCAGCAACGAAGACCCAACGCAGCCAAAAAAAAAAAAGGTTAAAAATATAGTAACCATAGGATCCAGCAATCCCACTCCTGGGCATATATCCGAGAAAGACAAAAACTCTAATTTGAAAAGATATGTGCACCCCAATGTTCATAGCAGCACTATTCACAATAGCCAAGATATGGAAGCAACCTAAGTGTCCATCGACAGAGGAATGGATAAAGAAGATGTGGTACATATATATACAGTGGAATATTACTCAGCCATAAAAAAAGAAATAATGCCATTTGCAGCAATATGGATGGACCTAGAGATTATCGTCTAAGTGAAGTAAGTCAGAAAGAGAAAGACAAATACCATATGATATCACTTACATGTGGAATCTAAAAAATAATACAAATGAACTTATTTACAAAACAGAGCCAGGCTCACAGACATAGAAAACAAAATTATGGTTACCAAAGGGGAAAGTGGGGGAGAGATAAGTTAGGAGTATGGGATCAATAGATACACACTACTATATATAAAATAGGTAAATAAAAAGGATTTACTGTATAGCATAGTTTCAGGTGTACAGGAAAGTGATTCGGATATCCGAATCACTTTCCTGTATACCTGAAACTAACACAATATTGTAAATCAACTATATGTCAATACTATTTAAAAAAAGAAAAAAGAATATTGCAGCCAAAAAAGAAATTAAGGGTCATGGAGGTTATGTAGCTTACTCAAGCTCTCACAGTCCCCAAAGAGTAAAATTGATTTTCCATCATAATAATCAGAATATATTTTCTTTCAGGCCATCTGAGACACCTATGCTGTGCCCAATTATTCAACATGCTAGTTGTGGGGATGATGTATTAATCAAAAAGAGAGACAAACGGGTACCACTGTGAAGGCAGAGGTCACCTCAGGATCAATTTTCTATATGCAATCATCCCAGAAGCAAACATTTAGGTTGCAACTGCTGGCCCAGAGAAAGAAATGAATCCAATCAAAGAGATGCAGAGAAACTCCATGCTGGCCAAGCTGCTTTGTGCCCTCTGTGCGGGCTCCCGCAAACAAAACCCAACCAACGAAGAGGAGTCATAGCACTGGAAGAGCAGCTGAGCCTGGCAATGATGAATCAGGGTGGAGAAGAGAAGAGCAGTCTGGAACTTGCTATGGGGGATTCCTTTCATGCATCATTAGTGCACAATGGAGGAGAAGACTGCTGTGGCATGCTCACTTCTGAACCAAATAACAATAAAATAAAACAGACTGTTTCCCTCCCCTTCCTGTGCCATCTAGACATTTATGATGTAATAAAGAACATAAATACAATCAGGTACAAATCCTAATGGATCTACAGATAACAATAATATTAAACAAAGACCCAAATTAAATCTTTAAAATTTTTTTGTGAAACGTGTGAAAAAAAACAAATCTTTCAACTTCTTGGATAAAAACTGTCCTATTATATCTGTATTTGTACCTATCCCTAATGAAACTAATATTGTTATTTGTCCTAGGGCTGCCTTCCCCCAACAAAAATATAAATATTTACCAAATAATCATTTACCTTCGAGAAGATCAAAAAAAGATCATCCAGTTTCCCATGCAAATCACCTGGAAATGAAATGAAAAATCGCTATTCAGTAGGAAACAAGAATTTAAAAACTGAAAAGACAAAAACTCTAATTTGAAAAGATACGTAACAGAATTTAAAAACTGAAACACTACTGATATACTCCAAGCGTTTTCAGGACATCGGGTTTTTACCCTATGATGATATTAATTCAACAGACAATTTGTTTCCATAGCACTCTACGGAAACTTTGTCCCCTTTCCTATAGGGGACAGCATCCAATGTTGCAATTACCTATTCACTCCTGCCATTTATGCTGTTCTTAGCTCACTCTGTGCCAAGTGCTAGACTAAGGGTTTACGTGAATTATCTTGTTCAATCCTTACAACCACTCTATGAGATGGGTATTGTTTTCATCATACTCATTTTACGAATGAGGCTCAGAGTAGTTAAGTAACTTATGCAAAGTTGCCCAGCTACCAAGTAGCAGAGCTGGAATTCAAACTCAACTTTATCTCTCTTCAAAACTGAAGCTCTTAGTGATTGTTCTGTGCTACCTACACTGTAATCTCTAGGAGAACAGCAGTATCATCTATCTTGGCATTAAACCCCAAATGCCTCCCATAGTACCTGTTGCATAGTAGGCACTCAATAATTAAGTTTAATTGCTAAATGCAAAGCTTTTTAAAGCCACATTTTCAAGAATATGCTCCAGCAGTAGCATCTGAAACTTAAAAATTTTGAGTAGATAGTTGACATTCTGTTGATGAGACTATTAGAGAAAATAAAAATGAAAGCATGGCTTTATAAAACTCAGCCAACTAAGGGAAACCATATAAATAGATGAAGCCATTAATTTAAAAACAAGAGTAAATATGTGAATATTCAAAAGCCCTATTTGGATAACTATTTCTAGGTAAATATTTGACTTTCATAACCTCTGATCATAAGTTTTTTTTTTTTTTTTTTTTTAAATTTTTATTTATTTATTTATGGCTGTGTTGGGTCTTCGTTTCTGTGCGAGGGCTTTCTCTAGTTGCGGGGAGCGGGGGCCACTCTTCATCGCGGTGCGCAGGCCTCTCACTATCGCGACCTCTCTTGTTGCGGAGCCCAGGCTCCAGACGCGCAGGCTCAGTAGTTGTGGCTCACGGGCCCAGTTGCTCCGCGGCATGTGGGATCTTCCCAGACCAGGGCTCGAACCCGTGTCCCCTGCATTAGCAGGCAGATTCTCAACCACTGCGCCACCAGGGAAGCCCTGATCATAAGTTTTTATTCCTTATATCCAACTTAATTACCAAATATAATTTAATTTAGGAATACTTTTCCTCAGTTTGCTTAAAAGGCTACAACCAAAATTAACCAAATATATACAAGAGATGACCCCAATTATAATGGGAATAATAAAATTAAAATCCTACGTCACCAGCACTTATTTATAAAATGACTACAATATTAAGAGCATATTAATACTACCGTATACTTAAATCTCATTGCTCTCACTCCAAATCTAAGGAAATAAAAATGGAAGGACTTTACTTATCAGTTAAATATATTTTTAAAATTATTTTGTTTTCCTAATTTTCTTCAGGATACTCCAATAAAGATGGTAAAAAAAAAAAAAAAAAACTTTAGCTAAGAAAATATGAGCTCATTCAATAAACGGTCCCCACTACATTATGCTGCCTTGAAGGAGAGGCACCAATGTACACCATTGAGAATAAAGGTGCCTTTCTGGCTGACAGAGCAGAGGCATGTATATGTTTGCCAAATCTGTGTGTGGTTAGTGCTTCCGAGGCCACATCAGAAAAATATGAGTTCTGATGGCAGGGAGGAATTTCTGAGAGGGAGACAAGCATAATAATAAAAATGTTGTGAGTCAGGTATTCTGTTGAATTTGGTTAATTGGGAGCTTTAGAATATCTGCAATGCCTTAATGGACAAAGTATTTCACTTCATATCAATAAAACAAGCTACTATTAGCAGCTTTGGTTCCAATTAAAAAAAAAAACAAAAAACAAAGAAACCCAAAGATTTGGGTAGTCAGAACTGTTGCAGCTGGTATGCTAATAAATGAATTGGTTTCAGCATATTAAGAGTTGAGGCTATACAAGTATTTTTATTTTCATTTTTTTCATAAGCTGCTTTATTATTTTTTAATTAATTAGGCTGCTCCGGGTCTTAGTTGCGGCACGTGGGATCTTCGTTGCCGCGTGTGGGATCTTCCTTGCAGCATGCAGGGTCTCTATTTGCGGCATGCGAACTCTTAGTTGAGGCATGGGATCTAGTTCCCTGACCAGGGATCAAACCTGGGCCCCCTGCACTGGGAGCACGGAGTCTTAGCCACTGGACCACCAGGGAAGTCCCTAAAAATATTTTAACTTCTAGTTGGACAGCAAGAGATAAAACTCAATGTATTATGGAAAGACAGCCACAGAAAGATATTTCCACTGCATACAAAAATATAAGTGCATAACTGGTTATCATTTATAACATAAACTAAAACACTTACTATATTTCATGCACGTTGAGAACTATGTAGCATGTTTAGATGTGCATGTAAAAAAAATGCATCTGGAAATTAAAATAATGGTAAAGGTTCATCATAATTTCTCCCCCTTTCCTAATACTGTCTTAAACAGAGGATGTTTATGAAAATATGGCCCTGATTTTTAATTTTATTTTAAATGATGACCAAATTTTTCTAAGTTCAATGGGGCTATTAAAGACAGAAAATAATAATTCCTATGCTATGGGAACCTATGGGCCTTGGTTCTTCCTTTTATCAATGGTGCTACATGGAAAAAGTCTGGAAATAAATGCCCAAGATGTGGGTATCTTTAAAATAATGGAACTGTCCAATCAATCCATTCCCTAGTCCTTGTCTCATGATGGAAAATGAAACATCAGTCAGAGCAGTGCATGATGGGAGTTGGGATAGCAGATATGGAGTTGGCTCTAACCTGGGATGCAGAGGATCTGATTTTTAATTCTGACTCTGCCACTAACCAGCTGAGTAAGCTGAGGTGGAGAGAGGGGGACAAGTTACTACATAGAAATGCATGGAAGGCAATACACTTTTCTCTCTGGGCCTCAATTTCATCCGTAAGAGCAAGGGATAGACTAGATGGTCTCTGTAAGAACCATTCAGTTCTTACACTGCGTGATTCCAGGACTTACATGCCCTCTAATTAATTCATGTCTTCTTCCAGATCCTTTTATGCAAAGATAAGTCTCCAATGGCAACTGGAGGTATACTGGAAACATATGGGAGCAGATCACACTCTCTGTTTGGCCTATTATATACACTCTGAGAGTAAACCTCGCCTTGGCTCCAGAGGCTTCATGGGTTGGCATGGCTTCCTGAGCCTCATGACCCAAAATTCTTTATCTCCATGAAAAGTAAGAGCTGATGAGGCCTTGAATAAAAGGTCCCCACTGCTGAGATGCATCATCTGGAAGGCAGAGATGTGGTGGCCTGATTAGGTTGGAATTGAACCATTAAGGACTCTTCAAAAGCCTGAGTCAGGACATGTCATGGAGCATGTACTGCTACATCAAGTCCCTGTCACCACTATCAGATGCTAGACTGGAAATAGTTTAATTAGATTGTCAAATCCATTCTACCTGCCAGAGTAAAAGAAACATGGGCTAAAAATTGATTTGGAAGATAACAATCACTGTTTTGTAACCTAAAGGCTTAATTAGAAGTTAAGGGAATTGCTGTTCCTTCCACGCACTCCATTCTCAGACAGTTGCAAGCATGCTGAGCACCAACTGTGTTGAATTTCAATGTGTACTGCTTCTTGAAGCAATATCCTGTCAGACTGGCCTATATGATAACAAAATCTCAGCTCTTGTTATTTAGAAGAACAAGTAACAGATTTCTGGGACATTCCCACTCTTCTAAAAGCTGCAGAGACCAGTTGGAAAAATCTAAAACAGCAGCCGAGGGCAGAGAAGAGTTTAGTCTCCACCCTGCCTTGGGCTTTTCTCTTCCCAGCATAAGTGGCATGCAGAGGCCCACCTAGAAAAAACTGCATTGAACAAAGATAATGAGAGCCAGACGGAGGGCAAAGAACACTTATTCCACCCATGGGTGGTTTTCTGTATTAAAATGCTGCCTGCCTTTATAAAAAGCTATGAGTTCTTTAATTTCTCACATAATTAATTCCTGCCAGCTGGTATGCAAAACAAAGACAAGATAGGAAACAGTATTATCATGATAGAAAACTCTATATTAACACTTTTCCCTTAATACAGTCCAATTTACACAGTTTTCAAGTTAGGCCAATGATGTGGAACCAAGAGGCTCCTAAATATTAATTTGGCAACACTGCTCTGAAACTTACCACAGATTGTTATCTCTTTGGAGGGAGAAGTTTTTGTGTGAGTGAAATTCGGCTTTTGCTGCAGGAGCTTCTTGGTTTCAAATAGCACCTCTAAGACATAATAAGCATGAAGTATCTGTGAGGGCGAAGGAGAGGAAATAGATATAATGAATTAGGAGAAAAGGCATGAGTGCACAGAAAGCAATATGAGCACATTTCAGGTAGCTATAGTTCATGACAATCTCTAAATTATTTTTAAATAGATTATCCTAGCACAGTATCTGGCACATAATAAGCCCTCACTAGAGATGTGTAAGTTGAATGAATGAATGGTTCCTAGGACGTCTATATTCTCATGTTCTTAATTGACATCACCCATTCACAGAACATTTCTTATTATTCTTGGTCCTTAGAGCCCAAGAGAGGTGACAAGAAAAAAAGGAGACTCCCTTGCCCTAAGGAAATGTGCAGGCAAAAAAGTAAAGAAAAGAGAAGGAAGGAAAAGAGAGAGAAGTAGAAAGAAAGAGAGAAGCAGAGAGAGATTGTTCAAGAGGAGCTGCTTTGCATTTGCTTGCGACCTCCTGCCCCAGGGCTGGGAATTAGATGGGGGTGCTGGGTTAGGAGGTCTCACAAGGCAGCCAGACAGGCCCCAAGGGACTCCTGAGCCAGGTGTCCTAGGTGTGGCTCAATATTTGGTGCACAGACATGAGTTTACAGGACAGCAAGCACACTTATATACAAGTGTAAGTATAGAACATATTGCCAACTCAGATAAACCATTCGGATTAGCTCCTATTATGACTATTCATCCCTTGATCTCCTCCAGTTACAGTGTTGATGACAGCATTGTTTTGGACAGATTTACTGGGTTTTTCTCTTCCAGGCTTTTTTGTTTGTTTGTTTTTAAATACAGTGTGTTGTTCTTTTTGTAAATTATAAACTATTCCAAATACATAATTCAAAAAGTGATGTAGCTGATACAAATTTAACAGATGCTAACACCACTTTCTAGTCAGGACTGTTTGTACCTGTACTGTCCAATGCAGTAGACACTGGTCACATGGGGCTATTGACCACTTGAAATGGGGTCAGTCAAAATTGAGATGTAATGTAAGCACAAAATACACACTGGATTTTAAAGACTTAGTATGAAAAAAAAAAGTAAAACGTCTCATTAAAAACTTTTAATATGATTACATATTAAAATGATAATTTTATATGTTGGAGTAAATAAAACACATTATTAAAATTAATTTCACTTGTTTCTTTTCGCCTTTATACTATTGACTACTAGAAGATTTTAAATTATGTATGTGGATCACATTATATTCCTATTGGACAGCACTGGTTTAGATTATTGGAGGCTGAGAGAGAGGTCATATCTACATATTGTTCAGATAACGCTTTGGGCATGGGATTCAGGACAGATGGAACCCTTTGGAACAATGCTATCTCATGGTGCCCTGAAATTTCCATTTCCACTTCCTATTAAAATGATGAAATTATTTTCCATTTCCACTTCCCATTAAAATTATTTAATCATGAAATTCTCCAAACTTATTTTTTAAAAAAAACCAGGAAGCAGGATTGAAAGCAATGTGAGAATTAGGAGGAAAGAGAAGGTCCCCTGGATGTTAATTAGTGGGGAGCAACCCACATTTCCTGTCTCTCCAAACCTAATGGATTGCTAAGGATTTTCCCCACAAAAGCGTTCTAAATCCGTGAGTCAAATCTTGAACTTTCCTTTAGCCAGATTTTAAAGGAACAGGCAAAATACTTCGATAGAATGATTTATTTTAATTTCCATATTTAATTTATTGATTCCCCAAACTGGCTTCAGTGTTACCTTAAGTTGCCACTGTAGACTTTCTGGACCATTTGTAGTGCTAATCAGAGGAATTACTGTCTGAAAAGGCAGTTGTTTTATTAAGTTAAATTAACAAATAATCATTGAGGATATATTGCAACAACAGAAAATTCCTACTATGAAAATGTTTTTTCTGGGTCCTTTTTCGGTTGGTTAAAATCACTTTGGTATTATTAGTCCCTACAGAGCCAGTCTACTTCTCTTTCAGTAGCATTATAATCGTGCTTACAGCAATATTAAATACTCAAAAGAGTTAACTCAGAAGTTGATTTCTATGTTTACAAATATATTCAGATTAAATGGCAACTTAAATAAAATACTCACATTCTTTTAAAGGCATTGAGGGAGAATATTACTTTTAAAGGATTTTCTTTTTAAAAAAGTAACTAGTTTTTAAATGAAAAAAACCCCCCACATTTCTAAAGTTGAAATAAAAATTTAAACAGCAAAAAGGAGTATAATAATGAAAAGCAATTTTCCTTCTTCCCCAGACTTCAGTCTCCTTTCCCTATTCCCCAAAACAGCTGCTGTTAAGAGTGTCTTGAGTATCTTTCCAAAAAATATTCTATGCACTTGCCAGCATATAAAAATCAATATAACCAGGTTTCCCTGGTGGCACAGTGGTTAGGAATCCACCTGCCAATGCAGGGGACACGGGTTCAAGCCCTGGTCCGGGAAGATCCCACATGCCACGGAGCAACTAAGCCCGTGTGCCACAACTACTGAGTCTGTGCTCTAGAGCCCGTGAGCCACAACTACTGAAGCCTGCACGCCACAACTACTGAAGCCCTCGCACCCAGAGCCTGTGCTCCGCAACAAGAGAAGCCACTGCAATAAGAAGCCTGCGCACCACAACGAAGAGTAGCCCCCGCTCACTGCAACTAGAGAAAGCCCACACGCAGCAACGAAGACCCAACGCAGCCAAAAATAATAAATAAATAAAATAAATAAATTTTAAAAAAATCAATATAACCACATATGAATATGCAAACACATGTATAAATACATAATCCCTTAAATAAAATGTGGTATATTCACACAAAGGAATATTATTCGACCAAAAATAGGAATGAGGTACTGACTGATACATGCTACAACATGAATGAACCTTGAAAACATTATACCAAGCAGAAGCCACCAGACACAAAAGGCACATATTATATGATTCCATTTATATAAAATGCGCAGATTAGGCAAATCTGCAGAGACAGAAAGTAAACTAGTGGTTGCCAGGGGCTAGGGAGAAGAGGGAATGAGGTACAGGGTTTTGTTTTGAGGATGATAAAAATGTTCTGGAATTAGATAGTGGTGATGGTTGCACAACATTGTGAATATACTAAAAACCAATGAATCATACACTTTACTTAAAATGGTTAAAACAATCAATTTTATGTGATATGAATTTTATCTCAATTTTTTAAAATCAAAGTATATAATGCTTATTAATTTTGTTAACAAATGGGAGCACACTGTACACTATGTTGAACCTTTTATTCTTCCCTTAGCATCATATTTTTTTCATTTTTATAAAATCAAAATTGTCTATCTTTTCTATTATAGCTCCTTGAATTTTTGTCATAGCTTTTATGTCCTTGAGCATATTAAGCATATTTATTTTCAACCCTGAGTCTGATAATGCCATTATCTAAAAAACTCTATAGGTTTGTTTCCATTGTTTGCTGTTTGCCTCAGTTTTCTTTTGTGAATCTTGCATCCTCCTGTGCCTGGTTAACAGTTGTGTTAAGTTCTGGATACTGCACATGAAAACTTGAAGAAATAATTTAAGCCCCTATTTTCTTCCAGAGAGGGTTTAAATTTTCTCTTGGCAGATGGCTAGGAGCACTAGCTGTCTAGGATGATCTCAATTCAATTTCAGGAATTAGATGATTCAAAATTTTGCTTCAGTCCCTACAGAGCCAGTACTTCTCATTCACTTTTACTCCTAGGGTACACCCTTAAGGTCCTAACCTGAGAATGAGGGTTCTGGGGTGGTGTCAGAAAATAAGGAGGTAGATAGTTCCAAGATCCCATCCCTCTGCAGAAACACTGAAAAATAGAGCCAAAAAACCAGATCAAACAAACAAAGAAAACCTGTCAGATCCAACTTTGTCAGAACTCTGGAAAATAGTCAAAGCTCACAGCAACCAATGCTGAATTAAGAAAGAGGCAACTTAAAAATGGCACAGTGTAAGCAGAAAGTAAAGGCTAAGATGGATTTGTAAACAGCCAGGCTAAGCAGTAAAGGAGTGTACCAACACAGAGCCAATCAGCAAAGACTAGATTTTCCTTCCTTCCCTTTCCTTCCCTTCTGTTCCCTTCCCTTCTTTCTTTCCCTCTCCCTCTTTCTTCCCCCTCCCTCTTTCTTTCCCTCTTTCCTCCTTTCTTTCCTCTTCCCTCACTCCCCCTCCCTTCCCCCTCACTCCTCCCTCCCTTCCTCTCTCTCTCTCTCTTTCTTTCTTAATGGCTCTTGGTGTTAAAGGAAACCTCTGTCAAAACACTAGGTGAACACAGCCTAAAAGAAAAGAAACTTCGGAGACCTCACACCCAACTAGACCTAAGAAACATCGATAGACTACTCCACCCAAAACAGCAGACTACACATTTTCTTATAAGTGCACATGGAACATTCTCTAGGATAGACCAGATGTTAGGCTACAAAACAAGCCTCAATACATTCTAAAAGACTGAAATCATACAAAGTATCTTCTTTGACCACAATGGAATGAAACTAGAAATCAATAACAGAAGGAAAACTGGAAAGTTCACAAATATGTGGAAATTATACAACATACTCTTGAATATGTTGAAGAAATCATGAGGGAAATTAGAAAATACTTTGAGATGAACAAAAATTAAAACACAACATACCAAAACTTACGGGATACAGTAAGAGCAATGCTCAGTGAGAAATGTATGGCTGTAAATGCCTACATTAAGAAAGAAGAAAGATCTCGAATGAAAAGCCTGACTTAATGCTTAACACATTATTGACCAGAGACACATTAATACGTCTTTTGTTACCTGAACATTATTGACCAGAGACATATCAATACGTTTTTAGAGAGTGATACAATTAACATCACCATGCAAAGTTGTTAGAGCTTAAAATTGATCAAGGGTTCATTATATAACTTATGATTGTCATTATCATTCACATTTTCCTCCATTAGGTTTTGCTCCAACCTTGTGTATATTATAAATGTAAAATTTTCAAAAATGACACTTTGTGAAATTCTGAGTGAAGAAGAACTGTTCGGTGAACTTTATGCAGATATTTTCTCTGACTGTCTGAGCAACATATATACTAGCGTCCAGAAGATGACAGTTCTTCAGAATATAGTTCTGATTCAGACAATGTGAATATAACACCAACAAAAAGACAAAAAACCTTAGTGATTGATTCTGATACGGAAAGTGAAAATGAAACTCGTGGTACTGGAGAATGTTCCTTTGCTTCTACAGAAGAGTGGATAGAAGACAACATTTCACGAAAATTAGAAGACTTTACAGGTGCGTCAGATATAACTACTGAATGTAATAACCTACAAAGTGTTAGTGAAATAACAGAATTGACTTTTTGGCCAGCCAAAATAAAAATCGCCAGCCACAGGCATTAGTTTCTACAAAAATCCCCCCATCAGTAATGAGTTAAGGAGCTAGAAAAAGAAGAGCAAATTAAACGGAAAGCCAGCAGAAGGAAGAAGATAGGGATTAGAGTGCAGATAAATGAAATAGAGAACAGAAAACCAATACAATCAACAAAACCAAAAGTTGGTTCTTTGAAAAGAGCTACAAAATTGACAAAATTTTACCTAGACTGGCCAAGAAAAAAAAGAGAGAAAATGCAAATAACTATAATCAGAAATGAAAATGGGGACATTACCACTGACCTCAAAGAAATAAAAAGAATTATAAGAGAATATTATGAACAATTGTATACTAACAAATTAGATAATTTAGATGAAATGGACAAATTCCTGGAAACACACAAATTATCAAAACACTCAAGAAGAAATAGAAAATCTGAACAGATCTAGAACAAGTAGAGATTGAATCAGTAATCATAAACTTCCTAACAAAGAAAAGTGCAAGACCAGACAGCTTCACTGGTGAACTCTATGAAACCTTTAAAGAAGTAACACCAATCCTTCTCAAACTCTTCTAAAAAACAGAAGAGAAGGAAGCAATTCCTAACTCATTTCATGAGGACAGTATTACCTTGATATCAAAGCCAGATAAAAACACCACACAAGAAGACAATACAGACCAATATCTCTTATGAATAAAATGCAAAAATCCTTGACAAGATACCAGCAAACCAAATCCAACAGAATTTCTAAAGAATTATATACCATAACCAAGTGGGATTTATTCCAGGAATGTAAGAGTGGTTCAACATAAGAAAACTGATAAATGTAATACACAACATTACTATAATGAAGGGAAAAAAACACACAATCATCTCAACTAATGCAGAAAAAGTATTTGACAAATTCCAACACCTTTTCATGATAAAGCCACTCAGAAAACTAGGAATAGATGGACACTTCCTCAACTTGATAAACAGCATTTATTAAAAACCAAACCAAACCAAACCATAACTAACATCAAACTCAATGGTGAAAAGATTAAAAGCTTCCTCCCTAAGATGAGGAATAAGAAAAGCATGTCTGCTCTCACCACTGCTATTCAACATTATACTGGAAATCCTAGCCAGAGCAATTAGGCAAGAAAAAGAAATAAAAGGCATCTAAACCAGAAACGAAGAAGTAAAACTCTATTCACAGATGATGTGATCCTGTATATAGAATATCCAAAAGAATACACACACACACACACACACACACACACACAAACACACACCTATTAGAGCTAATAAATGAATTCAGCAAAGTTGCAGAGTAAAAGATCAACCTACAAAAGTCAGTTGTGTTTCTATACACCAGCAATGAACAGTTCAAAAGGGAATTAAGAAAGCAATTCGTTTTATAATAGCAACCAAAAGAATAAAATACCTAGGAATAAATTCAAGGTAGTGAAAGACTTGTACACTGAAAAGTATAAAATTATAAAGCATAGCTGAAGGAAATTAAAGAAGACCCAAATAAATGGAAAAACATCCCATGTTCATGGATTAGAAGACTTAACATTGTCAAGAAGACAATACTACCCAAAGCAATCTACAGATTCAGTGCAAACCCTACCAAAATCTCAGTGGGCTTTTTTGCATAAATGGAAAAGTCGATCTTCAAATTCACTGCAAGGGACCCTAAATGCCAAAACAATATTGAGAAAGAATAACAAAGGCAAAGGATTGACACTTCCTGATTTCAAAACTTACCACAAAGCTACAGTAATCAAGACAGTGTGGTACTGGCATAAGGATAGACACACACACCAATGGAAAAGAATTGGGAGTCCAGAAATAAATCCAGACAGCTATGGCCTATTAATTTTTTACAAAGGAACCAAAACCATTCAATGGGGAAAGAACAGATTCTTCAACAAAAGGTATAGGGACAACTGCATATCCACATGCAAAGAATGAAGTTGGACCCATACCTCATACCATATAGAGATTTTAACTGAAAATGGCTCATAGAGCTAAATGTCAGAGCTAAAACTATAAAATTCTTAAAAGAAAACATAGGGGTAAATCTTCATGACCTTGGATTTAGCAATTGATTCTTAGATATGATGCCAAAACACAAGCAACCAAAGAAAAAAGGAGATAAATTGGACGTCATCAAAATTAGAAACTTTTGTGACTCAAAAGACATTATTAAGAAAGTGACAAGACAACCTACAGAATGGGAGAAAATATTTGCAAATTGTATGTCTGATAAGGGACTTGTATCCAGAATATATAAAGAACCCTTACAACTCAATAGTAAAAAGACAAATAACCTGATTTTAAAATGGGCAAAGGATCTGAATAGACATTTCTCCAAAGAATGTGTACAAATGGCCAGTAAGCATGAAAAGATGCTCAACATCTTAGCCATTAGGGAAATGCATATGAGAACCACAATTAGATATCACTTTACACACAACTAGGATAGCTATAATAAAAATAAAATTTTAAATTTTTAAAAAACATAAAATAACAAGTGTTGGCAAAAAATGTAGAGAAACTGGAACCCTCACGTATTACTAGTGGTAATGTAAAATGGTGCAGCCACTGTGGAAAACAATTTAGCAGTTCCTCAAAACGTTAAACATTGAGTCACCATATGACTCAGCAATTCCACTCCTAGGTACAGACGCAAGAGGACTGAAAACATATGTTCATATAAAAACTTACACATAAATGTTCATGGCAGCATTGTTCATAATAGCCAAAAGGTAGAAAAAAATCCAAATGTTCATCCATTGATGAATGGATAAACAAAATGTGGTATACTCATATAATAGAATATTAGTCAGCCATAAAAATAAAGGAGTGATGAAACATACTATGGCATGCATGAACCTTAAAAACATTATGCTAAGGGAAATAAGCCACATACAAAAGGAAACATATTACATGATTCCGTTTGTACAAAATATCCAGAAGAGACAAATCCACAGAGACAGAAAGTAGAACAGTGGTTGCCAGGAGTAGGGGAGGAGGGAATGGTAATGGGTACGGCACTTCTTTTGGGGGTGAAGAAAATGTTCTGGAGTTAGATATTAGTGATTGTTGCACAATCTTGTGAATGTACTAAAAAGCACTGAATCAATCGTACACTTTAAAATGGTGAATTTTATGGTACGTGAATTATACCTCAGAAAAAGAACAAGGAAATACTGTAAGCCTATAGATAGAGAGGAGGTTTCTGTGCACCTGAGGAGACTTGTATTTAATGGGTTAAGCAAAGCAGAGGGTAGCTCTCACTTAATGTGAAGTTTTTTCCCAAGGGAATGCATTTCTGCTGTAGTATTTTCATCTATTTATTCAACAGATAGTCAGTGAGCACATGTTATGTACAAGAATCAGGACAGGGCTTCCCTGGTGGTGCAGTGGTTGAGGGTCTGCCTGCCAATGCAGGGGACATGGGTTCGAGCCCTGGTCTGGGAAGATCCCACATGCCGTGGAGCAACTGGGCCCGTGAACCACAGCTACTGAGCCTGCGCGTCTGGAACTTGTGCTCCGCCACAAGAGAGGCCGCGACAGTGAGAGGCCCGCGCACCGCGATGAAGAGTGGCCCCCGCTCGCCGCAACTAGAGGAAGCCCTCGCATAGAAAACGAAGACCCAACACAGCCAAAAATAAATAAATAAATAAATTAATTAATTAATTAAAAAAAAAAAAAGAATCAGGACAGTATCTGCTTCTACTTGCCTGTTGTTGCTTGAAGGCCTCAATAAGTAAATCAATATCAGTAAAAGTGAGAGGAAATTGCAGCCGAGGACCACAGTAGGAGTCTGGGACGTCTATCAACCCCAAATAGTCCTGTCTATCCTTGTCCTGGATGTTGCTGCCAAGAAGGTGAGTTACTAATTCTGGAAATGGAAAGACAGAAAAGGGGGGGAAAAAAATCTACATTTCCATACTTAAAATGCAATAAATAACTTCTTGAATACCTAGCCCATGTAAAGCACTGTGCTAAATGTTATGAATACCAAGATATCCCACATATAACCATGAGGAATGATTTGTTCTGAGATCAGTAGGTACATTCACATGAATCATCATTATCCCTTCCCAGGTGGACATTTTACCAAAGCAGTGAGTTCATCAGTGGGGAGGAGAGGGAGGAGCACAGGGAAAACTGGTCAATCAAGGTATTTTGATGCTCGGAAGCTCTAACTCTACATTTTTTTTTGCCCACTCTAATATCTCAGATTTTTACAAATAGGGCTGGAAATATAACAATGCATTGTATTTGGTTCAAACATCTGTGGCTATTCAGGATCTACAGAAAATTAAATGGCAACATTCAATTTTCCCTGTTAAACACTTCAAATTTTACTTAACTGTAATTGATTTGTTTCTCTCGTCACATAAAAACCAATTTTCTGACATGATTTTCTTTTTCTTCTTGGTAACAAACCATAGGCAGAAATTCCCAAAGGACCTCTCTCTCTCGAAGAGATATTTCTGTGTAACAGATTACCTCCACTGCCCATTTCAGTAGGTGCTGAGACCCAGGATCTCTTTCTTGCTAGACTGCCTATGAAACGGTCAGCCCAAGAAAAGAAATCTGGCCAATTCAGCTGGAGAAAGATGAAAAGTGATATGGTAGATTGATTGCAAAAGTATCCCCAATTCTCTACTCCAGCCTCTAGTCATGCTCTTTTTAATGTGATTTTGCAGCCACTCTCATCAAGAGTCTCCTTCCCCAGCCCTTGAAGCTGGGTTGGGTTTGTGACTTGAGTTGGACTAAAGAATATGGTGGAAGTGTTATGTACCAGTTCCAAGCCAAGGCCTCAGGAGGCCTTGTATGCTTCCATGCTCTCTCTTTTGAGAGACCCAAAAAAATGCCAAATCAAGTCTGCCAAGATCAGCAGAAGTGCTCAGCTGATCTGTACACTTGTGAGCAAAAAGAAATGTTTATTACATGCTACTGAGCTATTATAGTTGTTTAATACACAGTATTATTGCAGTAACAGATAACTGATAGAACAATGACATACTCTTCAGCTCATTAACACTGAATTGCTACTAAGCTCATTAATTAGAAGTTCTCTAGGGCTTCCCTGGTGGCGCGGTGGTTAAGAATCCGCCTGCCAATGCAGGGGACACGGGTTGAAGCCCTGGTCTGGGAAGATCCCACATGCCGTGGAGCAACTAAGCCTGTGTGCCACAACTACTGAGCCCGCGTGCCACAACTACTGAAACCCGCAAGCCTAGAGCCCGTGCTCCACAACAAGAGAAGCCACTGCAATGAGAAGACTGCACACCACAACAAAGAGTAGCCCCCACTCACCGCAACTAGAGAAAGCCCGCATGCAGCAACAAAGACCCAATGCAGCCCAAAATAAATAAATAAGAAGTTCTCTATAGGTTTGGAAGGTATGATGTTAGCAGATATAGATAGAATACATTGTTTTTCATTATTCAGTTATGCTGAGAGATTACAATTAAAAACTAAACTTGAAATTTTTTTCTAAAGTCATAATATTTGGTAATTTTAAAATGTTTTCTAAATTATTGTGTACTCCAATATTTTTTGGTGGTAATTGATGATGTTTTAAAAGAAGTTAAATTTAGGAGTAATAATGTCTGTCTTCAATGTGGTCCAGCAGAGGTTATTTTTCTCATTTGGATTTGGTTTGAGATTTGAGAAAACTTAATTATTTCATTTTATGCTTGAAAACTAGAAATGCAGAGCATCTTGGTAAATTTTATCTCAGGTTCATTTTGTAGGCAGAAAAGCCAAAATATTCTACTTGACTATCTTAATGATCATTTCTACTTGGTAGTCTTTCTTAGAAGAGCATCTTACTCCAAAAAAAAAACCCTTTCTTCTTCCCAGCTTTACTTACTGAAAAACTTCACTTGGGAAAACAACAACAACCAAACAAACAAAACCAAAAACAACCTCAGCAGTTGCATTATATCATCTTTTTTCTTTTTAACATCTTTATTGGAGTATAATTGCTTTACTGTGTGTTAAATGGTGTGTTAGTTTCTGCTTTATAACAAAGTGAATCAGCTATACATATACATAGATCCCCATATCCCCTCCCTCTTGCGTCTCCCTCCCGCCCTCCCTATCCCACCCCTCTAGGTGGTCACAAAGCACCGAGCTGATCTCCCTGTGCTATGTGGCTGCTTCCCACTAGCTATCGGTTTTACATTTGGTAGTGTGTATATGTCCATGCCACTCTCTCACTTTGTCCCAGCTTACCCTTCCCCCTCCCTGTATCCTCAAGTCCATTCTCTAGTAGGTCTGCGTCTTTATTCCCACACTATATCATCTTATAACTACCTTAGTGAGAAATCCCAACTGGTGAGGTATAAACAAGAACTGATTTTCTTTTCTCGACCATTGCCTTCACCAATGTGCTGTCAACTTTCCCTTTCTCATCAGCTAACTGACACATCAAGTCAATTCCACCAGTTCTGGTTATTAAAACTCAGTCTTGTTATTTAAGACCGTAATAAAAATATTGCTTTTCTTCTTAAAAAAAAAAAAAAGTCCAGTCTGGCCCTTCCTTTCATACATTTGATGACCCTCATTTCTTATAAGTCCAGTGATAAATATATGAAAAAGCACCATTTCCCTAAACCAATTTTTTTTTTTTTTTTTTGGCCTTTCCGCGCAGCTTGCAGGATCTTAATTCCCCAACCAGGGATTGAACCTGGGCCCCCTGCAGTGGAAATGCGGAGTACTAACCACTGGGCCACCAGGGAATTCCCTAAACCAATTCTTTTTTTTTTTTAATTTAGTTTTGCCTGCATTGGGTCTTCGTTGCTGTGCGCGGGCTTTCTCTAGTTGCAGCGAGCGGGGGCTACTCTTTGTTGCGGTGCACGGGCTTCTCATTGCAGTGGCTTCTCTTGCTGCAGAGCACGGGCTCTAGGCGCCCAGGCTTCAGTAGTTGTGGCATGTGGGCTCAGTAGTTGTGGCTTACGGGCTCTAGAGCACAGGCTCAGTAGTTGTGGCACACGGGCTTAGTTGCTCCGTGGCATGTGGGATCTTCCCGGACCAGGACTCAAACCTGTGTCCCCTGGATTGACAGGCGGATTCTTAACCACTGCGCCACCAGGGAAGCCCCCTAAACCAATTCTTAATCAAAACTACTCAATATGAAATATCAATAAACATCAAATCATAATCCTTCTGCTGGTTTTTATCCACATAATAAAGAATAACATAGATTTTCTTCCTAACGTGGGTAGCTAACGTGAATCATATGTGAAAACAATCAAAAGCGTCAACATTTCAAATGCATGTACTGTCCTTGTGGGCTGTAACTATTATAACTAATAATAATAATTTAATGAATGCCAGCTATAAGAATATTTGTGCAACATGTAATTAGAATTAATCCATACCTATTTGGTTTCTAATTCTGTCAACATGAATCTATAGCAATTAAATATAATAAAATCTTGAATTATAACTGAATGATGCCTTAACAAGTTGTTCTAAAGAAAATACCTCAAAAATACCCCCTACACACAATCTTTTCTTTTGCCCAGTACAGACTCAAAATCTGGACTAGGAAAAATCTAAAGCTCATAATTTTTTTAAAAAAAACAATTTCTGCCTCTACCACCCGCATGTCACTTTGAATACAAGCTCCAGACGTTGCTGGAAAAAGAAAAGCACAAATTGAACCATGTTTATAGTTACTTCATTTCTCAATTATGAATCTGGATTAAAATCATGAGTGTCCATACAATAAGTTCAATAGATGCCAAAATGACCTTTTGTAAAATTCAACACCTGTTCTTGATTTTTTAAAAAACTCAGAAAACTAGGAATGGAAGGATACCTCCTTAATGTATTTTTAAAAATTTAAATCAACGGTAATGGTTTTTCCATTAAATCATTAACAAAACGGGGATGCCCACTTTCACTGTTTCATTTTAACACTGTTCTGCTATCTCCAGCAAATATAATAAAACATGAAGCCAAAATAAGAGCAGTGACTCTTGGACAGAAAGATATAAAGTTACTTGTGACCAGTGTGATTAAATATCTACACTCAAGGAAATCAATTGAAAAACTCCCAGAACTGATAGGAGAATTAAAATAATACAGCAGTTAATCGCACTGGTTTGAATCACAGCTTCACCACTGATAAGATGAATAACCTTGGGAGGTTACCTTATAAGCCTCAGTATTCTCATCCACAAAAGGGGGGTGGGAATACTAATTCCACTGGTTTGTCATGAAAACTAAATGAAATGATATATTTAAAGCACTTAAAAGACATGGCACATGGCATTTAATAAATATGAGTAGTAATAATAATTATTATTATTATTTAATGTTACTGTTCAATAGTATCACAATACAAAATAAACAGACATAAACCAAACGCTTTACTAAATACTACCAATAATCATTAGGGAGATACAGTGGGGGAAATATCTTATTCACCATAGCAACAAAAAATATAAAATACCTGGCTTGATAGCACATTTTGATTGATCTGGAAAGCAGAAAGAAAAGTCAAAACAACACTTCCACTCACTCCATCCCACTCCCCACTTCCACCAGACTCTGTTTAAACCTGTTGCTATGTATATAGCAGCTTTGGCTTTCTACCTGTGGGAGGAGGCTGATGTAAAAACTCAGACTGGGGAATGGATGTGCAGCGTCTCCCCATCAAGTCCTATGAATTGGCTTTGAGCAAGCAGTAGGACATGTAGGTCACCTCTCACCTTTGGAACACCTAGAATGTCTCAGCATACTCTGTGCCTCAGAGTTAAAACCATTAAACTGGCCCTGGTATCTGGAAATGTTAAGTGACCTTCTGGTCCCTAAATATACCCTGCTTAGGGGTCATAGCACTTCTGCCAAACAGGCCTAGGTAGAGGTTGTCTGGAACTTTCCCACCAAAAAGGGCCATCAGAAAGCAACCTACAGTAATGTACAGTATGGTGACTCTAGTCAACAATACTCTATTATATATTGAAAGTTGCTAAGAGAGTACATTTTAAAAGCTCTCACCACACACACACAAAATTGTAACTATGTGAATTGATGCATGCGTTAACTAACATTGTGGTAATCATTTTGCAATATATGCATATAAGAAATCATTATACTGTACACCTTAAACTTATATAATGTTATATGTTAATTATATTTTAATAAAGCTGGAAAAAATTTTGAAAGTGAAATCAACATACAGCAATAATCTGTAAATCTCTTTTTCTGATACATATAATAACTAAATCAGTATGATACTAGGACTCTACAATAGAGAGATGTGTAAGATAACAGACAGCCTGGAAATATGCCCTATTACACATTTTTTAATGAATATATTATGAAGGAGGCACTACAAAACATGGTGAAAAGATACATTATGAAATAAATGTCGTGGGGAAAATTTGGTTAACTACTTGGACATTTTCTTCGTAGGTGTGTTTTTTAATTATTCTCAACCACTAGGCATCAAAATTTCCTTTTTTAGTTTAATATCAAAAATTCAAAATTTATGAAATGTTAAAACTTTTAAAAGTCAAATCATAAAAAATCTAGAAAAACAGCCATGGTAATCCACATTTTAAATATTTCAGGGCCTTCTAAGTTTAAAAGCCAAGGATTCACAAAGAAAAAGATATTTAGACTTGAAAAGAAAGATATTTTAAATAATTAATGGATGAAAATTTCCTAAACCTGACAAAAATATCAACTTAGATATAACAGAAGCTCAGCAAACCCCACACAGGATAAATAAAAATAAAACCTCATCAAGGCATATTATGGTTAAACGCTATTTTCCAATGTCACTTAGGTTATTTTGTTTCTTCCCCACCTCCTTTGGGTGATGGTTATTCATTTGTAATACAATTAAGTTCATTTGTCACAGTGTGTATTCTACTTGGGAATCACATTCTCTCTCTCTTCCTGTTTTTAATTAATTATTATATTTTTTTTAGGGATGTGAAACATTATCATGGTTCTAAGATTCAGAACTACAGAAAGGTATTCTCAGAGATGTGTCACTTGCCCCTCATCCCTCCTACCCAAACCCCATTCTCCCCATTCTTTCTGCCCTGCTCCCACCTGTCCCTCCATTTCCTGTAGGTAAATAATGCCATTAGTTTCTGATTTACCCTGTAGGTTTCTCCTGTATTTATTTTTGCACAAATGAGCACACACAGACACACACACATGCGCGTACGCTCATATCAGGCAAGGGTTTCTTAAGCAGGATACAGAAAGCACTAACCATAAAAGAAAAAAATTGTACTACATTAAAATCAAAAATGTCGGGCTTCCCTGGTGGCGCAGTGGTTGAGAATCTGCCTGCTAATGCAGGGGACACGGGTTTGAGCCCTGGTCTGGGAAGATCCCACATGCCGCGGAGCAACTAGGCCCGTGAGCCACAACTACTGAGCCTGCGCCTCCGGAGCCTGTGCTCCGCAACAAGAGAGGCCGTGATAGTGAGAGGCCCGCGCACCGTGATGAAGAGTGGCCCCCGCTTGCCGCAACTAGAGAAAGCCCTCACACAGAAACGAAGACCCAACACAGCCAAAAATAAAAATAAATTAATTAATTAAAAAAAAATCAAGAATGTCTACTCATCAAAAGACATCATTTAAAGATTAAAGACTAGGGGGATGGATAAAAGCCAAAGACTAGGAGCAGATATTTGCAATAAATTCATCTAACAAAGATTCACATTCTCATATTTAGAATACCTACAGAACTCTTACAAATTGGTAAGAAAAAGGCAGATACCCAACAGAAAAATGGGCAAAAGACCTGAACAGGCACTTTGCCATATGGGATGTCCACGTGACTGCTAAACATTCAAACAAGTGAGCAACTTCTCTGCTCACCAGGGGAATGCAAATTAAAGCAGAAATGTGATATTACTACATACCCACCAGAATGGCTAAAATGAAAAGGACTGATAATTTTAGGTGTTGACAAAGATACTGAACAACTGGAACTCTCATACACTGTTGGCAGTATAACTTGGTACAACAATTTTGTAAAACTGTTTATCAGTACCTAATAAAGCTGACCATATGTATGCCCTATAACTCCAAACTTCCTTTCCTGGGTTGTGGTACATCTTTATAATAATGGTCCCCAATGAATCACGTCTCCTTGTATTCATATCCCTTTACAAGATAATGCTGCTGCTACTGCTCCCTGCAAGAGATGGATCTTTCCTAACCCCTTTGAATCTGCACCTAGCCTTGTGACTTGCTTTGACCAATAGGATATGGCAGAACTGATTTTGTGTGAGTTCCAGAGCAGAGGCCTAAAGAGGCCTTGTGGCTTCTGCCTTTGCCCTCTTGGGATCTAGCTGCCATGTAAAGAAGTCCAGGATATCCTGTTGGACAGAGAGGCTGCATGAGGAGAACTGAGGTATCCAAGCTCATAGCCAACACCAAAGTCCCAAACATGTGAGAAAACCATTTGGACCTCCCTCTCCAGCCCAGCTAAGTTGAGTGAGACCAACTGACACCACATGCAACAAAGACAAGCCATCCCCACTGAGCCCTTCAAATGCCTGACCCACAGAATCACAAGCAATAAAATGGTTGTTGTTTTAAAGCACTAAATTTTGGGGTGGTTTGTTATACAGCAATAGATAACTGAAAATGAGTATATAGCAAAAGAAAAGAATACATATGTTCACTAAAAAGGACAAGTACAAGAATGTGCATAGTAGTACCGTTTAAATTACCAAAACTGAAAACAACTCAAATGTCCATAAACAATAGAATGGATAAATTTTGGTATATTCATAAAATTAAATATTATTCAGCAATAAGAATGACCAAATGGATGACTCTCACAAATATAAAGTTGAGTAAAAGAAGCAAAACTGTACGTTTTCATTTATACAGAGAAGTTCAAAAACAAGCAAAACTAATCTAGGAGGTAGAAGTCAGGAAAGTAGTGACGAGGGTGCAGGGATTGGGTAGTGAGTAGAGGAGAACAGGAGGGGGCTTCTGTGGCTATGATAATGTTTTATTTCTTGTTCTGGGTGCATGTTACAAGGCTGAGGTTACTCTGAGAAAATTTATTAAGTCATATACTTATCATTTGTGTACTTTCCTGTAATTTGTATACTTTTCTTCCAGAAAAGTTTACATAAGAAAGTTAAACCACTGTCCCCTTCTCTGATAAAATTTTTTAAATATTTTTAAATCACTTGCATAATTTTTTTAAGCAGATTTTTAAAAATACAGAGCCTGAGTAAATATCTTCGGGCTGGAACCCAGCCATCTGTGGCTATGAATACCCATAAGTGATTGTGATGCATAGCTCAGATTAAAATATTAGGTCATTAGCAGAAAGAGGGCTGTTTCATTTCATTATTATTATATTTCCTCTCAGAAATATTTTTGCCAAAGAACATGAAGCACAAACAACTGTCTTCAAATTGTAATTAGCTAAAAGAAAAAAAATGGCAAAATACCTACTTCCCACCCACTCCCCACTCCTCAGGTTTCGCTATTCCACCATTCAGAAACCTTCTACAGATCATTAAATGCTTTAATTAGTTTCACACATATGTACTTAGCTCAGAGCATACCATTAAAACACCCTTCTTTCACCCCTTTGAAGGGTGCTCACTAGATTAAAAGATGCTTTAGATGCCATACACATTTTTAACTAGAACAAAAATGGTTGGCCCAAATTAAAGAAAAATGAGCTTCTAAGTCAAGTGCCTACCTTGAAGATAACAGGCAGATCTTAATTTGCAGAGAAATACATGACTTGTGAATAACTATAATTTTTTTTTTTTTTTTTTGGCCATGCCGTGTGGCATGTGAGATCTTAGTTCCCTGACCAGGGACTGAACCCATGTCCCCTGCAGTGGAAGCACTGAGTCCTAACCACTGGACCGCCAGGGAAGTCCCTCAATAACTGTAATTTTAAAATCATTTTGAATCACACCTATATTGTATATATCCGAAATGATTTACTTAGTCATTTCAGAATGACTAAATAAAGGATAGATAAATAGACAGCCTGACAGACAGCTAGCTAGCTATGGAGAAAACAGAGACATGATGGTGCCAACTGTGTTTAATCCCTCACCCAGATCTGTTTCATGAAATAGTCAAGATATTTTGATCTCTCACCACAAAAGTTCTGTAGGTTAAAAATAAGATCCTCTTTACTAAGCTACTATTGTACATCAGTATGTTGTGGTTCAGAGAAGGTATTCAACATACTAATGTAAAATGAAATCTAATTCAGTTTTTTGAAAATGAAAAAATTAAATGGTCAATTTAGTTGACAGCAATCAAGGATGGAAAAAGCCAGTTAAACTGATTTCACCAGTTGCTTGGTGTCACACAGACAAGACAGATGGGCATCTTTTTAATTTCTTAGTGTTCTCTCATCTTCAGAGTTTACATTCCTTGATGAGACAATTCAATATTTAATG
This sequence comes from Balaenoptera acutorostrata, assembly GCF_949987535.1. Taxonomy (NCBI): domain Eukaryota; kingdom Metazoa; phylum Chordata; class Mammalia; order Artiodactyla; family Balaenopteridae; genus Balaenoptera; species Balaenoptera acutorostrata. Next base: position 15,832,281 of record NC_080085.1, on the reverse strand, counting down.
ACTGCTTTTCAAAAGACGAAACTTTTTACTTACCTGAATCTTCCTCAAGTACACGTGTATAGTTTTCCAACATGAAGGAGAAGAAGTTGGATAGCTGGACAAAATAAAAATACATTGATCAATTAATGAATCCCAAACAGGTACTGTTGGTGTTCCATGCAAGTCCCCTTTACTCCTCTGAAGTTCTCATCTCCCAGCTGCCATAGATGCTAATGGGTATCGCTTCTACCTGCCCTCCTCCTCCCCAGGATTGCCCTTGGCAGATGGGCAGCACCTCCCCCAGAGTTGCTTAGGATATCAGATATCCCTCCCTCCTAGGGGGATGCCCATAGAAAATGACTAACTGAAGCAAGAGTATCACAGCCCAGACCCCCACCTCCCTTGCCACTGGGTGGGACAAACTGATGCATTTCACACTTCAGAGCTCCCAATGGGATCAGGCTGAGGTCAGACTTCTCCAGAAACCATATTTTTGCCTAGCTTCTTCCCTGTCCTATCTTGCTTTCCTCACTCCCTTATAGGTTTTCCCTGAGAATACTCTCTCAGGAAGTCACTTGTACCAGAAGTCCCTATCTCAGACTCTGCTTCTAGGAAACCCACTTAAGACAGCTCCTAGATTTTTTTCATTATGATCTCTTCTATTCCTTTCAGTGGTGAGAATAAGGGATATTCTTAATGCCAAAAATATTTGGTAAATGAAGGAAGGGAGGGAGGAAGGGAAAGATGGAAATCTACCAGCATTCCAACCATCACCTAGATACTGCCTCTATGCCCACCAATTACCTGCAAAGACCTGCATGCATACAGCACAAATAACTTCCAAGCCCTGTCTCCCATGAAGAGTGAACACTAAGGAACCTTATCAATCTGGGAGTAGATATGGCAGTTGAGGGAAGGAAGACCTTCCATACAAATATCAAAATGTATGATTTTAACGCCATTGATGGATTTGTCAATTAAGAGTCAACAGAAATCACAATGAGATACCACTTCACACACACTAGGATGACTATCATCAAAAAAGACAAATAATAACAAATGTTGGCAAAGATGTGGCAAAATTAAAGCCCTCATACACTGCTGGTGGGAATGCAAAATGGTACAGCTGCTTTGGAAAACAGTTTCGCAATTACTCAAAAAGTTAAACACAGACTTACTCGATGACCCAGCAGTTCCACTCCTAGGTATATACCCAAGAGAACTGAACAAATATGTTCACAGAAAAACTTGCACACAGATATTCATAGTAGCATTATTCATAACAGCCAAAAAAGTGGAAGCAACCCAAATGAGTTATCCACTGAGGAAAGGATAAACAAAATGTGCTATATCTATACAACGGAATAATATTCAGCAGTAAAGAGGAATGAAGTATTGACACATGCTACAACATGGATGAACCTTGAAGACATTATGCTAAGTGAAAGAAGCCAGTCACAAAGGATCGCATATTGTGTGATTCCATTTATTTGAAATGGCCAGAAAAGTCAAATCGATAAAGACAAAAGCAGGTTAGAAGTTGCCAGGGGCTGGGCAGAGGATGGGAATGGGGAGTGAGTGCTAATCAGTATAGAGGTGTTTTTTTTTTTTTCCTTTGGTTGGGGGGTGACGAAAATGTTCTAAAATATACTGTGGTGACGATTGCACAACTTTGTGAATAAACTAAAGGCCATTGAATTTTCTAATTTTTTTTTGAATTTTTGAATTTTATTTTATTTTTTTATACAGCAGGTTCTTATTAGTCATCAATTTTATACACATCAGTGTATACATGTCAATCCCAATCGCCCAATTCATCCCACCCCCCCACCCCCCCCACCCCCACGGCTTTCCCCCCTTGGTGTCCATATGTCTGTTCTCTACATCTGTGTCTCAACTTCTGCCCTGCAAACCGGCTCATCTGTACCATTTTTCTAGGTTCCACATACATGTGTTAATATACGATATTTACTTTTCTCTTTCTGACTTACTTCACTCTGTATGACAGTCTCTAGATCCATCCACGTCTCAACAAATGACCCAGTTTCGTTCCTTTTTATGGCTGAGTAATATTCCGTTGTATATATGTACCACATCTTCTTTATCCATTTGTCTCTCGATGGGCATTTAGGTTGCTTCCATGACCTGGCTATTGTAAATAGTGCTGCAGTGAACATTGGGGTGCATGTGTCTTTTTGAATTGTGGTTTTCTCTGGGTATATGCCCAGTAGTGGGATTGCTGGATCATATGGTAATTCTATTTTTAGTTTTTTAAGGAACCTCCATACTGTTCTCCATAGCAGCTATATCAGTTTACAATGCCACCAACAGTGCAAGAGGGTTCCCTTTTCTCCACACCCTCTCCAGCATTTGTTGTTTGTAGATATTCTGATGATGCCCATTCTAACTGGTGTGAAGTGATACCTCATTGTAGTTTTGATTTGCATTTCTCTAATAATTAGTGATGTTGAGCAGCTTTTCATGTGCTTCCTGGCCATCTGTATGTCTGCTTTGGAGAAATGTCTATTTAGGTCTTCTGCCCATTTTGGGATTGGGTTGTTTGTTTCTTTAATTTTGAGCTGCATGAGCTGTTTATATATTTTTGAGATTAATCCTTTGTTCGTTGATTCATTTGTAAATATTTTCTCCCATTCTGAAGGCTGTCTTTTCGTCTTGTTTATGCTTTCCTTTGCTGTGCAAAAGCTTTGAAGTTTCATTAGGTCCCATTTCTTTATTTTTGTTTTTATTTCCATTACTCTAGGAGGTGGATCAAAAAAGATCTTGCTGTGATTTATGTCAGAGTGTTCTTCTGGGCTTCCCTGGTGGCGCAGTGGTTGAGAATCTGCCTGCTAATGCAGAGGACACGGGTTCGAGCCCTGGTCTGGAGAGATCCCACATGCCGTGGAACAACTGGGCCCGTGAGCCACAATTACTGAGCCTGCGCGTCTGGAGCCTGTTCTCCGCAACGAGAGGCCGCGATAGTGAGAGGCCCGCGCACCGCGATGAAGAGTGGCCCCCGCTTGCCGCAACGAGAGAAAGCCCTCACACAGAAATGAAGACCCAACAAAGTCATAAATAAATAAATAAATAAATAAATAAAATTAAAAAAAAAAAAACAGTGTTCTTCCTATGTTTTCCTCTAAGAGTTTTATAGTGTCCGGTCTTACATTTAGGTCTCAAATCCATTTTGAGTTTATTTTTGTGTATGGTGTTAGGGAGTGTTCTAATTTCATTCTTTTACATGTAGCTGTCCAGTTTTCCGAACACCACTTATTGAAGAGACTGTCTTTTCTCCACTGTATATCCTTGCCTCCTTTGTCATAGATTAGTTGACCATAGGTGTGTGGGTTTACCTCTGGGCTTTCTATCTTGTTCCATTGATCTATGTTTCTGTTTTTGTGCCAGTACCATATTGTCTTGATTACTGTAGCTTTGTAGTATAGTCTGAAGCCAGGGAGTCTGATTCCTCCAGCTCCGTTTTTCTCCCTCAAGACGGCTTTGGCTATTCGGGGTCTCTGGTGTCTCCATACAAATTTTAAGATTTTTTGTTCTAGTTCTGTAAAAAATGCCATTGGTAATTTGATAGGGATTGCACTGAATCTGTAGGTTGCTTTGGGTAGTATAGTAATTTTCAAAATATTGATTCTTCCAATCCAAGAACAAGGTATATCTCTCCATCTGTTGGTATCATTTTTAATTTCTTTCATCAGTGTCTTATAGTTTTCTGCATACAGGTCTTTTGTCTCCCTTGGAAGGTTTATTCCTAGGTATTATATTCTTTTTGTTGCAATGGTAAATGGGAGTCTTTCCTTAATTTCCCTTTCAGATTTTTCATCATTAGTGTATAGGAATGCAAGAGATTTCTGTGCATTAATTTTGTTTCCTGCAACTTTACCAAATTCATTGATTAGCTCTAGCAATTTTCTGGTGGCATCTTTAGGATTCTCTATGTATAGTATCATGTCATCTGCAGTGACAGTTTTACTTCTTCTTTTCCAATTTGTATTCCTTTTATTTCTTTTTCTTCTCGGATTGCCGTGGCTAGGACTTCCAAAACTATGTTGAATAATAGCGGCGAGAGTGGACATCCTTGTCTTGTTCCTGATCTTAGAGGAAATGCTTTCAGTTTTTCACCATTGAGAAGGATGTTTGCTGTGGGTTTGTCATATATGGTCTTTATTATGTTGAGGTAGGTTCCCTCTATGCCCACTTTCTGGAGAGTTTTTATCATAAATGGGTGTTGAGGGCTTCCCTGGTGGCGCAGTGGTTGAGAGTCTGCCTGCTAATGCAGGGGACACGGGTTCGAGCCCTGGTCTGGGAGGATCCCACATGCCGCGGAGCGGCTGGGCCCGTGAGCCACAATTGCTGAGCCTGCGCGTCTGGAGCCTGTGCCCCGCGACGGGAGGGGCCGCGATAGAGAAAGGCCCGCGCACCGCGATGAAGAGCGGTCCCCGCACCGCGATGAAGAGTGGCCCCCGCTTGCCGCAACTGGAGAAAGCCCTCGCACGAACCGAAGACCCAACACAGCCAAAAATAAATAAATAAATAAATAAATAAGAAAATCCTTTAAAAAAAAAAATAAATAAATAAATAAATAAATAAATGGGTGTTGAATTTTGCCAAAAGCTTTTTCTGCATTTATTGACATGATCATATGGGTTTTATTCTTCAATTTGTTAACATGGTGCATCACATTGATTGATTTGCATATATTGAAGAATCCTTACATCCCTGGGATAAATCCCACTTGATCATGGTGTATGATCCTTTTAATGTGTTGTTGGATTCTGTTTGCTCGTATTTTGTTAAGGATTTTTGCATCTATGTTCATCACTGATATTGGTCAGTAATTTTCCTTGTTTGTAGTATCTTTGTCTGGTTTTGGTATCAGGGTGATGGTGGCCTCACACAATGAGTTTGGGAGTGTTCCTTCCTCTGCAATTTTTTGGAAGAGTTTGAGAAGGATGGTGTTAGCTCTTCTCTAAATGTTTGATAGAATTCACCTGTGAAGCCATGTGGTCCTGGAGTTTTGTTTGTTGGAAGAATTTTAATCACAGTTTCAATTTCATTACTTGTGATTGGTCTGTTCATATTTTCTATTTCTTCCTGGTTCAGTCTTGGAAGGTTATACCTTTCTAAGAATTTGTCCATTTCTTCCAGGTTGTCCATTTTATTGGCATAGAGTTGCTGGTAGTAGTCTCTTAGGATGCTTTGTATTTCTGCAGTGTCTGTTGTAACTTCTCCTTTTTCATTTCTAATTTTATTGATTTGAGTCCTCTCCCTCTTTTTCTTCATGACTCTGGCTAATGGTTTATCAATTTTGTTTACCTTCTCAAAGAACCAGCTTTTAGTTTTATTGATCTTTGCTATTGTTTTCTTTGTTTCTATTTCATTTATTTCTGCTCTGATCTTTATGATATCTTTTCTTCTGCTAACTTTGGGTTTTGTTTGTTCTTCTTTCTCTAGTTCCTTTAGGTGCAAGGTTAGATTGTTTACTTGAGATTTTTCTTGTTTCTTGAGGCAGGCTTGTATAGCTATAAACTTGCCTCTTAGAACTGCTTTTGCTGCATCCCATAGGATTTGGATTGTCATGTTTTCATTGTCATATGTCTCTAGGTATTTTTTGATTTCCTCTTTGATTTCTTCAGTGATCTCTTGGTTATTTAGTAATGTAGTGTTTAGTCTCCATGTGTTTGTGTTTTTTACGTTTTTCCCCTGTAATTCATTTCGAATCTCATAGCCTTGTGGTCAGAAAAGATGCCTGATATGATTTCAATTTTCTTAAATTTACTGAGGCTTGATTTGTGACCCAAGATGTGATCTATCCTGGAGAATGTTCCTTGCACACTTGAGAAGAAAGTGTAATCTGCTGTTTTTGGATGGAATGTCCTATAAATATCAATTAAATCTATCTGGTCTATTGTATCATTTAAAGCTTCTGTTTTCTTATTTATTTCCATTTTGGATGATCTGTCCATTGGTGTAAGTGAGGTGTTAAAGTCTCCCACTATTATTGTGTTACTGTCGATTTCCTCTTTTACAGCTGTTAACAGTTGTCTTATGTATTGAGGTGCTCCTATGTTGGGTGTATATATATTTATAATTGTTATATCTTCTTCTTGGATTGATCCCTTTGATCATTATGTAGTGTCCTTCCTTGTCTCTTGTAACATTCTTTATTTTAAAGTCTACTTTATCTGATATGAGTATTGCTACTCCAGCTTTCTTTTGATTTCCATTTGCATGGAATATCTTTTTCCATCCCCTCACTTTCAGTCTGAATGTGTCCCTAGGTCTGAAGTGGGTCTCTTGTAGACAACATATATATGGGTCTTGTTTTTGTATCCATTCAGCAAGCCTGTGTCCTTTGGTTGGAGCATTTAATCCACTCACGTTTAAGGTAATTATCGATATGTATGTTCCTATGACCATTTTCTTAATTGTTTTGGGTTTGTTTTTGTAGGTCCTTTTCTTCTCTTGTGTTTCCCACTGAGAGAAATTCCTTTAGCATTTGTTGTAGAGCTGGTTTGGTGGTGCTGAATTCTCTTAGCTTTTGCTTGTCTGTAAAGCTTTTGATTTCTCCATCAAATCTGAATGAGATCCTTGCCGGGTAGAGTAATCTTGGTTGTAGGTTCTTCCCTTTCATCACGATAAGTATATCATGCCACTCCCTTCTGGCTTGTAGAGTTTCTGCTGAGAAATCAGCTGTTAACCTTATGGGAGTTCCCTTGTATGTTATTTGTCATTTTTCCCTTGCTGCTTTCAATCATTTTTCTTTCTCTTTAATTTTTGCCGATTTGATTACTATGTGTCTTGGCGTGTTTCTCCTTGGGTTTATCCTGTATGGGACTCGCTGCGCTTCCTGGACTTGGGTGGCTATTTCCTTTCCCATGTTAGGGAAGTTTTCAACTATAATCTCTTCAAATATTTTCTCGGGTCCTTTCTCTCTCTCTTCTCCTTCTGGGACCCCTATAAGGCGAATGTTGTTGCATTTAATGTTGTCCCAGAGGTCTCTTAGGCTGTCTTCATTTCTTTTCATTCTTTTTTCTGTATTCTGTTCCGCAGGAGTGAATTCCACCATTCTGTCTTCCAGGTCACTTATCCGTTCTTCTGCCTCAGTTATTCTGCTACTGATTCTTTCTAGTGTAGTTTTTTTTTTTTTTTAAAGGAATGCCTTCCTTTTTTCTTTTTTTTTTATAAAGAGCTTCACTTAATTTTTTTATTTATTCATTTTTGGTTGTGTTGGGTCTTCGTTTCTGTGCGAGGGCTTTCTCCAGTTGTGGCAAGCGGGGGCCACTCCTCATCGCGGTGCGCGGGCCTCCCACTATCACGGCCTCTCCCGTTGCGGAGCACAGGCTCCAGACGCGCAGGCTCAGTAGTTGTGGCTCACGGGCCCAGCCGCTCCGCGGCATGTGGGATCTTCCCAGACCAGGGCTCGAACCCGTGTCCCCTGCATTGGCAGGCAGACTCTCAACCACTGCGCCACCAGGGAAGCCCCTCTAGTGTAGTTTTCATTTCAGTTATTGTATTGTTCATCTCTGTTTGTTTGTTCTTTAATTCTTCTAGGTCTTTGTTAAACATATCTTGCATCTTCTCGATCTTTGCCTCCATTGTTTTTCCGAGGTCTTGGATCATCTTCACTATCATTATTCTGAATTCTTTTTCTGGAAGGTTGCCTATCTCCGTTTCATTTAGTTGTTTTTCTGGGGTTTTATCTTGTTCCTTCATCTGGTACATAGCCCTCTGTCTTTTCATCTTGTCTATGTTTCTATGGATGTGGTTTTTGTTCCACAGGCTGCAGGATTGTAGTTCTTGCTTCTGCTGTCTGCCCTCTGGTGGATGAGGCTATCTAAGAGGCTTGTGTAAGTTTCCTGGTGGGAGGGACTGGTGGTGGGTAGAGCTGACTGTTGCTGTGGTGGGCAGAGTTCAGTAAAACTTTAATCTGCTTGACTGCTGATGGGTGGGGCTGGGTTCCCTCCCTGTTGGTTGTTTGGCCTGAGGCAGCCCAACACTGGAGCCTACCTGGGCTCTTTGGTGGGGCTAATGACAGACTCTGGGAGGGCTCACATCAAGGAGTACTTCCCAGAACTTCCGCTGCCAGTGTCCTTGTCCCCACGGTGAGCCACAGCCACCCCCCGCCTGTGCAGGAGACCATCCAACACTAGCAGGTAGGTCTGGTTCAGTCTCCCCTGGGTTCACTGCTCCTTCCCCTGGGTCCCACTGCATACACTACTTTGTGTGTGCCCTCCAGGAGTGGAGTCTCTGTTTCCCCCAGTCCTGTCGAAGTCCTGCAATCAAATCCCACTAGGCTTCAAAGTCTGATTCTCTAGGAATTCCTCCTCCCGTTGCCGGACCCCCAGGTTGGGAAGCCTGATGTGGGGCTCAGAACCTTCACTCCAGTGGGTGGACTTCTGTGGTATAAGTGTTCTCCAGTCTGTGAGTCACCCACCCAGCAGTTATGGGATTAGATTTTGCTGTGATTGCACCCCTCCTACCGTCTCACTGTGGCTTCTCCTTTGTCTTTGGATGTGGGGTATCTTTTTTGGTGAGTTCCAGTGTCTTCCTGTCAATGATTGTCCAGCAGCTACTTGTGATTCTGGTGTTCTCACAAGAGGGAGTGAAAGCATGTCCTTCTACTCCGCCATCTTGGTTCAGGCTCGAATTTTCTACTTTAAGTGGGTGAATTGTATCCCAATAAATTTGTTATTAAAGAAGATTCAATATTTAAAGAATGTACTAATACTGGAATGTTTGTGTACAAAGCATATCAATTTGAGAGCTCACCCTCCCTTTATCTCCATCACTATATTCTACAGTACTTAAAAGGACAGTCAATGCTGTGAACTGCTAAAGGAATACCTGACTGAATCATAGTATATAACTTTTATAGCTACCATGAATAAATTCAGCAATTTCTTTAATTCTTTTTGAAATTTTAATTATTTTAAATATTTATTATATTTATTATTTTTATTTTAATTATGTTTATTATGTGATAAATTTATAAATATATGATTGTTGAAAACTACAAATGATACAGAATGAAAATGAGAAGTCCCCTTCCACCAACTTCCACCCACCAACCATGCTTCTCCCCAGAAATAACCACAGTAAATACTTTCTGTATATCTTTTTCCAGACTTTTACGGTATGTTTCATTTTCTTTCACATATATGGGATAAAACTATTCATACTGCTTGCGAGAACACCAGAATCACAACTAGCTGCTGGACAATCATTGACAGGAAGACACTGGAACAAACCAAAAAAGATACACCACATCCAAAGACAAAGGAGAAGCCACAGTGAGACGGTAGGAGGGGTGCAATCACAGCAAAATCTAATCCCATAACTGCTGGGTGGGTGACTCACAGACTGGAGAACACTTATACCACAGAAGTCCACCCACTGGAGTGAAGGTTCTGAGCCCCACATCAGGCTTCCCAACCTGGGGGTCCGGCAACGGGAGGAGGAATTCCGAGAGAATCAGACTTTGAAGCCTAGTGGGAATTGATTGCAGGACTTCGACAGGATTGGGGGAAACAGAGACCCCACTCTTGGAGGGTGCACACAAAATAGTGTGCACATTGGGACCCAGGGGAAGGAGCAGTGACCCAGGGGGAGACTGAACCAGACCTACCTGCTAGTGTTGGAAGGTCTCCTGCAGAGGAGGGGGGTGGCTCTGTTTCACCGTGGGGACAAGAACACTGGCAGTAGAAGTTCTGGGAAGTACTCCTTGATGTGAGCCCTCCCAGAGTCTGTCATTAGCCCCACCAAAGAGCTCAGGTAGGCTCCAGTGATGGGTTGCCTCAGGGAAAACAACCAACAGGGAGGGAACCCAGCCCCACCCATCAACAGGCAAGTGGGTTAAAGTTTTACTGAGCTCTGACCACCACAGCAACAGTCAGCTCTACCCACCACCAGAGCCTCCCATCAAGCCTCTTAGATAGCCTCAACCACCAGAGGGCAGACAGCAGAAGCAAGAAAAACTATAATACTGCAGCCTGTGGAACAAAAACCACATCCACAGAAAGACAGACAAGATGAAAAGGCAGAGGGCTATATACCAGATGAAGGAATAAGATAAAACCCCACAAAAACAACTAAATGAAGTGGAGATAGGCAACCTTCCAGAAAAAGAATTCAGAATAATGATAGTGAAGATGATCCAAGACCTTGGAAAAAGAATGGAGGCAAAGATCGAGAAGATGCAAGAAATGTTTAACAAAGACCTAGAAGAATTAAAGAACAAACAAACAGAGATGAACAATACAATAACTGAAATGAAAACTGCACTAGAAGGAATCAATAGCAGAATAACTGAGGCAGAAGAACGGATAAGTGACCTGGAAGACAGAATGGTGGAATTCACTGCTGCGGAACAGAATACAGAAAAAAGAATGAAAAGAAATGAAGACAGCCTAAGAGACCTCTGGGACAACATTAAACGCAACAACATTCGCATTATAAGGGTCCCAGAAGGAGAAGAGAGAGAGAAAGGACCCGAGAAAATATTTGAAGAGATTATAGTGGAAAACTTCCCTAACATGGGAAAGGAAATAGCCACCCAAGTCCAGGAAGTGCAGCGAGTCCCATACAGGAAAAAACCAAGGAGAAACATGCCGAGACACATAGTAATCAAATTGGCAAAAATTAAAGACAAAGAAAAATGATTGAAAGCAGCAAGGGAAAAACA